>NC_140592.1:313257952-313710452 GCF_964204655.1 Triturus cristatus
AAAGTTCACAGTTGAGATTGATGACAAAAGGTTAGCCTTTTTAGACTTGTCCATCTTCGTCACACCCACAGGTCTAGAAAGCGAGCTCTATCGGAAACCAATGTCTCGTAATTCTTTATTACGGTACGACAGTCAACACCCGAAATCATTGAGGGACAATTTACCGTTTGGACAGTTCCTGCGGGTCCGTAGGAACTGTTCGACTGTGAATACCTTTAAGAAACATGCTGAGGTCCTTACGGAACAATTGGTCTCGAGACAATATCCTCCTAGGCTAGTGAAACGCTCATTCAAGCGGGCCACTAACAATCACCGTGAAGCACTCCTGGAACCTGCTTTTGAGAAACCCACCCTTGAACGCATGACTTTTGTTACCACATTCAGTACAATGGCTAATAAGATACAAAAAAGCGTCAGAAAACATTGGCGGATTCTGTCCTCATGCGATGGATCTTTGGCACCTCCTCTGTTCTCCTTCAAGAGGTCTAGTAACATACGAGACCGTTTGGTACATACCCGCCCTAAAACCCTGCCCCAGAGAGCAGTAGGCACACTTTGGGAGCTCCCGGCAGTGGCTGGCCACTTCCCCTGTGGGAACTGCTCCGTTTGCCCACAAACGATACACACCACCTCTATCGATATAGGCACGAATAGACCCTGGTTGCTGAGGAGGTTCACCAACTGTAACAGTGACAATCTAATTTATTTAATTACTTGTCCGTGCCAATGCAAGTATGTGGGTATGACAACCCGGAAAGTAAGGACTCGCATGGCAGAACATAAGAGTTCCTTCAGATGCAAGAGATCAACGACCAAACTAACCAGACATTTCGCTGATCAAAATCACAAAGCAGACGACTTTCTCTGGACAGTGCTTGAAAAACCACTGATACCATCACACATTGTTGACACCACTAAATACCTCTTTATGAAAGAACAGAAATGGGTGTTCAAATTACAGAGCGATGTGAGGGGGTTAAATGATGAAATTCCATGGACCACCCTATGAAATATGTTGTGTCCTTGTTCAGCATGCTTTATCATTTGGGTACCTGCATTTGGCCTTACATGCCACTATATAGCAACTGGTTTCTTGCAACAAGAGACCTTTTGTATATCTACTCTAAAAGAGGGGATTATGCAGTTTAGTTTGTACTTTTATACGACACTACTGGGTTTCTATATACCATATATCCGGAGATAGAACATATATTGAGTTACTCATAACAGAGGCTTTTTACATTGTAAATAATCACTATATCCGCATACTAGACAGTCTAGACCACATAGGACAATGTGATCTTCTAATGGTTTGGAGTTTTAGCTTATAGCGTAAGTTATATTTCTAGCGCGTTTAAAGGACTACAGACGCCCCCATGGTGAGGTCCCCCTGCAGCCTTAGAACCTTCCATTATTGGTACGCTTTTAACATTCAACACTGCGATCTTCCCTTTTGATATATTTATAAGTCACAGTGCGAGTCATCTTTCTAGCGCGACTAATGGACTACATATGCCCACATTGTGACGTCATCCTGTAGTCATTGATACTTCCACTACCGGCATGTCCTAATACCCGACATTGCGTTTTTTTCCAATAGATGAGAGTTCTTATGGCCTCATAAAGGTGTCCATTTGTAATTTGAAGAGAGGCATGATTTGTATTTCAATAATATGCATGGTTGCTTTACCAATTGCATTGAGCACGCACGCATTAACAGCTTAGCAGTTTTTTCAAAAAAATGGAATAAACTACACAAGCGGCCATTATGACATCACCCTGTAGTCCGGTTTGTAGTTCCGGAAACAGGGTTGACGTATTAGTGAGTATCACCTTGCGTTCTGCAACTGATGAACTTTGGCGGCTTTATTAGTACGCCGTTTTTGAAGTAACTGTTACCGATTGCATTGAGTACGCACGCATTAACATCTTAGCAGTTTTTCTCAACAAACTACACAAGCGGCCATTATGACGTCACCCTGTAGTCCGGTTTGTACTTCCGGTAACAGGGATGACGGACTAATCAACATCAACTCGCGCTCTGCCACTGACGAGCTTTGGCGGCTTTATTAGAACGCCGTTTTTGCAGTATCGGTTACCTCCCTCCTGATTCTGTGGCCACAACGAGGTAACGACGGAGAGGTGAGCACTGGTATTACTGCTTTGAACTCCATTCCTAGATAATATTGGGCATTTCTACTGAAGTATTTTTAAACAACGAAGTCATGAGACCCTTCTACACGTTTTTTTCTTTGATTAAGTTTTTTTCTTTGATTAAGTTTAACATGTAGTCTTCACACTAGCCTCTAACATCATAATGTAAACCCCTGCACAACTGCCACTGTTGAAGAGTTGCGGGCGGTTCAGTAGGCAAGAAAAGTCACGGTTGGTGCATTTTGGCATTCAGTCTCCCCTTTGAGCCTTTGACTTCTTGTTTGGTACGACACATTTTGTGGTTTTATTTTAACTTTCAGCCTACCAGTTCTTGCTGCTAGTAGTATATTACACTAGTACATGCCCACCCTCTTTTCATGAGTTGGGGAATACGCATTGATTGCTTTTCAGATATTGGTAGTTTATTTTCTTTTTATACAGAGCGGGGCCTCTTAGTCCTGAGTCAGGATCCAGGCGAGGTGAGGTCCGTTCCCCGATCATTACGGGTAAGCCCTCTAACATCCAACATAATGTTAGCTTTTTGGTTAGAACATTAAGAGTACTTCTATCTTTCATTTCTTCTGTTTGAGACAATTCCCATTTGTTTTCTTGGCAGATGCACGCAGCATCCTTTTGAGACGGAGGATACGCAAAAGGTGGTACAATGTGCCATTTTCACATGATAGTGAGATAAATGTACTTGTTTGTCTTTATCTATTCTTTTCATCACTATACATGTTTTCACTTTTTTGCAGTAGCTAGATATATAACAACATAGGTCCTGAAGAAAGCCGCAGGGGTGAATGTATCTCATTTGGCTGAAACATGTCGACCTTTATACACGGCAGTCATTTGTTTAATACTGCTTTTCTGCACTGTTGTTTTATTTAGGATGCGAGACACGTATTAAATTGTTAGTGTTCTCTCGCAATTCTATTTTAACACACCACCTCACTGTCTTTTGTTAGCACTGCACTCCTGTCAATTGTCCTATCATCCAACTATGGCTGGTTTTTCCATTTCAATCCTTTGACAACCTCGGACCACCCACGAGTGAAATCACTTCCATTCAGATGCTCTCTATGATCAAGAGAAGCATCTTATTTTGGATTGGACAACCTGATGATAAGATTGATCACACGGATAATTGATGGGTATCCAATAATTCCGCTCCAAGGTTCACTCTCGATTGCATCTGGTTGTCTCTCTTGCTTCTGTTCTTCACAAACTAGGATTGGACATTACAGGGCCCATCCGGTCGAAAGGACCTCAAGACAGGTACCTTTTGGTTCTAATTGACTATTACTCAAGTTGGATATCTTGCAAATTTGTGAACACAATCAATACAAAGACACTTTTAGAGTTCATGAGCGAAATATTCTCGAGAGAAGGAATTCCCTCCACCCTGGTTACTGACAACGGGGTACAGTTTGTGTCAGGAGATGAGGGAGTTCCTTAAAGACATGTCAATATCACATGTACGCACACCCCTATATTGTCCTAAAGCTAATGGGAAGGTGGAGAGGGCAAATTGGATGATGAAGGAGTGCATACAACTGGCAAACAAGTCAGGGATAGCTATTGAGCCTGCAATTAGAGACATGCTATGGGCATACCACACAACACCAAGTCTGTCAACGGGACAGTCACCCTTTGAATTGTTGAGGGGAAGGAAGGCAGGCACAAAGTTGTCCCCTAACTGGTTGGGTCCGAAGGAGAGGGCAATGGTCAACATGAGTGAATTCAAAGCTAAGACTGATACCCGGCAGAGAAAGTACCAGGAGTGGTATGACAGGAGGTGGGGGGGGTACAGGAGAAATCCCTCAGTCCAGGGCAAAGAGTGTACATCAGGAAACCTGAGCTACAGGGAGGTAGTGGAGGAAAATACTACCCTCCGGGTAGAATCAAGGAGGTCAAAAGAAACGTGGTAATCATGGAGGATGGAAAGAAATGGAGCATGGACAGGGTGGCGTTGGATGAGAGTGGGGGTATCCACAGAGAGGACAACAGGGGTCATGGACAAGGTGCTGGGGTGGTGAAGACACAAATCAGGAGAGGGTACCGCCAAAGGTACACTCCATGCTGGCACAAGGATTTTAGTATGGGAGACCCAAGTCAAGTAGAATGTTTATACTTAGGTCCTCCCCATACATAGGGCACTAAGGGAGGTATGTAGCTTTGCCTTCTCATCCCCTGGGTGAGTTCTTCCCCCCCCCCCCCTTCCCTCCCCTCTTCCCTCCCCTCTATTGGCTGTTAGGGAAGGAAGATGTGTTGTAACTTCCCCCCTTGGTATGTTCCCCCCACCCCTCCCCTTTATCACACATGGTACAGTCGTGGAATGTTGGGATGAAGTCTACCTTAGAATGTTGACAAGGTTGACTTCTGATCAGAGATGCTGGTTACTGACAAGCTGAGGATGCGTTTATGGATTTAACGAATAAAGAAGTTTATCCTATCCACTTACCTGCGTGGTCACTTGCTACACAGACAATACATTAAACTATATGGTGAGCGGCCAAAAAGCGAATTGCAAAGGACTGTGACCTATTTGCAATCTTACTAATATGAGTTTGACGTTCCGCGCCCACTTCTCCAAAGAATGTAATGGCACGTTAAGCAATACTCCAGTAGTACGCTTCCAGCACTCATAAAACCTTTTGAGAATCCGCCTCAGAGATCGCCATTTTGAAAGACGACCAAACTCGTAATTAACAGGCGGGCGTAAAAAAAGAGAGATTTCCTTTGCCCCAAATGTCGACGGCCGGTTCCTTCACTTTCGAAAACAAAATCAAGTGTTTTATTCGAAGATAAACGATGAGTCTCCAGTGCGTTTTTTGTTGCCCTTTATTAGCAGATTCTAAAATGGTCGCCAGAAGAGTTACTTTGTCGTCGGGTGCAAAAACCACTTGATGCAGTTTATCCAATAGCTATAGTCTCCATGTCGGAGGAATCCAATCAAAATATAGTCAATGTTGAGTGAAGTAAGAGTAACCCAATACTGTTTCAAGAATTCAGAACAGCTTGCTTCTGTTTCCCCGCCCCCTAACAAAAAGTCAATGTATATCCAATAGCGCCGATGATTCCCGAAAGATAGTGAATTTAGCCAATGAAACGTTTCAAGGGGGTGAATGTTTGCCGTTTCGTCCAATCGCGTGAGACAAGGGGCGGTCACTCCTCAGGTTTTCCAGCGGCGCCATCTTGAGCAGTTCCTCACTTCGGCGCCGGGCAGCCAATGGTCAACATGGCAGCTCAAGGAGGACGATATTATGGCAATGATAGTGGTCGCGCAACTAAAAGGCAGAAGACTGAGGGCAGCGATTCCGGGGGAAATCCTGCTGGCGGGGTAAGTAGCTCTTGAAATACTGCAAGCCTACTGTGAAAAATAGTCCAGGCCGTTCCCAAAGGGTAGAACCGTGGGTGGTGGCGACAATGTGTTGGACGGGATTTTGCTGGATTTAACTCGCCCGTTGGAGATACGAGTTGGCTAAACAATAAAACTCAGCCGGTGATCCTTGTAGGCGATAGTAGTGTGTCGCGGCTCATTACCGGGGGCACTGAAGGGATATGTAAGACGGAGAGTACCTTACTATAGGGGATTATTTCGTAATAGCATTTGTTTTCTTACTTGATAAGGTTCGCTAGCTTCAAAAGTTTCGGTTTATGGTAGGATAGGTATGTAGACTCTTCGGAACACGAACCGGAAGCACCCCGCTACCACGAGGTCTGCCCGGTGACCGAACAGGGATCACGCCAGCACGGCTTTGTGAATCTCTTCAGTCTATGGATACGCTACAACCCTTTTTCGTTTGTATTCCATTCAGGAAGGTAACTACGATGACCCACACAAGACTGCGGCTTCCCCTGTCGTACATGTCCGCGGCCTGATGGATGGTGTGGTGGAAGCAGACTTGGTGGAAGCGTTGCAGGAGTTTGGCCCCATCAGGTATGGACAAGGAGGGATCAATTGAATATAGTGGCCTATAGTCTATTTAGGAGCTTTCTGCTCTGTGTGTGCTTGGGCGCAGATATGAGGTGAGCTGTTTAAACGCACCCCACCGTTTTTTCCCCACATCCGGGAGTACACGCCAGCGTTCTTAAAACTGGTTTACACCAGGGTGGGTTTGAATTGTATTGTGCCCATTGGCAACCCATGCGGGATCGCCCTAAAAGCCATATCTGTTCACAAAAAATCGAGTCCCCACCAGTCACGTTGAGTATCACATGGTTTCTTTAAGAATTCATCCTTCGTGCGGTGTGAATATGGTGGGGAAAAGGTAAACGTCTTTCCTTTATTTCCAGTTATGTGGTAGTGATGCCTAAGAAAAGACAGGCTCTGGTGGAGTTTGAAGATGTCATTGCTGCATGCAACGCTGTGAACTATGCTGCAGACAACCAGATCTACATCGCAGGGCACCCAGCCTTTGTGAATTATTCAACAAGCCAGAAAATTTCCCGCCCCGGTGATCCTAGTGATGATTCAAGAGGTGTCAACAACGTGCTTCTTCTAACTATCCTCAACCCTATCTACTCAATTACCACGGTAGGTACAGTGAAAACTGGAGAGGGGGATCGGTTTGTTGCTTCACTGTGATGCACTCCGTTTTGAACATGTCTTCAACTCCTACATAGGAACTGCCCATATGGTTGTTCAAAACACGACAGCAGTACATAGGGGTTTGTGATTATTAAATTAATAGGTACACATTAGCAGAGACCAGACTGGGAAGAGCTGTGCCAGGGTGTCAGTAGAGTATCATTTATTCAATTTCAAAATGGGTTCCTAGTGCTTTATCCATTGCCCTGGTGTACGAACACCATGGTGACGAAAGCTGAATTGGAGCCTAGGTTTAATTAAATCAACATTTCCAATTTCTACTTAAAGCTGTTTCGCAGTCCGCCTGAGGGCAACTAATGAAAGAGGACCTTGTGCACAATCAGCAATCCAAGAAATAATTCATCAGTGGGTTGGGGTACCCCATGGCTGCCTAGCGCTTCCCCCGTGCCACGCCCTTTATGGAGTAATTCGTGCTTAGGGCCACCCTAACTTATTTGACCTCGTAAGATTTCCACTTCAAAACCGTCTTTTTCTTCCAACAGCCTCTGTATTCTAAAAATGCTCATTGTTTGTGAAGTCCCCTGGAGGGGACCGAGAAATTCAACATAATGGGGCTACATGGGGGGGGGGGGTGGAAGAAACATGCTGCACGTGATGTCAAAGAAGGGTTTGTGGTGCTATCATCTTCAAAGTTTTCGGGCACAGACCAAACTTTTGTCAGGTAACATTTATACACGTATGACATTTTACTGGGACACCTATTTTTTTGTGTGGGTGCATTCAACCTCCTTCCAGTTACTTGTAGAAATGGGTGTGAAACCAATAATAAACCCGGAGAGCATCTCAATCTTGCAGAACAGTAAATCTAAATTCAACCTGGGGTCACATGTGTAGGTCCTTCAAGGGTTTCCGATAGTATATAACAGTTGAAATAAATATAGGGGGGGGGGAAGACCAGCCATTTGTGACTACTTTTTCACCAGTATCTTCTATACTGTGGTAGATTATTGAAAGAAATATACTGTTACTTCGTGACTCTTCTGGTTGCGGGGAATGTATAGGGCAATAGTCTCACACTGTGTGCCGGGTATACAGCAATTCATTTGGTTAAAACATAGAGTGAAAAATAGGCACCAAGGAAAACAATGTATTTCCGAAGTAGGAACAAGATGTGGAGTTTAGAAACCATCGTTATTTGCACATCTGAAATTTTGGGGAGCTTGCTACCATGTTAGTTACAGCGCATTTTTCAAAATTCCGTCTTTTACACACTTACAATTGGAAGGTAGTAATGCGTAGAAAGACAACACATAACACTTGTTCTACTATTGTGTTCTCCTAGGTCTCCTGATTTAATTCGGTGCCTCACTTGTGTGGAAAGGCTTAGTTACCTGTAGCAGTACACTTATCCAAACCTAACATGGACACACAATAATCCCACTGAAAACTGGCACTTTTTATTGCAGTGTCTAGCTGTGGATTGAGCCTCGGCTCAGCTGGCACCTGGCAAACCTGTACGTTTTTTAAATGTTGACACCCAGGGGAATGCAGGACATGGGTGACTTATGTGGCTCTTTAACCAGGTTATCCAGAATCTCTTGCCAACCTTAGATTCCATTAAAAAAAAAGTGGGGGGAAAACATGTTTACCTACCATTTCTGTGAATGAAAGTTGTGGGATCTGCGTGGAGCCTCACACTTGCACCCAGCATTCCCCCAAGTCTCCCTATAAAAATGGTACCTCACTTGAGTTCCAGCAGCCCAAAACGCAACAAATATCACATTTGTCCACAGAAAAGTGACCCTTATTTTGCCGTGTGCCTAGCTCTGGATTTCTGGCCTTAGCTTAGCCAGCAGCTAGGGAAACCTAGCGAACCTGTACACTTTGAAACCTGGGCATGGGGGGGGGGGGGGTGTTAGATTCTAGGATCCCTGGCAAACCTCAATTTGTAAAACAAATCCCTCCCTCACGTTTCTATCGTGGAAAGTTCTAGAATCTGTAGAGCCACAAAACTAGCATTTGCAATGCGCTAGGTTTATTACTGATAGTTTAGGGGTATTAACGTTGCACATAATAATGCAACGCCAATAGCCTATACTTGACGTAATGGGAGAGCTAGTGCATTGCAAAGTGAGCCAGGAACCAGCAGTGCAGTACCACAAGCTGCTCCTAGTGAGCAAGGCAACCGCACTGCATGTCTGCAAAGTTGGGAGTTATTGACATTAGAAATGGCGTTTTTTTTTCTTCTTTCTTTCCCTGGCCATGTAGGGTGCAGCACTGTGGCCAAAAGTGGGCCTCTTTTGGTCACATGGTACTGCACCCTGCAGAAGATAGGGTAAATCCACCCCACCCATAATGCATTGCATGCAAGACAGTGCTGCGAGTACATTCAAATAGCTGTCCATATATGCAATTAGTAGCTTTGAGATGTGACCATAATTACATTCATTTCGGATTCGGTTTTACTGTGTGGAGCTGATGCGGTTTGTGTAGTAACCACTGCCAGCCTAGTTTAGGACCAAAGTGTGTCCTGCCTGAAGCCTTATAAGAATAGTCTTGAGGCTTTAAGGACGGGTGGGGTGTGAAGTTTGACGCTGTTTTTATCACATTGGTTATATATACATCTTTTTTTTTTTTTTTTCTTTTTTTTTTTTTTTTTTTTTGTTTCGTTTCCGTAGGATGTTCTGTACACCATTTGTAACCCCTGTGGTCCTGTTCAGAGGATTGTCATCTTTAGGAAGAACGGTGTTCAGTCGATGGTGGAATATCCTTTTGTGGTGGTCGTGTTTTGTTTGTTTTTTATTAAGATGTATACAGTTAACTGACGTGTCTTACTGTATTTAAATGGCTTTCCTCTATGGTCGTTGTTGAACAAATTAAACTGCAGAACTCCGTCTTCGGCAAGGCGCAGGTATGAATCTATCTTGGCGGTTCCACATCCTTGGACGCTCATTGAGATTTAACAGGCTTATTGTATTCGTCAACGTGGGGTTTATTAAATACGGTTTCTGCAGCGGCTACGGGCAGTTAAAAGTCGAAAGGATGGTCTAAGCCACACGTGTAAAGGTCACCTGAGAAGTGGTAGCAGTTTGAGACTTCTGTTTCCAGCATGATTGAATGTCGTTTAAAAAAATTAAGTTGGAGGACGGAGGACATTTAGAGTAGTAAATCGCAATCCTCTTATTCTCCCCCGAAAGTTTGGGAGTGTAGTCGAGACTGGTGATAACCTACAATTTGCTTATTGTGGAGTATGATTTGATTTACTGCATTGTACTTAATATTGTCCTTGACCCTATTGAACGTTCGACTCTGTTCAAAGTGCGCAAAGAGCGAAGGCATCTCTAAATGGGGCAGATATATACTCCGGATGCTGCACTCTAAAGATCGAGTATGCCAAGGTAAGGTACTCACTTGTATGCGGAGTATTTAAGTTTCAGGTTTTCCACAATTTTCGACTGATTGATGAATTTTTATTTTAGCCAACCCGGCTGAATGTGTTCAGGAACGACCAAGACACCTGGGATTACACGAATCCCAACCTGAATGGCCAAGGTAACTTTACTTTAGTTAACGCTCTAACATACACTTAAAGGCTTTTTGCTATGCAAGACTCACTTCATATGGGTTTTCACACACTGAAATGCCATTGTGGTTCCTTCTAAACTCAGTTTTGGTTCCTTAATTATTTGGCCTTGTATTCAACCCTGGTCTTAAGTAACCATTGTTTCAACATCGTAAGTGAAGGGGTGCTACCGTGATCCCATGCTTCACCGACCTCGAGCTCCTGAAGTTTTTTTTTTTTTAATTTAAATACTTGTATATATGCCTTTCTGGTGCATTTACGTTAGTTTTGGGCCCGTGTGCACCGTGTTCATTGTAGCAGTATTTTGTTTACCCATAATTTTAACTAATCCCTGTACACAGCAAATCTATTTTCCAGTCCCTTTACATGACTGAACACGCAGTCTATTTTCCAGTCCCTTTACATGACTGAACACGCAGTTAATGCTATGAACTACAACTGGAAATACGTATTTAGTCTGCTTGGCCTTTTTGTGTTTTTACGCTGGCCAATACAACCTCACCTGTTGGATATGATCTAGTTTAAAAGGGTAGAAAACTGAATTTAGGTTGACGAGCAATGGCATTCCACAACTATACTTAACACATGACATTTCTCTTCCAAGGTACATGTTAGTGATGCGCAGAGGCACACAAGTTGAAAGTCTGCATTTTTGGGTGCACTTGAGGAACATGGTAGTCTTGTGTTCCGTCCCTTTCCGGGCTCTTAAGCAGTAGTTCAGAACATTGCTTTGAGGCCCAAAAATGGATATTGCTTGCCTCTGTACATCCCTAAACACTCAGTGTAGAAAATCACTAGATACTTCCGGAGGAACATTCATCATGTACAAGACCGACAACAAACTTGTTCATACATCAAGAACACAACACGGTGATCCAGGAACCCGCTGTACAAGAGGCCGACAACATGCCACAGCAGACATGTTACAACCACTGAGATGACGAACATGCCACAACAATCATGTTACAAGCACTGAGAGATGCTACAGCTATCATGTAACAAGCAGAGAAAGATGCCACAGCAGTTGCGTAACAAGCACTGAGATGCAACAGCAGTCATGTAGAAGCACTGAGCTGCAACAGCAGTCGTGTAACAAGCACTGATGCCACAAGTCATGTAAAAAGCACTGATGCCACAAGTCATGTACCAATCCTAAAGTCGAGCAGACTAGGAAACACAGAAACAAGAACAGACGAGTCCCGCGAAGAAACTTAATTCCTAGAGTGGATTAGACCCCGTTGCTTTTCGACTTGGGATGCTTTTCTGCCTCTACACTTGTCGCTCGGTTTTAGAGGGCTTTATCAGCTGCTAATCTTTACCGTCGAAAGATAATCTCAAGGCACACAGATTCGTCGTGTAGCTGGGGGCATTGGCGCGTGCATACATGTGATAACAGGCACACTCCTCAAAGCAGGAGACATGCACATGAGCTACACAGAGCCAGAAGCATCACACCAGAGCAGGAGGCGAACACGGAGTGACACTCATTAGCACACTTCATGTCCTCTTCTGATACCCTGAAGACACAAAGCTGTGAGCCTTTTCAGCACTATACTCTTGATTTTGAAAATTTGTTGTTCTCCTCCTCCCTGGAATTTACTTATGACTGAAACCATGTAATGCAGGGTCGCAGTGTATGTTTGATGGGACGCCATCTTTCAGACCCCTGCTTGCTCTGAAGCTCCAATGGTAAGAGACATGCAGTTTGTAATAGTACTCTGTACTCCAGCTGTAAGTAACCTTTTTAATTTTTGGATGGAATTGTTAAATGTATACAATGCTTTAGTACAAATGTAAATCAGTGTTCGTTGCTCAGATATTGTACAAAAATTAATTATTTTGTAGTATGCTTTAATTTTCCCTGGGTGCTTCTAGATAACCATTGAGCTTAGATTTTGAGTTTAAAAAAAGGAGTGCGCATGTTTTCGGACCAGCAAGAAGCATGTTTGGGTAGCATGCCTTTTCTATTTATATATGTATAATTAGTTTCTAACCGTGGTCCGTAGTATGTATGTGCAAAAGTGGTGGTGGGTTTGGAGGGATGTTGTTACCCTCTATTTTTGAGGTCGAATAAGCTGGTCCGGCGGGCTATTAATGGTAACTGGGTTTTTCGAATGTTTCCTTGATGGCTCTCTAATGGAAATATTGTGCTTCCATAGGAGACGCTAGCAATAACCCCAACAAGCGCCAAAGGCAGCCACCCTTGCTTGGTGATCATCCAGCAGAATATGGTAAGGCTGGACCTGGACCAGCAATGGGTAAGTTTTCGGTTGAACAGCTTTTTGACTCTCAGTTCTGGTACACTTAAGGCCATGAGTGAATAATAAAAATGTCTGATAAATGGGAGGGCTAAACAATGCACCGTAGAACAGATACTTTGGTACTGATCAAACAGCTTGTATCCGTTAAGGTCGCTTTGTACCAATTTGGTAAATGTTCCCCCTCTGATCGTTTTAAATTACCTAATCTGACATTAGTCCCGATTCTTTGTTTAATTTACCTTGACGTATGGCTAATGTGATGTCTGGGGACACGTCTTGGCCATAGCAATGAAAAATGTTATCAGAAGTTAATGGACCTCTCGGTCCCCGCCCTTCCCCTAGCAGACTAAGTTGGTCCGATCTGCTTTCTGCTACTTAAGTGGCTGAATCAAATGATTAAGCTGAGTAGTTGCTTTTGCTGACAGGGGTGGGGGTGGCGGGAGGTAGAACATAAGTCAAAATCCGTAACAATCAGAAATCTAGTGAGCTTTTAGAAATTATCAGTTTAGAAGGCCAGGTGTGCTGTTTCTTTACTCGTTTTGCTAAATGCATGTTTTGATTGTGACCAGTACGATTGACTTAAGCCTAGCACATGCCCTGCCACCTGCAATTGTGCACTTTTCTCCAAACGGAGTGCTAAGTATTTGTTGGTACTTATGGTAAACCATTTGTTGCTTAGGCGGACCTCATGGTGCCTATCATGGGCACTATGACGATGGATACGGTCCCCCGGCACCTCACTATGAAGGAAGACGAATGGGTCCCCCTCCTGCATCTGGCCCACCTTCTCGTCGTGGACCACGGAGCTTTCAACCTCAGTACGGAGGGCATCCGCCCCCACTCCCGCCTCCGCAAGAGTTTGGCCCACATGCTGACAGTTCCGTTCTGATGGTGTATGGCCTGGAGCCTTCAAAGATGAACTGTGATCGAGTCTTCAATGTGTTCTGTCTTTATGGAAATGTGGAGAAGGTAAATGTCGTTTTCATCCTTCAACGCCAGTTTTGTGCTTCAGGGTTAGTGTGCTACTGTTTAACGTGTTAAACCGTGCCAGCTGGTAGATGGCTGTAGCGATCTGCAGCTAGTATTCATGACTGGTCTGATCTATATGAAGGAGCATAGATTGAGTGGGGCATGGTTGCACTCAACTGCCTACATCATTTTTCTAGGTTAAATTCATGAAGAGTAAACCTGGAGCTGCCATGGTAGAGATGTCCGACGGTTATGCTGTAGATCGTGCCCTCACCCACCTAAACAACAATTTCATGTTTGGACAGAAACTCAACGTTTGGTATGTACACAAACCGTGCTACTTGTCCACGGGCCCTTGTTAGGCTTCATCGATGTACTCTAAAGCTTTGTTGCAATGCACTAAACATTTGTGGATTTTGGAATGTACTTGTTTATAAAGTGGCATTCATGCTCCCATGCATTTGTCTGCAGTGTTTCCAAGCAGCATGGTATCATGCCGGGCCAGTCCTATGTACTCGAAGATGGTTCGTGCAGTTTTAAGGATTTCAGTGGCTCTCGGAATAACCGTTTTTCCTCACCGGAACAAGCAGCAAAGAACAGGATACAGCACCCCAGCAGCATCCTTCATTTCTTCAATGCACCTCAGGAAGTGACAGAGGACAACTTCTACGAGGTCAGAACCCAGTAGCTTCCTGTTATTTTCCTCTTGTAGTTTATTTGGCATGCAGCCCATAACATGTTAAATATAAAAACCAGAGTACAAAAGGTGCACACATATTAAAATGAGGAGACCTCTTTGCGTGTTTCAAGTCCCGATATGGCAAGTTGCAAACATTTGATGCAAGGAACTTGCATATGTCCAAAGCTGGTTAAATTCAAGCACATTTTCTGTTGAGGCTATAGAAAATCAAGATTGTTTTGGTACTACTTTTAGTGGTTTAACGACGTGACTAATTTAGGTTCATTGTTGCTATATTTGATATACTGACCCGTCTCTGAAGCTAAACTGCTATATATGCAATTGGATGGAAATGGCCTTTAGCTGAGGGGTTTGCGATTAACTAAGACTTTATCAACTTGATTGAATGGAGCAATGGAGGCTATTGACCACCCCTTGTACTTGCTGTGAAAGTTTTAATGGCATTTTCATCTTTCTCCACTTTCTGTGCCCCTGCAGATTTGCGAGGAGTTGGGTGTAAAGAAGCCAAGTTCAGTCAAGGTGTTTACTGGAAAAAGTAAGTCCTTCGATAGTTGAACAATTGAATACGTGGTGTGTGCACAGCAACAAACAATGGTGATAATGTTTTAATGAATGTCGTCCCCTGCCTGGCTATCTCGGGGGGCCCCATCCCGCTCTTGACCACGACCAGGCATCTGCAGATCGGTTGTAATGGTCAGATTGCACCGTACTGGCGAGTCATAATTTCTCGACCAAGCATTTCAGGCTTGATTGTTTTTTATTGGAGTAGGATGATAGTTTATTTGCATACGGCTGGCTGATGTCTGAGTTGGCATTGAGTCAAATAACAGACTAAAGTACAGCACCAATTAATGACAAATGGCTGCTGAATTGAAGCGATCTAAAATCACTTCTCTTGCCATTAGTTTCTTTCTGTGTACAACGTTTATACATTGAGGCCTTAAGAGGTATATAATGGCTTTTAGTAATTTCATTGTCACTGGTCCAACAGGTGCACGGAGTTCTTCTGGCTTGCTGGAATGGGATGAAAAGAATGATGCTTTGGAAACGCTGAGCGTATTAAACCACTTTCAGATGAAAAACCCAAGTAAGTCTGGGAAGGTGTATTCGATCTCGCTTGTCCCACCATAACATTTTATTTTTCATCATAAAGTATCTCGATAACTACACATGCAAAACTTTTCTTTTAAATTGTGTAGTTAGTTTCTTGCAAGGGTAAGTAACACATGGCAAGAGGGTACAGCTTTACTTTGTCACACAAAGAATAAACAAGTAATTTCCTTACAAGTAATTACATTGTTAAAACGCAGTAAAAGAGAATACTAAAAGGACACGCGTCCATTACGGTGAACCAAGTTTGTCACACAATACTCTTGAGCGTTTGATCCTTAAAGCAATTGGAAATTTAGCTAAACCAAATACTGCAATTAACCTTGTATCTGTGCTGAGAATTCTAAGCGCTTCCAGATAATGTCTATGATCAATGAACCCGCATAGTGATATAATTTGCTTGGTCCTCAGATTTTTATAATGGGGCAAAAAAATAGTAAATGGACCAGGGATTCAGGACCTCTCTTATATGCTGAACACGTAATTCAGGGAAGCTTGGCTTTGCAATCTACTACAGAACACCTTGTTTGTGAGTGACTGACTTCTAAATTGAGAAAACTGTTTCCATGTTAAGTGACACAATCGGCTTTAAAAGCAATTAACTGCTGGGTAAGCGATCCCTTGTCATTAGGAACACTCCACCGTAGTGAATTCCCAGTAAACTTCTTTAGCTCTTGTGATCTGGGACGTATCTGGTTCATTCCAATAGGATTCCAACCTCCATTTCCTTAGGAGTACCCGGAGGGAATGAAACTAAAAGATTTTTTCCAGTCCTTGGAGATACCATGAGGTTCAAAAGTCCCACATTGGGTCAGTGCTTTAGTAAACCAGTCGATACCAAAACATTGGTAGCCTACATCCCATTTTGTGGGCAGTCGTTCATTGAGCCAAGTAGAGAAATTGGAATCTGAGTTTGGAAGAATATTCCCATAATTTTGCTCCATAGATAACCTAGATAGCCTAAGGTTTTGGTATTATGAATTTCTAATGCTGTAGCCACTTAACCTGATGCAGTTCTTTTATTAATCTTGCTTATGTTAGAGGTTTGTTGGATGAGTGAGATGTGCTTTCTCAGGTTAGGGGACCCAGCTCACTTTTGGGTTGAGTATATCCCTAAATCAAAAGTGGAAACCAATACAATGGGGTGATTCCCCCAACGTACATACTCTTCGGTGTCTTCAGGGTACCATGTACTTGGTTTGAGTTATTTAACTCCACGCTTATCACAGAAGCGATTGAAATCATTCAATAGCTGCTGGAGACTTGGATAACAATAGCGTAACATCGGCAAAGAAGGGCGGGAGCCCTCCCATCTGACCCTAGGAGTATCGCACCCATCCCGGTACCCTACTACATAAATAAATAGTGAAAACCGGGTGGGTGCTAAAACACACCCCTGTCTAACTCCACACCTTATCACAAAGGGCCCGATTAGCTGAGTTATCATCAAAATATCCAATAAATTTAGTGGGACCCCCATCTCGGCCAACACATTCCAGTTTGCCCTGGGGCTCCAAATCAGTTCCATAATCCAGTTAGTAGGATATCAGATTAGTTTCTCCAGTGTTAAAGCTGAACACTAAACGGGTGATCAGCCTTGGCTCCCATTCTAACAAGCTGTCTGCTGCAAAGCGCTTAACGGCCTAGTCAGGGTAGGAAATGCTGCAGCTTTTAAAAAAAAAAAGTTGATATATTTTCTTTCCACTTGAGGTGAATTCTTTTGAGCACTGTCAATTCCTGGTCAGTAATTTTCCTCAAATATTGGTGTTTGGTTTTGAATGGTTTATTTTCTAATGGCTAATGTGAAGTGATGTGGGCGTTGTTTTCACATTCCAGCCTGCATTCTGGATACATTCTGTATTCTAGGGCAATCCTGTCTGCGGGAACATGTCCGAAACTTTAATCGTACAAATGCTTGATTGAACTTATTAAATCGTGATCTCCAGAGTATTAAAATAGTTTTTTCTTTCTTGCAGGTGGGCCATACCCATACACCCTTAAACTCTGCTTTTCCACAGCTCAGCACGCATCCTAACAGCCTAGGCGCAGCCACCCTGACATTGACCCTTTTGTGATTGTTATGTTTCCTCTTTTATAATATAAAGATTTAGTAGCCAGGTGTTAATCGTGCTGTTGGATGTTGAAGTAAAACTGTTTAAAAGCCTCATTTTTTTAACTCTGTAAATTAGTTTTATTTGTGCTGCCAGTGTTAGCATTACATTACAATAAAACAAACTTGGTCTTAAATTTGGTGCCGCATCTCATTCCCTTTTTAACCAATGAGCCCTGCAAGGTTCTAATTCTGTCTCAACCAGGCTGGCTTGGACACTGAATGAAGACTGGATGTATGCCTTTTGGGAAACTACTAGTTTGGAAAGCTGGTGTTAAAACTATCTGATGCAACGTCATTCCACTGTCTTTTATATGCCTTTATCTCAAATTCAGTGCAGGAGATGGTAGGTTTGGGCAAAAAATTGGGATCATTGCTACAAGTTTGAGGTAATTAGCAGTAGGGAGTGGCCGAAGCCATTCATGAAGGGAAGGTGTTGTGCCTTTTCCTAGAGTGTAATTAAAGGTAAGGTTCCCTCATGCGTACTTTCAGCATAAACTACAGAAGTTGGAGTAAGATTTCGCATACTTAATCAATTAGAATATCTCTCAAATCTGATCTTTCTGTGCCTCTGGATTAGTGCTTATCTGTGGTTCAGAATTTGGAACACTGGGGTGTAGGGATGGTGTCTGAATGCTGTAGTACAAGTGTACTGCAGAGATCATGATGTGAAATCCAATCAAACATGGTGTTTGTAAAGCGCACTACATACCTGCGAGGATCTGGGGGGGGGGGGGTGCTACTGTTAGAAAAGCCGGGTCATGAGGTCTTCTGAATGTTAGGTCTTCGGTCTGCCGAAGGCTGATGGGGAGAGGGTGTTCCATGTGTTGGCGGCGAGGTGGGAGAATGATCTGCCGCCGCCAGTCACTCTTCAGATGCGGGGGACAGTGGTGAGGGCGCGGTCTGCAGAGCTGGGGTGTCTGCTGTTAAGGTTGCGTTGGTCCGGTGTGGTGGAGTGCCTTGTGTGCGAGGAGCTTGAAGGTTATCCTCTTGTTGACAGGGAGCCAGTTCTGGCGTGCGGAGGTGTTCTGGATGCGTTTCAGGAGTTTAGACGGGGCTCCTGCGTAGTGCGTTTCCGTAGTCCAGTCTACTGCTGACGACTAGGTCCTGGGTGAACGTCCTAGTTTCGGTGGGGATCCACTTGAAGATCCTGCGAAGCATGCAGAGGGTGAGTCTGGAGATGGCCTTGACCTGCTTCGTCATGGAGAGGGTAGAGTCGAGGACCCCTAGGTTGCGTGGTCGGTGGGTGTTAGGGTTGTTCCTAGTGCTGTCGCCCACCTGGAGTGGTCCCAGGCCGAGGGTGTGGATCCGAGGATGAGGACCTCATTGTCAGAGTTCAGCTTCAGTCGGATGTTACTCATCCTGTCGGCGACTGCCTTCATTCCATCGTGGAGGTTGGTTTTGGTGGTGAGGGAGAGGATCAGCTGGGTGTGTGTAGGAGATGATGTGCGATGTGGGCAAGTGGTGCCATGTAGATGTTGAACGGGCCGAGGGATGAGCTGTGGGGCACGCCGCAGATCTCGGTGGCTTCGGAGCGGAAGGGGGGGCGGAGTCGGACGCTTTGTTTTGCCAGAGGAAGGAGGTTGTCCAGTCCAGGGCCTTCACTTGGATTCTAGCGTCGTAGAGGCGTGTTCGTAGTGTGCGGTGGCAGACCGTGTCGAAGGCAGCTGATGGGTCCAGGAGGATGAGGGCCGCAGTTTCTCCGTTGTCTAGCAGGGTCCTGATGTCATCTGTGGCGACAATGAGGGCAGTTTCATTGCTGCGGGTCCCGGACTGGGACGGGCCCAGGATGCATGCTGTTCTCTTCCAGGATGCATGCTGTTCTCTTCCAGGATGCATGCTGTTCTCTTCCAGGATGCATGCTGTTCTCTTCCAGGATGCATGCTGTTCTCTTCCAGGATGCATGCTGTTCTCTTCCAGGATGCATGCTGTTCTCTTCCAGGATGCATGCTGTTCTCTTCCAGGATGCATGCTGTTCTCTTCCAGGATGCATGCTGTTCTCCTCCAGGATGCATGCTGTTCTCCTCCAGGATGCATGCTGTTCTCCTCCAGGATGCATGCTGTTCTCCTCCAGGATGCATGCTGTTCTCCTCCAGGATGCATGCTGTTCTCCTCCAGGATGCATGCTGTTCTCCTCCAGGATGCATGCTGTTCTCCTCCAGGATGCATGCTGTTCTCCTCCAGGGAGCTGGTCAGTTGGTTGTTGACTGCCTTTTCAATGATCTTACCCGGGAGATAGGTCGGAAGTTCTTGAGGTCCTTTGGGTCTGCCTTGGGTTTCTTGAGTAAGGCGTTGATCTGTGCTTCCAGCTCTCCGGGAAGGTCGTCTCGAAGGAGATGTTGATGGTTTTCTGGAGATGGGGTGCAATGGTGCTGCTGGCTTTATTGAAGGATTTGTGGGTACGGGTCTTCCGGGGGTCTGCAGTGGACGATGTTCATGATCTTGATGGTGTCGTCGTTGATATTGGTCCAGGCGGGTGGTGGTCGTGGGAGCGGGGGTCTCAGTGGTTGCCGGGGTGGTGACGGCGTTTAAGCTGTCATGGATGTCTGCGATCTTGCGATGGAAGAAGGTGGCAAGCGAGTCGCACATGTCTTGCGAAGGTGAGATGTCGTTGGTGTAGCTGGGGTTGGAGAGTTCCTTTACGATGTTGAAGAGCTCTTTGCTGTTGAGCGTTGTCTAGGCGGTCTTTGAAGGAGGTCCTTTTGGCGGATCTGATGAGGTGGTGGTGTCTGAGTGTGGCGTTCTTGTGGGCTGTGTAGCTTTCTGGTGTTCGTTCATGGATCTGGGTTTTTTCGAGTTGTCAGGTTTGCTTGGAGGTCTTCGGTGAACCAGCTGGCTTTCTTTGCTAGTGTGGGTGTTTGAGGGCTTCTTGAGTGGGGCGAGGGTGTTGGCGCAGTCGGTGATCCACTATTTGAGGTTGCAAGTGGCGGAGACTGTCGGTTGGATCTGCGGGTGGGCTTGGGGTGGTGGAAAGCTGGTCTTCGGTGACAGCTCCAGCAGCGGCGAGGCATCTGTTGGGTGTGGTGGTGCGTGGTTGGTTTCTGGAAGGTGAAGTGGATGTATCGGTGATCAGTCCAGTGGAGCTTGGTGATGTGGTTGAAGGAGACGTGGGAGCTTGCGGATAAGATGGGGTCAAGGGTGTGGCCCGCGGAGTGGGTGGGTGTAGTGACTAGTTGTCAATCAGGGTGGAGGAGTTGGTGTCGTTGTTGTTCTAGAGGTGGAAGTTCAGGTCCCCGAGGAGGATGTAGTCCGTGGAGGCGAGGGCGTGTGTGCTGACTAGGTTGGTGATGGAGTCTGAACTGTGGTCAGGGGGATCTGTAGATGAGGGTTCCTCGGAGGGTGGTGTTGGGATCGGTGTGGATCTGGAAGTGCAGGTGTTCAGCGGTGCTGAGGGTGTCGGCAGTGTTGGTTGAGAGTGTTCCTGTTAACGATGGAGATTCCTCCTCCTGCTCCATTGGTGCGGTCCCTGCGGGTTATCTTATAGCCTTCTGGGATGGCTATGGCGATGTCTGGAGCCGAGGAGGGGTTCACCCAGGTCTGTCAGGAAGGCGACATCTGGGGTGTTGGAGTCCAGTAGGTCCCAGAGTTCCATGGCGTGTTTGCGTGTGGAGCGGGTGTTGAAAAGAATGTGTGAGGTGGTTGGGTTCTTTGGTAAGTGGGTTGGCGGGCTGGATGCTGGTGAAACTGCAGTTCCGGCAGCAGAAGGGTCCTTTGGTGCGCTTCGGGGAGGCCAGGCAGCAGGTGTGAGTGTCTGGTGTTGAGTGCTTAGGGTGCTGGAGTTGTAGCGGAGGCGGGTGTCGTGGCGGGCTGGGCACAGTCCGGGCGCAGACGGGCTTGCGTGGATAGGTTCATGACTGCTTAAAAATTTGCAGATTAATACTGTATGTGTAGAACTAAAAAATAACATTTCTGTAAAAGTGGAAAATTAAGTTGGTGTCCTTATCTTGATTTGTGCTTGGGAGCAGCCTCCAGTACAGTGAACTACTATGGATAATTGGTGATCTTAAAGCACTGGCAAATATATTAGGCTCAAAGTAATCTGCTAGAGATTATCACCTTCTCTTAGATATCTGAATTTTGAAAATATTGGTGACGCACACCCTTTGGCAAGGCGCAAACGGCTCTCTACTGTTGCAGCAAGGAGAGCTACTATCGCCACACAGGTAAACAGCCAGTCTCAATTTAATGCTCCACAGTTTGCCACTTCTATAGAAACATGAACAATGCTCATTACAAAAGGACAATGTATATACAAAAGATATCTGGTCACTTGTCTCTAACCTATATTCTACACATTTTCACTGAAATTCCAAAAATTTGTGATTTTTGTCGTTCTCTTCCCAAGATTTCTTATTGGATTCTGTGTACTCTTGGCTAATTCAATTTCCTGCACCTAGTCTTCAATTATGTTTGCTATGTACTAGGCCAACAGAATGCCAAGACCATAAATTCCTTCAGGCTCAAACGCAGGTTTTCCTTTTAACTAAGGACTTGCTGGTCATGCGCTCCATTTTCAAGTGAAATTTTCACCCATTGCATCAGCATGAAATTTTGCCTTTCACTACACAATTTTATCACTTTCTTCTGGTGTCTGCTGTAGCATAACTTAATGTTTTCATTTACTCAACATCCCCCCCCTAGATGTTTCAACTGCTTGATCTAAAGCCTGAGTCTCTACTTGACACTAAGGTGACGTGTATTGCCCTGAGCATCTACTATTCGTGTTTGTGTCCTAACTGAACACATCCCTTCCACCTTTGAACGAATCCTCCTAAAATATGCTAAATTAATACCAAAATATATCAATAACCGGGCCATGAGCCTGAATAAGGCTCCCAAATTAAGGATGGTAATAATGAAAAACCACCTACTAAGCCAATTATCTGCAGCACTTCTAACTACCATTTTCATCTGTAGATTATGCAATGTTTGTACCCTCTGACCTGCCCATTAGCATAACTACATTATCATTTTCATGGTGCTCAGCTTTTTTGTTTCATTAAATTAATCTTTCATAGTATTTGGACTTCATAAGTTCCCATCAAGTTATCTCTAGCCAGCGAGCCTGCCTGAACAAACCGCAGAATACTTGCAAAGAACTGCATCCATAAACATCCAGTACTCTGGGGGGGGGGGGGGGGGCAGCATTCCAAGTGGTAGTACCATAATATTCAGCAGTTATACTTTGATGTTGTTTGGACAGTTCATTTAAGTCTTGACAGATTAACTCCAGGAATGACCAAAATGGGGCGTGCTAAGTGACTAATGTGCAGAGGCCATCCCAGCGGCAACTGAGTGTGACAGTAGGTTTGAGGCGTATGAGCTGCAGATTACATTTTTGCATAGATCGCTATCTGGTGTTGGGCCCGGATGTTTGCAGTTTGTTTTTCCTCTTGGAAAGTCTTTGGAAGTCACGAGGTTGGTGACTCCTCCCTTTGATCGTATTGCGCATGGGCTTCGGCTCCATCCTCAGATTGTTTTTTTCCGCCATCTGGCTCGGGTGTAATACTTTGCGCTCCGGTTCCAAACATTTCCAGTTCGACGATCGAAGTGGAATCCTCACTCATCGCGGTATTGTTCAGATCCAGATCTCCTCAATCACCTTCGACACCTCTTCGATTCCAGTCGTTGACAGCGGCCTTCGGGCCTATCCAAGATCCGGTCCCGGCTGATGGAAGGAACTCCATTCAAAAAGTACCCTCGATGTGGGTCCAAATTCCCCCACCGATCTTCATGAGGTGTGCAACCTCTGCCTCTCCCATGAACACGAGGCTCGAGACTGTGCCGCCTGCAAGTCTTTCAGATCGAAAAAGACTATTCGAGATAGAAGGGTCAGACGAAACATGGCGCACTCCTAGACCTCCGTTCCAGTCGACATCTTGGGGGATGACGTCGAAGCTCCGGGACAGCAGCACACCGAAGAGGACCTCGTCAGTGCTTCCGAAGCAGACGACTCGGATGTGGAGGACATCACCCCGGCGCAGAGGGTTGTGAGTACTATTACCCCCCCCCCCCCCCTCCCCCACACCCGTGCCGACACCCAAAAAGGCTTCGGTCACGCCTTCGCCTCCGGGCCTAGGCACGACCATAGGCACGACCAGAGACACTGCTTCAAACACCCCACCTTTGGGCCTGGTGAAGAAGCCAAATAAGCCTTCTGGCGGCTCGGGCTCAAGCCAGCCTTCCAGCGGTGCCGAGAAACACACTTCGGCACCGAAAAAGAGACAACCCTCTACCTCGACACCGAGCTCCGCACCGAAGTCCTCGGTGTCTAAACCCAGCCTTTCAGTACCGACCAAACCCTATAAGGCCCTCGGCACCGATACTTCTGCGCCAAAGCCCACCTCTGTGCCAACCAAGCATTTGAGGTTCCCAAAAAGCACGGCACGGACAAGCCTAAAAAGTAATCGGCCCCGAAACCTTCGGCGCCGACAGAACAAACCTTGTCACAGGAACGGTTTACACCGGATCCCTTGCAAAAGACACTTACCAAGGATCCAAAAACTGGACATTTGGCACTCTTCTAAAAAGACATTTGGACAAACCGGCTCCACCTCCAAAGAGGAAAGACTCTGCTACCTCCCCTTTCAGAATGCTTTCCACCCTCTCCACCTCCGCCTTCTCCACCCCCACCTCCTCGCTCCCCGACCCAGTCTCCAGACGATGATGATCAGGGGTACCCATATTACGATCCAGGGGATGTGCCACAAGACCCCACCCCTACAGGATCCCCAGACCCATGGGACAACTATAATAATCCAGACATTCCAGACGTCCCACAAGATGACCTTTACCCGTCCAGGCCATCTCCACTGGAAGACTCATTAGGTTTCCAACACCTACTTCAGAGGGCGGCACATTATCACGGGGTAGAGCTACACTCTGACCCGGTAGAGGAGGATTTCCTCTTTGATACCGCACATAGGTTTACCTCCATACTACCTATGCTCGAGGGGGTAATAAAACATGCGCCAGAGGTTTTTAAAGACCCAGTCAGGGCTAGGGTCATTAACCCACGCATAGAGTACAAAGCTGCCCCCACAGGTCCTGCCTATATCAAAGGACCAGCGCCACTAGATTCCCTAGTGGTTTCCACTGCACGGAAAAGGTCAAACTCCCAGGCGTCAGACGAAGTACCACCACCTGACAAAGAGTCAAAGCTACTGGACGCGTCGGGAAAGCGCACTGCGTCACAGGCAGCCAATATATGGCGTATCCCCCAACACTCAAGCGCTATTGGCCAGATACGATGGAGCGCATTATGATGAATTAGAAACCATCCTGCACCATCTCCCAGAAAAATACAAAAATGGGGCCAATGAATTCATTCAAGAGGGTAAGACTAACGAACACCTCTATATGCTGTGCCTTAGACGCAGCAGACACAGCCTCCAGGGCCATTAACACTAGCGTCCTCCTCCGTCGCCATGCTTTGCTGAGTTTCAGGCTTTAAACCTGAGGTACAGGCCTCCATCCTAAGTCATCCCTTTGACCACGAACATCTATTCGGCCCAAAGGTAGATGAGGCCCTCGAGAAAATTAAGGATACGGCAATCTATGGGAGCCCTGCAGTCACACCCTCCTAGGCGCTCCTTTCGCCCTCTTCCATTCGGGGTACAGCTAGAGGCTACTCCTCAGCGCGTCCACTACCTACAAATCCCCTGCTCAATCCACCTTCACAAGGGGTTATCAGAGAGGCGGCTATAGGGGCAATAACAAAGGCAGAGGCAAAACAAATACCGCCCGCTCTTCCACACCGCCTACCCAATTACTTCCCCCGCTCCCTCCAGACCATCCCACTCCGGTCGGGGGCAGGCTACAAAATTTCCTTCAGGTTCGAGAGACCATCACCTCAGACAGATGGGTGACCCAAATTATTCGCTCAGGGTACTGCCTAGAATTTACATCTATCCCCCAAACATTCCACCCACGCAACGCCCAATGTCACAAGAACATTCCACATTACTAAAACGGGAGGTAATCTCCCTCCTACAAAAACATGCAATAGAACAAGTCGCCGCCAATCGGCAAAATTTAGGGGTCTACTCCCTATATTTTCTGATACCACAAAGACGAGACTCTACGACCTATTCTAGATCTCCGGCCTCTAAACACATGCATACATTTGGACCATTTTCACATGGTAACATTTCAGCAGGTACTTCCGCTCCTCTCCCAGAACGACTTTCTCACCACACTGGACTTGAAAGACGCATACTTTCACATCCCAGTACACCATGCTCACAGAAAGTACCTCCGATTTGTAGTGGACTGGCAACACTACCAGTTCAAGGTGCTCCCTTTTGGGGTCACAACAGCACAAAGTGCCTAGCGGTAGTGGCGGCACACCTCAGAAGACAGCACATTCACGTCTTCCCATATTTGGACGACTGGCTAATAAAAGCCATGTCCTACAACCAATGTGTACATCACACCGCCACTACAAGCCAACTACTTCACCAGCTAGGCTTCACAGTGAACCACTAAAAGTCCCAGCCAACACCATCCCACACAAAGCAATACCTCGGTGCCACCATAGACACCTCAAAAGCCATAGCCTACCCCAATCCTGCCAGGATTGCAAGCATTCAGGCTTTGCGTCAAAGATTCATACCTCAACACTCTCTCCCAGCAAGTGTTTATGCAACTGATGGGGATGATGGCCTCTTGCATTTTCATAGTGCCTCATGCAAGACTCCAGATGCGTCCACTCCAAGAGTGTTTAGCGCGCCAATGGAACCAGGCCCAGGGGCAACTGACAGACGCATCGCTCTCCGGCTGGGGAGCTCATCTATTACACCTCACAGTGCAGGGCACATGGATGCCACAACAAAAGTTACTCCATATCAACCATCTGGAGTTACTGGCAATCTTTCTAGCCCTAAAATCCTTTCAGACACAGATTTTAGGCAAGGCAGTCCTTATTCGCACAGACAACATGACGGCCATGTACTACATTCAAAAACAAGGCGGGGCACACTCCACAGCTCTCTCAACTAGCACAGAGCATATGGAGATGGGCAATTCCACACAATCTTTCTCCTAGCCCAACATGTCCCAGGTGTCCAACACCATGGCAGATCTGCTCAGCAGACAGATGCAGCAGATCCACGAGTGGGAACTTCACCCATAGGTTCTTCACCCATTCTTTCAGGTGTGGGGGCATCCACTGATAGACCTCTTCGCCACCCACGAAAACAAAAAATGCCCAAGCTTCGCCGCCAGATACCCACACCCATTGTCCAGTGGCAATGCGATATGGATGAACTGGTCAGGCAAATTTGCGTACGCCTTTCCACCTCTCCCACTAATTCCATTAGTGGTGCGAAAGCTACAACAGCACTCCCTCACACTGATCCTAGTAGCTCCAACGTAAGCCAGACAACCGTGGTACGCCACGCTGCTGGAACTCTCGGTAGTACCACACCAAAAGCTACACCTCTCACCATGCCTCCTAACCCAGAACCATGGAGAGATCAGACACCCGGACCCAGCTCAGCTCAACCTTGCGATCTGGCTCCTGAGATCCTAGAATTCGGATACTTTAACCTTCCCCCTGACTGTATGAACGTCATCAGAGAAGCTAGACGCCCTACCACTAGAGCCTGCTACGCTGCCAAGTGGAAAAGATGTTGTTTATTGCCATAACACAATCAACCCTCTAGACCAGAGGTCTTCAAACTTTTGGATGCCAAGACCCCCCTGTCAACATTTTGAGGCGTAAGGACCCCCTCTTGACAAATGTCTAAACCTGTTAACTAAATTGCGTGGGATGAAAATGTAAATAAGGTTATGTGATGCCGCGTATTTTGGGATAGCATTGCTTCATTATTTTGATATTTGTTACACACAGTAACGCTGAGGAAAGATTTCACCCAATCAGTACCCATTTATATCCAAAATACAGCAATTATCATCAAAGATTTCAAGTCAACCTTTGTGAAGGGCCTTCCACTCTGCAGCAATACGTGCTGCCACATTAGAAGCTCACCTGGCCCTGACCGGAAGAAGCAGGGGTCCCTTAAAACCATGGCGGTTTTGTGTAGTTAAGCCTTTTACCCATGCAGCTTTCCTCTCGCCCCCTCCCTTCCATCCCTCTCTCCTCTCCTAACCCCGGATCCCTCTCACTTTGCAGGTCATTTTCTTTCACCCCTTTTTGCAACTTCTGAACTCTCCCCATTCAACCTCTCACTTCACCTTTAATCACCTCTTGCCATTCTGTCCTTTCACTGCCCTCATCTCTAACAGTCTCTCACATTTATCGCATGGCCTCTCTGGCCCTGTCACCTCCCATGCCCCTCAGCACTTCTCATTCACCTCGTCTCTTCATTCAAATTTTTGTCTATTTGTATCTTGCACCTCTCCAGTCCCCCCCATTCCTCTTTCACATCTCCCCTTTGTTCTAACAGAAGCCCTCACCTTTGGATCACACTCACTTCTTGCATGTCCACACTTCTCTTCGGCAATTCACATTTCTCCTCATCCCTGACCTCTTCAATCAAATTCTCACTCCCTTGCTGTACTCTCTCATTTTGGGTGCGGATGCAAGTTCAGAATGGGATGAATGAATGTATGATTACTGATGGTCTTGTTTGAGTGAGTTGCATATTGAGTAGTGAGGGGGACAGGTGAGTGAAGTGTCACATGAGTGCAGGATGAGTAGTGTACTCGTGTGACTGCAGGTTGAGGTATAGTGTGAGCAGGACATGTGCATTTTGAGAGCAGAGTGATCACTGAGTGCAAGGTGAGCGGGTGAATGGTGCAAGTGCATGGTGATCACTGTGAGTGCATTGTGATCACTGTGAGTGCATTGTGATCACTGTGTGCAAGGTGAGCGTGACAATAAAGGTCGAGAATGAGGAATGAGTTGTCTGAATGCAGGGTGCATTCCCAGACACATGAAGTAACTCAGCATGTTATTGACGGGGGCGTAGACTTTAATATCTAAGTTAAACTATTGCGGCATTAATCGGGGATCGAGGGTGAAGGAAATAAATAATGTGCTGATCCTGCAACAAACTTCCAGTCCTATGGTTAGGGTTGCCAGCAGATTATTTTGGTGGCCCAGTCGGTACAAAAAAAAGCAGTCACCTAAAGCGGTATTTTCAGCGCTTATCTGTGCATACTTCCCAGGGCCGGCTTTAGTGCTGGTGGTGCCCTGTGCGACAATGTTTGTTGGTGCCCCCCACAATGACCACCCCAACCACGGATTCTCTCACTAGCACCCTTTAACAGTGACCAAGTCTCCATAACCCCACACTCTCAGATGCATTGAATTAGTTATATAGTGCCACTCATACCAGTGTAGGGTGTCCGAGCACTTTGCATCACACACACATTACACAGAGACAATCCATCATAAGTGTGTAAATAAGTGTATAGGAAATGTTACATAAGCCAAAGGACTAAAAGTATAGGAGTCACATGTCATCCATACTGGTAGGCAGTATAGTTCAAGAGTGCTTGGTGTGGAGAAGCACAAACTCAGTCGAAAAAGAAACCGCATAGTTGTGAGTTTCCTTTAATAATAAGAATTGATTTCTAGCCAAATTAACCCTTTTTGCAACATTAATCAATGGTCTAATGTATTCTTTGTAGTGTGCATGCTGTTCTAGGATGAAAGTTAATAGCTCACTATTCTCTATTAGGACTTTAAGTTATAAATTGCAAGTAACAAAAGGAGGATGTCTCTTTTGAAAGCAGTAACCTGCTGATCTCTTCACATCATACGCACTCTGTAATCTATCTTGGTACACGTTCTTTGCAGCAGGCACATTAACCCTCTGCACTAACTTCACCTAAGTCAAAACCTCAACTATACAACATTCTGATCACTCTCCAGGAAGATAATTAATCACACGTTATCTTGACATTTATGTGAGGCCTGGTAATTGCCGGGAAAGAAACGGAAAGAAACGCTGCAGCAGGTGCTTCAAAAGCACAATAAACTTTCACTCACAGCGCCCCCCGGAAGCCAACTTTGTATTCCTTTCCATGAAATGCATTCTCACACTATGGCAGTGAATGTAAAATCCAAATGTAAGGAATAGGCACAGTGGGGACCCAGGGGGTACTGGAACCAGCAAAAAAACCTAAGCCTCTGTAAGCAGTTTACAAAGGCATGTTAAAATGCAAATGGTCTTTAAAGACCTGTGAAAAAACACCGGGGTGCCGGAGATAGGAATCCAGACACTGCCCAGCTGAGCCCCCAGCAGCTCAAGTTTCACTGCAGCAGCCCGGGCTGAGACACAGTATGGGGGAAGTGTGGGGGGCTGAAGCCCTTGGGCCTGGGCAGAAGTGTGACTGGGAAGGCGCGACCCCCTTTGCATCACTCCACGGCCCCCCTGGGGGTCGCGCCCCACAGTTTGAAGACCCCTGCTCTAGACGTATCTATACAGCACATCATATGCTACCTGCTCCATCTACAAAGGTGTAACCTAGCATATACAAACATTCAGCTACACCTTGCAGCAATTGCCGCTTACCTACAGAACAGACGGCACCTATCACTTTTCAGAGTGCCTGCCATTAAAGCCTTCATGGAAGGCCTCAAACGAATAATTCCCCTCAGAGTACCAGCCTCACCTGTGTGAAACTTAAATATAGTTCTCACAAGGCTAATGGGACCACCCTTCGAACCTTTTGCATAAATGCGAACTGCAATTTCTCACATGGAAAACAGCTTTTCTTGTAGCCATCACTTCCCTTAGAAGGGTCAGTGAGATACAAGCACTTACTACACAAGAACCTTTTCTCCAAATGCACCAGAACAAGGTTGTTCTCCGTACCAACCCAAAATTCCTACCCAAAGTCATTTCCCCCTTCCATCTAAACCAATCTGTAGAATTACCGGTATTTTTCTCGCAACCTCAAACTGTTGCAGAAAGGGCTCTACACACGCTAGATGTTAAACGGGCCTTACTTTACTATATCCAGAGTACACAACCTTTCAGAAAGACCAAACAGCTGTTTGTCTTTCTCTCCACCACACGCGGGCAACTCCATCTCAAAATCAGGGATAGCTAGGTGGATTGTAAAATGCATACAGATTTGCTACCACAAAGCAAAACTAACGCTATCTGTTCCCCCTAAAGCCCACTCTACACGAAAGATAGGGGCTTCTATGGCTTTTCTAGGGAACATCCCATTAGATATCTGCAAACCAGCTACATGGTCAACACCGCACACTTTCCCTAAACTTTACTGTGTAGATGTGCAAACCAAGCAACAAGCTAGTGTGGGCCAGGCTGTACTAAAAACACTATTTCAAACCACTGCAACAGATACTGGTGGTCGCCGCTAAGGTTGGGAACTGCTATATAGTCTATGCAAAAGTGTGTAATCTGCAGCTCCTATGCCTCGAACGGAATATGCTACTTACCAGTATGCATCTGTTCTTGGCATGTAGAGCTGCAGATCTACACACGCCCTCGCCTCCCCGGCAACCTGTATCTGTTCCAGTCTATCTTATTTAGATACAACACACATGGGTTTCTTCACTGTTATTACTACGCTCCATCTTTCCCTGCTGGCGAAAAATCTGAGGATGGAGCCGAAGCCCATGCGCAATACGATACAAGGGAGGAGTCACCGACCTCGTGACTTCCAAAGACTTTCCAAGAGGAAAAACAAACTGCAAACATCCGGGCCCAACACCAGATGGCGATCTATGCAAAAGTGTGTAGATCTGCAGCTCTACATGCCAAGAACAGATGCATACTGGTAAGTAGCATATTCCTTCTATGCACTGCCTATAATAGTCCTAAGAGGCTGGCGGTGGTCCAATTTCCCCCCCCCCCCCCCCCCCCCCCCCCAATATGTCGTTTTCGTTTGTAGCACTGCAGTTGATATTAATGACTAAATCCTGGTACTAAGTAACTGTTAGTGGGCATGTTACTCCTATATACCCTAATCCTGACTATCCATTCTGCAGTGTTGGGGCAACCGGTTTCTTCATTGGTACTTCTTTTTTTTTTAATTCTTTTATTAAGCAGAGCAAGAGGTAGATAGAGAAACATTACAAGGTAGAATTAGCATTAATTTCATATATGGTATGGCTTTAAAATGTAATAGTTCAAAGAGAGGAGAACACTTATAAAAAGTGCAGAGTGCCTTGTGCAAAACAGCAAAGGTACATATACGCAAAAAAACCACTAAAGTGCGAGTGCTAAGCATGAATAGTAGCAAAAGTATTGCAATGAAAAACATTCATTAACAGATAAAAATTGATACAGAAATATACATTAAGACAATTCACCACTTCGGTGGTATAAGATCTATTAAGTGCTGAGTGCATTCCCAAAGTAAACCAATCAAGACAGTAATTCACTTCGAATTGAAAGTGCAATGTGCCAAGTACAAATAGCAAAAAAATGCAGTACTCTAAACCATTAAAGTGCTGGTGCGAGACATAACTAATTACAAAAATATTATAATCAAGAGTTCAATATCATAACCTCAATAGAAGGCCGATTCCGAACGATTCACCACTTCCAGTATTTAAAATTTAATTGCTGAAAAGGAAATTCACTTTCAAATGGTAATCGAAAATGGAGAAGACCACTGAATATATCAATTCCAAAATTGCATTCACTCTTCTCCAGAATTTCAAAAAACTTCCAATTTCGCTCATTTTTTTACTGCTCCTACCCGCCTAGCATAGGCCTCCTCGAATTTTTTAACCCTTTTCATTTTATTAATCCATTTCAAATGGGAGGGGGCTTCATTAGATCTCCAATTTTGCAAAATTAAAGAACGTGCTACCGCGCTAGCAATAAAAATAAAAACTCTTTCTGGGTTAGACAGTTGTAAGTCTCCCTTGCAATAGCCAAATAGTGCGGTCTCTGCTGCAATCGGAATAATGTTTCCGGTTGCATGCTCAATGTCCATAAAAAAGGCTTCCCAAAAAGACCTCAGACCGGGACATACAAAAAAAATATGGTGCCAACCACCTTCCCCAGGTTTGGCGCACCGAAAACACTTGTCTTCTACGTCAGGAAACCTTTTACTTAAAGTGGAAGGTGTTAGATAGGCCAGCCACCTTGAGAGAAAGGCCATCCTCTTATAATTGGCAGCACGCAGTGCTCGGCCACCGAAGTGGCAGATCCACTCCCACTCCCTTTCGGAAACACTGCAGTCGGTCTCCCGAAATATTTTTTCCAGATGGTTCTGTATCAAAGGAGGGTGCTTTTTTTTGTGTATCAACTTATACCAGTTGCCTATCCCTCGTAGTTTGGCTCCATAAAGGGCAGTTGACAATTGATTGGGAGATTCAGATATACCTCCATTACTTCTCAACCAGGAGACTAACCGCAGATATTCAAAAAAAGGCCGGTTTCCGACGAGCCCCTATCCTGGCCAATATTTCCTGCCAGGAGATCGGTCTATTCTGTATTATGAAATGTCTCAATTCGGTTAAACCGGAATTCTCCCATACATTAATATTACTGACTTGTATCTGGAGGCCGAGGCCGGCACATTCTCTTATTTTAAGGTATTGAAAACCCGTCCGATTCGTGTCCCTAAAAATTGCCTGAAGTCTAAAAAGGGAGTCCCTTAAAGTTTTATATCGACTTTTCTTAGGAAGCTTGGCAGTTTTTAAAAACACTGGAGTGGATGAACCGATTTCTAGCAGCATTCTATCGATAAAAAAAGTATCTCTACAGGAGCAGGATCCTAACAGTCCAGATACTAAATCAAGAAGGGCGGCTTCATAATATGATCTAATATGTGGGAGCGCAAGTCACCCCCTGATCTATTGGTAGTTGTAAGATGTTCAATTTAACTCTGGGGGCTTTCTTCTCCCAAATAAATTGTCTGAAAAGCGTATCTATTTCCCTAAAAAATACCTGGTTGATTTTAATAGGGACATTAGAGAATAAAAAGATCAAAAGAGGAAGTATTGACATTTTAATCAATGATACTTGCCCTACTATCGATAATGGAAGCAATGACCATTGATCCAATAATTTTATTTTTATCTTCATTCTCAGATAATTTAGATCATATATTTGGGAAAACTGTGAGGAAACATAGATCCCGAGATATCTTATGGGGTCAGTTCTGGATGCCTGTGATTTTAAAGAACTGGGAAATACGTCGATATCCGTGTTCAGGGCAAGAACTTCGGTTTTGTTTGCATTGATTTTATAGCCACCTATTCTTTCAAACTGAGAGAATTCTCCCAAGACCTCCTTGAAAATGGTCTTATTAGGGGCCAGATATAAAATAATATCATCTGCAAATAGCTTAAGTTTGGACATATCAGGAATTGGGGGATGGATAGCAGCATTGTTTCGAATTCTTAAAACCAGGGGTTTTATAAAAAAAGTAAAAAGTAGAGGAGAAAGTGGACAGCCTTGTCTCGTTCCACGCTTAATTTGTAACGTTCCTGCACAGGTGGCATTTATTACAAGCTTTGCTGTAGTGTCCTGATGGATATTATTTAGCATTCCTACAACATTTGGCGGAAAACCAAATTGATCCAAAGTAATAAATAAGGTTTTCCAATTTACAAGGTCGAAAGCTTTTTCTGCATCGACCATTACGATACTTGCAGGAATGCGATTTATATTAATATACTCTAAAGCTTGTATTAAGAATTGGGTATTGGCAGCCATTGATCTACCCGCAATAAAACCCGTTTGATCTCTATGAATGACCTCCTGAGCAGCTGGTAGCATGCGATCGGCCCATACCTTCATTAATAATTTATAATCGGAATTTAAAAGACTTATGGGCCGATACGAATTCATGTCGTCTGGATTTTTGTCTTTTTAGGTCTCGGCTCGAAGGCTGCGCTTGCGCAGTCTCGATCCGAGATTTAATGACTTGGAGAAGAGGGGCTTGAACCCGCCCCTCTTCTCCCCTGTTCTCCATTGGCTGGCCTCTTGAATGCTGGCCAGCCATTGGAGAAGAGGTCCGTCATTCCGTTTAGGCCCCGTCCTTTTCGGATCAGGGGGCGTGTTTTTTTCAGAAAGTCTAATTATCTCCTACAGCCAATGGCTGGAGGAGAGAAAAGACAAACACGCCCCCGAATCCGAAAATGCCGCTGCCTTTCTCAGAGGCATTTCTTCTTGACCTCGGAGAAAGTGGTGGTGTCTTCCGGTGCCCTCGGCTTGTTTTTTTAAGTTAGAGAAAATGAAGTCATCTAAAAAATATTTTAAGATTATAGCACGTTTGGTGGCAGGATGGCGCCGGCTTGTGTCTCATTTATTAAGGAGAGAACGAACCACTGACCAACCACAACGTCAGCAGCAGAGAGCTATTAGCAGGCTCGACACCCAGCCCTCGTTTTCTAAATGCTGAATCAAATTAATCCAACAGGAACAGATGACCTGTGAGAATTCACCCTGCCCAGCAGCAAAGTCAAAGCGGGGACTGGCAGAGGCAGACAAGCAGGGCTCTCTGCGTGCAGCGCGCAGCACAGAGACCAAGAGGGCTTCCCATTGTTTATTTCTTTCACAAGGCCCCCCACCTTTCTTCTCCCCGCCATCGCCCTGTCTCCTCCCACCTTCGCCTTTGTTGAACACTCCCACCTTCACCCTCCCACACACAGCTGCTGACCTAAAGGTGTTAGCCACTCGGCAGCGTCTATTTTCTCACATTAATCTATAGGAATCAATGGACATTTCATTAGAGTAATCAAGTGCGGATGCAGCCAGCATTTATGTTCGCCCCTCTCTCTAAACTGCTTCCACAGACTAATTGGCGCTCCAGCAAGGAGTGCGCTGATATTTTCCTTACAGATGAGTGTCAAAGCAGCTATTTTAACTGCTGTCTGAAATACCTATCAACGAGTCTTCCTATAAAAGCTCTCACACCACTAAAGCGTCACATCTGAGATCTGTCGGTGTAACGAGATCTGAATCCGGGTTGGTGTGGTGGGGAACAATGACTTGTGTATTTTTAGTAGTACGAGGTCTACCCTGTGGCAGAAAGCCCTGTGATTACATTATTTTAAACTAGCATTGCACAGTATGAGATTGGCTGCCACAAGTGTGCAGAAGATTTAGTTTCACGATTAAAAAAGCTCTTCTAAAATATACATTTTATTAATACACAAACTGCACCTAGTCCAAACATTTTTTTAACTGTCCATTAAAAGCACACGTTGGTAACAACCTCAGCATACCTCTGAAAAAGAATTAAGCTTTGTAACCAACAAGCTTCAAAGGGCTCCACCACCGGCCCTCGAGCAGCCTTTACATTCGCAGATCAATCAGTCGCACATATTTACATTTCTTTCAGCAGGCACCCTAGCAAAAAGTCTTGTTTCTTGTTCAGGGTCGTACCTCTCTCGCGCCTTCATAACACCGGAGACTTCCCCCCCCCCCCCCACCCACCCCTTTTCACTTACAGCTGTTTAAGCTAACTGCCCCCGGGATCGTTGTCCTTTACAACAAGCATTTACAATGCATCGGTCTCGGCATTGTTAAAGTTAGAGCTATTGGAATTGCTCATGACATTATTTTTGTTTATGTTTTTAAAACATGTAAAGAAACGGCATTGTTATTTACAATGTCAATAGCTTAATCTGTGTGTGGGTGCAAATGCAATAGGTCTCGCATTGGAGAGTGATTAAGCTATTGACATTGTAAAGAACAATGCCGTTTCTTTAAATGTTTTAAAAACAAAAACATAAACAAAAATAATGTCATGAGCAATGCCAATAGCTCTAACTTTACCAATGCCGAGACCATTGCATTGTAAATGCTTGTTTAACGAATGAGATTATAATCGCTTCTTTGAATTCGCACGGAACCTGGCCTCCTTCTCTTATAAAATTAAACAAGTTTCTCAGAGGGACAAGTTCCTCTGAAAAAACTTTAAAAAATTCGATTGGAAAGCCATCTTGCCCACATGCTTTTGATCCCGCAGTTGATTTAATAGCTGCTAAAATTTCACCTACCTCAACTTGACTTTCTAAATTAAGAACCCGCTCCGACGATAACTGAGGGAGATCTAAAGTTGAGAAATACTCTTCAATTAAGTTATTCTGTATTTTATATTCGGTGGAGTATAACCGGGCATGTATGTATGTATGTATGGCGTATTTGTATAGCGCAGACTGTCACCCGAAGGGTATCCTGGCGCTTCAGACAATTATACCAACACCACACAGAGCAGTCAAATAAATTAATCAGACCTAGGGAAGAGAAATGTTTTGAGTTCCCTCTTAAAAGAGAAAAAGTCTCCGGAGCTTCTCAGCGACAAGGGAAGAGTATTCCACTGTTTAGCTGCCACAAACCCAAAAGCTCGCCCACCCATCCGAGCTCTCATTACCGTAGGAATTACCACAAGATGTGCTGAGAGCGAACGAAGGGAGCGAGTGGGCACATACCACTGGAACAATTCTTGCAACGGAACAGGTCCTTGTCCATGAAGTCCTCTGAACACTAAGCAAAGTGCTTTAAAGATGACTCGTTGCGGGACAGGTAACCAATGAAGATCGACTAGTGCCATGGAAGAAGAGTCGGAACGGCGCCGGGACAAAGCCAACTTGGCTGCCGTTATTCTGCACACGTTGCAGTTTAGCCACCAAATTAGCTGGGGCTCCCAGGAGTAGTGCGTTGCAGTAGTCCAACCTACTCAATATGGTGCCACGCACTACTTCTGGCCGAACGTGGGCCGGCAGCAACGGCAAGATCTTCCACAGCATACGGAGCAGCATCATACAAGCGGCCACAGTTTTATTTACAAAAAGGTCCAGTTGAAGATTGGGCCCAAGCACTACACCCAGATTCCTGGCAGAGGCCGCTGCCAAAGGAACATCCGGAAAAGAGGCGGGTCAGGAGGCAGCGGTCGAGGGACCCGATCCAGCGAGCAGTGTAGTACCTCTGTTTTGGAGCCATTGAACTGCAGAGAGTTCTGCCTCAACCATTCCGCAGTTGACGCCATACACTGATGGAAGGTCTCCAAAGGCACCGCATCTTTGCCCTCGATGGAAAAAATGAGCTGTGTGTCATCGGCATAGTTAATAACCGAGATGCCGAATGATTTAATCAGACTCACTAGAGGGCAGAGGTAGAGGTTGAACAAAATAGGGCTGATGGCAGACCCTGCTTAACTGCTTTGATCTCCGACTGGAAAGGTGGCAGGGCCACTACCTGCTGCCTATCACCCAGATAGGAAACCAGCCAGTCACGAGCCAGGCCCTTCACCCCTACATCCTCAAGTCTTCTGACCAAGATGTCGTGGTTGACCGTATCGAATGCGGCCGACATGTCGAGCAGCACTAAAAAGGCTGCTCGACCAGTGTCGGCCCGCGGACGAAGATCGTCTAAGGCGGTCACCAGGGCAGACTCCGTGCCATGTGCAGGTGTAAAGCCGAATTGAGACGTGTCCAGGCAGAAATTGGTCTCCAAAAAACTGGACAAGTGTATAGTAACCAGTTTCTCCAGAATCTTAATGGGAAAAGGGAGCAGCGATATAGGTCTATAATTCGCTGGGCAGGTAGGGTCCAAGGTCTCCTTCTTCAATAAAGGTGAGACCACTGCCAATTTCCAACACTCCGGGACACGTGCCAAGGAAAGAGACTGACAGCAGATAGCATGCAACGGAGGAAAAAGCTCCGCCTGGAATACTTTCCAGTATTTATGTGGCAATGGGTCGAGCGGGGAGCCGGAGGATAGACTATTAGCCAACGAGCAGAATTCCTCAAAAGATGGGAGGGGAAAACTATCCAGCAATACCCGTTTACCAGCTAACCTTTCCATCTCTGTGGCGGTCACTGATAAGGGGCCCTGTGCAGGCTGAGTAGCAGGTGTAGTCGTTAAAGCAAGCTTATTTAGGATCAGGGTGATCTTATCCTCAAAAGCCTGCGCCAGAGAGGTACACAGAGCTTGGGAGGCAGGGATATCGTTGGCAGCGGAGGCAGGTCGAGCGAGGTCCCCAACAATCTTAAACAAGGCCTGCGTTTTATTCGAAGCATTTAAGAGTGAATCCTCCAGGAATCGTGCTTTTGCAGCTTTAATGTGTGTTTTGTAGGTCGATAAGGCCTGTTTAAAGAGAGCTTTCTCAGGGTCTAAATAATTTTTCCTCCAAGCTCGCTCCGCACGTCTACAACCGAGCTTCAATTGTGATAGCTCAGCGGTAAACCAGGGCATAGCGATCTTGGATCTATCTCTGATTTTGCGCAGAGGGGCCAGCCCATCTAGGGAATTAACGATTTTCCGGCTGAGGCACTCATAGCTTGCATCCACGCTGTCTCCTAAGGAAATATCACCACCCAACAAGGATGGTAGGCAAGGTTGTTTAAGCAACTTTGACCACTGCCTACCCATCCTAGTCCTGGTGCCGATACCTCCGCTCCCAGTTGATACCGTGAGGAGTGCGACAGAGAAGAGGACCAAGGCATGATCCGTCCAGCATTGAGGGAGGGTGTCACGAACTACCACCTGTCCAGTGTCTGCAAAGATCAGGTCGAGAGTATGGCCCTTAGAGTGGGTCTGTGAGTGAACCAACTGCTGCAAGTGAATATCACTACAGGCCTGAACCAGCTCCGAGAGGGCAGACCTTGTAGGGCCATCAGGACAAAGATTGAAGTCTCCCAAAATCAGAGTCCTGGCATGGGTGTTAGAGAGCTCGAAGATAGTATCAATTAGCTCGGGTACTGCTGACAAAGTACTGGCAGGGGGCCGATAGCACAGCAGCCCAGAATAGAGGGTACCTCCGTGCCCTTTGATGGAAAAGGCCAGAGTCTCACAGCCCACGATGTTCTTGGTATCAAGCATTGAGACATCGAGCGATTCCCTAAATATAAGACCCACACCCCCTCCTCTAGCTCCCTCCCGCGGGTTGTGTCTGATCTTATAGCCCGGAGGACATGCTAACCCTAACTCCACCGTGCAGTCTGCTCTGGTCCACGTTTCTGTCATAAACAGAATGTCGACCTTGCTGGACTCTATGAGAAATGCTATTTCCATATGGTGTTTACTCAGTGATCTGACGTTCAACAGACCGCACGACAGAGGCTGTACACACTGCTCAGTAGCAGGTGGCTGATGGCTCACTCCAGGGTTGCATTTTAACAGCATGTCTCTAGTATATATTATCCGAGCATTGGACAGTGGGACAGGGTCCCCGGCTCCCGGCACGACCTGTGCGCGAACGGGCGCAAAGGGGCTTACCTCTGGCGCACCGCCGTCGCGCCGCCGTCGCGCTCGCTGCGCGCTGGTACACACATCGCTTATATACTGTGGCTAGCAATCCGCGCGGGAGTCCTGCGAGGACACACCTCTAGCCCCACCAAAGATGGCACCCGAAGGCAGTCTGATCCAGTAGACCTCACCTAAGATGGCGGCCGGAACGCCGCGATCGCGTCCCAGATAGTCCCCCCGATTCTGACTAAATCCCGCAAAGTGCAGGTGAGTTGTCCAATTTAAGATGCAAGTGTGACCTGACTATTCCCTGCAATAATAGGCCCCAGAAAGTACAAAGCGCAAAGGATAACAGCGCGAGTTGCAATATTTAAAAACGGCATAAAAATGAACCAGCAGCATCAACTACGCGTTAGCGCTATGGTATAAGTCTACCTGAAGGCACAGGAAGGCACCTTAAATATCCTGATCAATGCGCGGGAGTCCTGCGAGGACACACCTCTAGCCCCACCAAAGATGGCACCCGAAGGCAGTCTGATCCAGTAGACCTCACCTAAGATGGCGGCCGGAACGCCGCGATCGCGTCCCAGATAGTCCCCCCGATTCTGACTAAATCCCGCAAAGTGCAGGTGAGTTGTCCAATTTAAGATGCAAGTGTGACCTGACTATTCCCTGCAATAATAGGCCCCAGAAAGTACAAAGCGCAAAGGATAACAGCGCGAGTTGCAATATTTAAAAACGGCATAAAAATGAACCAGCAGCATCAACTACGCGTTAGCGCTATGGTATAAGTCTACCTGAAGGCACAGGAAGGCACCTTAAATATCCTGATCAATGCGCGGGAGTCCTGCGAGGACACACCTCTAGCCCCACCAAAGATGGCACCCGAAGGCAGTCTGATCCAGTAGACCTCACCTAAGATGGCGGCCGGAACGCCGCGATCGCGTCCCAGATAGTCCCCCCGATTCTGACTAAATCCCGCAAAGTGCAGGTGAGTTGTCCAATTTAAGATGCAAGTGTGACCTGACTATTCCCTGCAATAATAGGCCCCAGAAAGTACAAAGCGCAAAGGATAACAGCGCGAGTTGCAATATTTAAAAACGGCATAAAAATGAACCAGCAGCATCAACTACGCGTTAGCGCTATGGTATAATGGCATAATGATCCAAGAAAAGTTGGGCAATTCTAGAGCTGTCGAATACTTCCAGACCAGTAGAGGGATCTAATATTTTTATTATTGAGGCTGATTCCTGTTTCTTTATTATAGAATTTGCCAGGAGTCTGCCGGTCAACTGGCTCTCCTCATAGACCCTCTGTTGAAATAATTGGGAGTTGCAAACCTCTTCGATGGTAAAAAAGTCTTTCAATACCATTTTTGCCTGGTCATATTTGTTGGGAAGAGACTGCAGTTGAAGGGCATACTCCCGCTCGAGTTCTTGCTGTAATTGAGCTATCTTATCCCTTCGGTCCTTATATTGGGCAGTAGTGAAGGCTATTATTAGACCCCGGGCTGTCGTTTTAAAACCACCCCAAACAGAGAAGGGGGAAGCAGTATTTTCGTTGATCCGGAAGTATTCCCCAATCCAAACCCTGAAATCTTTAACCCATTCCTCATTCTACAATAGAAAGCGGTCCAGCTGCCACCTGGGTCGTTCCCTATTTTCTCCATTAATTTTAATTTCCAGATTGATATAGGCGTGGTCAGAAAAAGGATTACATCCTATGCCAGCTTCAAGGATCTGGAGGGACCTGGAGCTAAGGAAAAAATCTATTCTAGATGCGGTGTGAAAGCGATGTGAATAAAAAGTAAAAAAAATTCTCTCTCTGCGTTCCTTTCCCTCTAGCCATCCACCAATTGGAAGCCCTTAATAATGGTTTCCAGAGCTTTTTTGGTGCTCGGTTTTAATTGACCCCTCTGTTTATTTGTCGTATCTTTACTTGGATCCAATATAAAATTAAAATCTCCAAGTATCATCTGCCCCGGGGCACCAGATAATAGTGTATATTTGAATCAATGGAGCCTCATCGTCGACTATAGGACCGTAAAAATTAATTAGGTTAAGCCTCTTCCCATAAAGCTTTACTGCAACCCAAATCCATCTCCCCTTCAAATCTCTATGAACTTCTACAACCTCCCAGGGAAGCTTATTTGAGAGATAAATTGTGACACCCCTCGCTGCTAAACCTGAGGATGCAAAGAAAGCTTTCGAGAAAGTTCTGGGTATAAACAGCTTGGGGGAGTTAGACTTTAGGTGGGTTTCTTGAAGAAAAAGGATTTGAGGGCATAAAGAAGCTAGCCATCTAATTAAGGTGCCATATTTTTTTTTTATTCAGTATGCCGTTTACATTGGCTGATAGAATCTTGCATCTATTGAACTCCCTAGCCATCTATCCGTCTATTCATAACCGATTCTCTACCTTGTCTTACCATATACATTCTAATCGTACCCTTGTTCAAAAAACCTCTTGCTCTATTTTTTCCCCCTTTGCCATGAGTGAACCCTCGACGCCCACAACCCCACCCACCCCAAAAAGAAAAAGACCCCTCCCTAGAATGTGGAATGACCCCTGCGGGCCCCGCTAACCACTTTACACCCCCCCCTGCTGAACCCTAGGGTGTCTTGACTTTACACCCTTGGTGCCCTGCAACCCCACCCCCGCCCCACCCCTACCTTATGAATTGTAGATGTCAACAGCTTTTTCAGTTAAGTTTAGACTCCCTTTGAGATTTCCTTTAGTAATGCCTGGGCCTCATCCAGATCTGAGAACAAGAAAAACTTGCCCTTGACAAGGACTTTTAATTTAGACTTGTGCGATTGAGGCTTGGGCACCATACGTTTTAAAGAGCTGCAAGAGCTTGACAAATTATTTTCTTTTGCGGGCAGCTGAGGCACTCATGTCAGAAAAGATACGACACTTGGTGGTGGCATTTAAAGAAAACTGCCTCTGCTGAATTGCTCTTGTTATTATTCTTTCTTTTATTCGGAAGTCCATAAAGTTCACCAAAATTGTTTGTGGAATTGGAGAGTTCGGGAAAGGTTGTGCTGGTACACGGTGAGCCCTTGCAATTGTGAGGTCTCCTTCAAATTCCGGAAGAACAGTTTGTTTAATAAAAGATTCCACCCATTGCAGAGGCTGTGACTTTTCAATTCCCTCAGGAACTCCAACTATCCGTAAATTTGATCTCCGTGAATGATTTTCGAGGTCCTCAATCTTGTTTTCAAGATGTCTCCCTTTAATTGTGGCAGCGTTCATTTCTTTGGACACAGAAAGCATCTGATCCTCAAGAAGCGAAACTCTGGCTTCTGCCTCCTGGAGTCTGATAGGGAAACCCTGCATCACCTCTTTGATTTTCCCCAGGCGTTGGTATAATGTAGCAGTTTCGATTTTCTGGGCCCTCTTCATCTCACGAATTTCCTCTAAAATAAGATTGAGAAGGTCTTTGATGTCTAAGTGCCTTACGTCACTTTTCTCGCATTTCTCCAGGCTTATGATGGACTTAAGCTGGGATACAGTAGACTCAGTAAACTCGGGAGACATAGTAGGAGTTGTACTCTCCCCTTGTACTGATACTAGTACTGGTACTGGTACTTCGAATGGGCTTTCAGACCCTAAAAAGTCGTGATGTGGTAAGGCCAGTGCTATTAATGGGCCTCCATCTAATGTTTCAGCAGCTGTCGGAGTTAAAGTCTCATGGCCCCTGTGCGTATTCTGATTTAAATTTGATCTTTTTCTTGCACATGATTTAAATTTTGGTCTCTTCTTTGTGCTTGTACAGGGGCCAGGTCTTTGCCCCCTACTACTAAATGACTCTGAGGAGATAGTTCCTGTCTTGGGGGTATACTGCCAAGTGGTTCCATTATCTGGCTCCTGTCCACTTGATCGCCCTTGGTTGTAGTCCTTATTGGTGGACTAAAGCTAGAGACCGGAGGTGGCAGAGTTGCTTTTTTTAAAAATAACCGAAATTGCTTGGAAGGGTTAGTTTCATCATTGAGACCATCAGCATCTTTATCTGCTCTATCGGACTCACAACGCTGCCCGAGCTCATCTTCCATATGAGGCTCCTTAGTTTTTAAGGACGTTGACCAGGCCAGCTCCTCTTCAGAGCTCTCAAAGGTGCTGTCTTGGAATGGAGTGGGTGCAAGCACATCTCCCTTTTGAGCCAGGCCAGCAGTTAGTCTTGTTTCCTTCACCTGAGCTAGGCGAGTTTTTTTTTTTTTTTGGCGGGCTGCGTTGTCATTTTTGACCGTTCCACTGCTGCTTTTTAGGGGTTTACCCATTTTTTTTGCTGATAAGCGAAATTAGAAACCAGGGTCGTTCCCCTCCCAATGCTTTGCCGATATCTAACGTTATATAGTTATTGTTATAGTCCTTTTTATCTTCGGGACCAATGCAATTCTGTGCGAGAAGGTGAAAGATCCAGGGCCAAGAACTATGGAAAGCGTTTTTTTTTACCAGAAGGCTCAAGTTATCTATCAGGGATCGTTTTTCACAACAAATGGTTCAAGGTGCTCTGGACTGCACTTAGAGCTGGAGCACCATTACTCACTCAGTCGTGTTCCCCGTGCTGGTGCAGATCGAACTCCAGACTCCTGGCTCCTCCGGACACTTGCCTCGTAGCTCCTGGCAGCTCTGGGCGCTTGTCTCAGCACTCTCGCCACACGTACTATACTCCGCAGATCTCTGATGGAGGCGCCGCACAAGGAAACGGGGAAAACTCGCAGCAGGAAGGAACGCTGTTAACGCCGGCGTTCGTAGTCTGCCATTACGGGGTGGGCGTGGAAGCGGGGAAGTTGCGGACACCTGACTAGCCGGAGGCGGGGTGCTCCGCAGTCATCTCACCAAACCTTCATTGGTACTTCTCATCCTTAATGTTCTGCCCATCTGTAAGGATATATAAAACTGCTGCTAAAGAATCCTTTTGTGGTAGTTAAAAACTGTACTACCTTAGCGTGTTTGCTGCGGTGGGCCATTAATCCTACACAGGTTAAGATGCCAAATGCAAAGCTGTGTTACTACTTTAGTTGAATGTAGCTTATCTGTTCCTGTGGCATGAGAAATTAGCAAACAAAATGATTCATTGGTATTTTCTGAACTTGTCTGACGTGCTATACTACATATCAAATTGTCTGGTATGGATAATATGGGACACCGCATGAGTAGAGTTCGCTTTGCAGTTTTTTGATGGAGCTAAAATCTATTGCGCTTCTAGCAATGTATAAGTGATGGTATTAAGAGACAAGGGGGTTATTTGTATGACCACAATCCCTCCCCCCTTTAGTTTTTTTTTTACATTGCTGGCCATTTTTAGGTCTCGCCTGGCGTTAGCGCGCATGCTCTACTCTCTCCATGCAAGGGCCTTCTTGCAATCTATTCAGCCAAAGCTGAATGCACGCGTGTCCAGATGGACAAAGATGGCTGCTCTCGCCATCGTGTACGACAAAAAAATGCATGCACATGTGGACAGCCCGACGCCATCTTAGTTTACTTTATTTAGCGCAGTGATGTGTACACGCATTTTTTTGTCCGTACGGTTTCACTTGAGCGCCTGGACCAGTTGCCAACATCTGGAGGCAGCAGAGGCCCGGGCGTGGGGCTCCAGATCCCCCCCCCACCGCTCGACCGGCCCCCACCCGCAGTCTCTAAATATGGTGCTTGGAGCCAGAGAGGCCTTAATTATTTTAGCGCCGCCTGGCAGTGGTGCTCAGACAACTTATGAGAGCATCGTACATCATGCTTCGACATCTGCCGAGCTGTCAGGCAGCTACACATGCATTTTCCTTTAGTCATGTCTCCACTCCCACGTTCTAGTTGTCCTTTTCGCTTAAATATTTGCTTGGGGCAGATGCTCTGGGAAGATTGCCCCTCCGTTGCATGTCTGTTTGGTGTGAGGCCGGGCCCTTGATGGACAGACTGTGGCACCCGTCCTTCGGTTCGAGTAGGACTTGGCAGCCGACGGTGCAGGAGCTAATTCGGCAATAAGGTGGGAAGGAAGCGGGGGTATGTTCTGTCACTTCCCTGTCAAGATTGTTTTTATGAAGGGCCCCGAGTTGTGTGTTCGAGCGGAAAGCGCCAGGGCTGAGTGATGATCAGCGCCCACTGTGCCATGCGTTGCAGTCGGTGTGCACCTTCTCTCCTGTGCTCTGCTCGCCTGGAAACCTACACCTGAGTCAACCATGCTGTTCATACGAACATGTGCCTGCATTTTCTTTGCCAGTGAGCCTTCCTTGGTATAACACGTCTGTAACTCAGCTGCGGTCTTCCATCAGTTTGACTCTTCTAAAGCGTTCTTATCACCAGAACAGTACGTGGACCGGTGTCATACAATTACCCCTTGGTCAGACTGGTGTGCCAGCGCCTTGCCCAGTTTCAGGGGCACTGTTGCGGGCATGGATACATGGCCAGTTTCAGTTTGCTCTGATGACTCTTTAATCTCTAATGAGGCTGATAGTTGATGTCAGCAATGGCGGTCGCTTGTTTTAAAGTTGGCAACGAGTGCATGGCAAGGCACCACTAACCATTGTTAACCACAAATTGGCCCTTACTTTGAACTAGAGTATTAATGCCAGCTCACCTTTGTAAACTGTCCTGGCTACTACAGTGGCGAGGGTCACACTGCTGCAAATAAACCCTGCGCTCTTGGGCGCCGATCCATTGGGTTCAGATTGCACATTCCCATTAACAGGTAATCTGCCTGGCAAACTTGAAACCAATCGGAAAGGGTGTGTTTGCTTCTCATAACACCACACATGATAGGGGGTTTCTGTAGAGTGGGCATGGAAGAGGGACTTAGGACAAATGACAAATCTTTTTATATGCGTACTACGTGTGCCTCATGGAAATTCAGGGGTAAGGTACACATACAGAACATCTTTGTGAGTTGGATCCTCTTTATGGCGACCTCAAATCTGGGGGACTAGGTTCGAGTCTCTGCAATAACGCTGAACATCCTGTGATTCATGCCTAACAAAACAGGCATTGGCATAGCCAATATGTCGCTTTTGGGACCTTCTAAGTGATTAGCCATGCAACAGTTGATGTTGCTTAATGAAGGACATTGTGCTGGATAACTAAACACTTATAATGTCCCAAAGGCGAGACCTATTGGCTATCGATTATGGGGGCCTTATAAGTGTTTAGATAGAGCTATTGACTTTGCCAATGTTTCTAAGCTGTGCTGTAGATTAGTGTGGCTGCTGTGCTGCATAATGAGAAGTTGTAATTAAAAAAGTGTAAGAATCACTGAGTGATGCTGTGCTGGCCCTGAGTTATGCAGTGGTGGCGTAGAGTGATGCTGTGCTGCCCCTGACTGATGCTGTGCTGCCCCTGACTGATGCTGTGCTGCCCCTGACTGATGCTGTGGTGCTGCCGAGTGATGCTGTGGTAGTGCCGAGTGATGCTGTGGTAGCGCCGAGTGATGCTGTGCTGCCCCGGAGTGATGCTGTGGTGATGCTAAAAGTGTTATGTAGTGGAATTATGCAGTGTGCATTTGTATGTTGTGGTATTGCATAGCAGTTAATTGTGTGGCGGGGTTTTTGAATTATGTAGAGTTGATTGCTTGTCGTCTTAAGCCAGCTGAGTGCAGGAAGCAGCCTGCATCAGTTGGCTAAATTGTCCATGTGACTTTTCTTAGATCTATTTACTTTCTTAGCCAACTATCGCTGGATTGATAATTTATAATGCATATAGTATTTAAAATGTTTAACTGAAATGCAATTCAGGATGATTCCAGTTTCTCTGTGAAGCAGGATATTGAATGTAAGTAATGGCAAGACGGGCCTAAAAAACGCAGAATTAACCTTGGATGACTCATCCAGTACAATGCAGTATATTGGTCACGAAAACTGAATCATACATGGGGAACCACTTTTCAGGCAGCCAGCTGCTTCTCAGGTCAGTGAAAGAAGATTCATGTTTCATCTGAAGCGCCACAGTAGCGATTATGGTAGCGCAAATGACTATTGGGTCTGAAATGGAGGGAGGATGACGTCTCTGAGCAGGTAGGTGTTTGGCTCTAGTGTTTTTCTATCCCTGCCCTTATAATATGCAAATCAGTGCGAGGCATTTTTAGGCGGGTTGATCCCGGCTGTCCTAGATGTCGGGTCGCATGCGTTTTGAAGTTTTATCCCTTAGTTTTCGGTGAAATCATCGGAGTGATACTTATTGTGCTTGTGAATTTGGCGTGACATCTTAAAGTGGGAAGCTGCCGAGCCCTCAATGATCTTATTGATGCACATTGGACATAAAAGGCCGACTTAATCGCCGATATTCCAGTGACGTACGCTTAACATGCAAATGAGCTAGCATTTTAAACAATTAGCAGTTAAATTTTTCTTAATCAAACCTTTAAGCAAGATTTAAGATATTTCGGGGGAAACAGAATTTTTGCATGTGTTGCCGTTGCGATTAATAGTATAATGCATAAAAAATGGACACTTTCACATCATTTCTCCAGTCCATACAGCCATGGTTATTGCCCTCTGAAGGCTGCATATTTAAGCCACAATTGAGTGTGTGCGTGCATATCTATTCTGCGTTTCGATAGGTCTGACACGCACTGTTAATACATGTTAACATTGTCCACGCTCGTGTGAGTCACTGCGGTTTTTAGAAACGTTTTCCTTACTCTTCTGGGATTTTGCTTTTACAGACCAAAGCAACTCTAAAAGACGTGTAGCATGAAAAAACCCGGCTTTTAAGGAGGCAAACACTAGTGGAGAAAAGGTTCTGCCTGCAGGTGGCCATAATCCAACAAGAGCAAAGCCATTCAAGCATGAAGCCATAAACTAATGTAGAGGAGAAGAAAAACAAGACTCGAGTTGCGCTCTGTGGTGGGGGAGGGGCGGAGCGAGGTGCTTGGGACAGCAAGTGAGAGGAAAGCCAGATGGCGCCTGATCGCCCGCTGTAAGGGTGCCGCGATGAAAGCCAGATGGCTGCTGCGTGCGTAACCGCAAGCTTGAGGCCAGAAAAAGCATTGTGGTAGCACTTTTAAAAGCCCCCTTAAATGTCTTGCAGCGCATGCAATAGCTCAGGCGAGACCTAAAATTGAATGTGTCCTCATATAATGCAACTGGTGCTATTCAAGCGCTCTGATACCTGATTCGGGTCAAGTTTGCACTATATAAAACTCTGTAAAATAACGAACTTCTGGCTCCCTAGCGGCTCGAGCCACCCAGCTAACGAGCCCAGTAGATAGGTGCGGGCTCGCGCAGGGTGCACCCCTGCGAACCCCATCACCTGCAGAGACAGGAGCCTCGCGAGGAGCAGGCAGGGCAGGATCTGCTCCCACAGCCTACCTGTGCTGCAAACTTGCCTGGGACAGGAGGTTTGCGTGGGGCTGGCAGCCGTGCAAACCCCAGGTGAGTGTCAGCGCTGCCTCCACGCTCTGCAGCTTGGGTGGTCGCGTTGCACTGCAAAGCTTCAATGAGCCGGTGGCTAACGGGATGTTTCCAGAGGCGACGAGCACCAGTTGCAGTGGCACCGGGGCCCACAGGCTTGAGGTGCCCACTGAACTGAGTGTTGCTGTCATTTAGAATTCAAACATGAGTCAGGAGGCCCAGATCTTTCGTGCAGACGGTGCGGTGCTTGGACTGCATGCTCGCAGCATGAGCGCTGCTGCACGGGGCATTCCACCACAACACCGGCCACCTCCACACGCCAAGCCTGGGAGGACGACATGGGGGTGTTACTTCATCTCTCGCTTGACGCCATTAGGGGTTCGCCAGGTTTACACGGAGGGATCTGTCATTAGAGAGGATGTGGCTTAACAGTCGGAGTGGCCGACTTTGAATTAGGGGAACCGGGTTCGAGTCTGATGGGAGGCTCAAGCATTTTGTGATTCTGTGAAAATCACAATCTCTGTGCCTAAAAAAATATTTAGGAAATGAATGAGTCTGTCTGTAATGCAACTGGTGGTCATGTAAAGCGCTCTGATACCTTCAGGTTAAGTTTGCACTATATAAAAAAAACACACACACTCTTCTGTTAGGTTGGTGAAATTTCCTGTTCACTAGTTACAAGAGGCCTGTCACTGTGCAACTACAGCTGAGAGTCCAGTTGCATCTCGGCTCTTGTTATTGGTGTGCAATCCTTTACAACGCGAGGCATTTCATTTTAGTGCATTAGATTACATCATTGTACCGAGGTGGTTATTAGAAGTGACAGATTCCAAACACGCGCATAGAACCATGTATGCCCCCTCTGCCGTGACGACCATGCTGTTTGTGAACCTAGAGGCAAGCCCCCTCCTTATACATGCTTACACCGTGAGTTGATGTATTTCAAGATGCACTTTTGTGATGAAGGAAAAGGAGGCACTATGAAAACAGTAATTGCCTAGGATCACACAATGTGGTCAACTGACAACCGGGACTGGTGCAAGGTTTCCAAGTTTTACATTGTGCAGTTCAGCCACTATATGGTTATCTCTTTCTTTCTCCCATTTTACATCACAGCTTAATGCTTTATTTTTAATTCTCAGAGGCACTAAATCACTGCTTTGTATTCGGTGCATACACTTATTACACATTAAACAAAGTTGACACAAAATGCCTTTCTGCAAAATAATGCACAATTAAGGAAATTCTGGGTAAGCTATTTTAATGATCTCGCCAGCTCCCCTGACTCAACAAAAAGAGCGATTTTAAGGCAATTGCATGTATTTAAAAAAAATGTTTGGGTGCTGCTAGAATGTCACATATGTTCACATCAGTGCGTGAGACGTGCAATGCTCAGCTGCAGATAGAATCAACACCCTCTATAGTTCTGAGAGGTTCTTGAGGGGAGCAGTCTGCAATTTCAAAACAAAGTGAAACAAGCATTGGCAAAGAGAGTAGGTCCTGTCTATGCGAGAACTATTGGGTTAGACATTAAGGCATGTTGTACAGCAGACTGGCTGCTGTAAAACATGGCAAAAAAACCTTTGTCGAAGCCAAATACCAGAGCTATTCAGCTTTGTCAATGTGTCTTTTGGAATGTACTACAACAGCGTTGCTACTGTGCTGCATGGTTGAAAGTAATAAGCATTGAAAATGCAATAGGTCTCGCCTTTGATTAAGTTAAAGCCATTTGCTTTGCTAATGGTATTGTATAGCAAAGCAAATGGCTTTAACTTAATAAAAGGTGAGACCTATTGCATTTTTAATGCTTGTTTTGACATGACCTTAGGTTTAGTCTAATATCCGATAGATTAATCCGAGGCTTCCTGCCATCTACCTTGAGGGCAGTGGGGTTGACAATCACCCTGGAAGGCTTGTCTACTCCATATCTGGACAATTTCTCACAAACTATCACCTATGTGCACAACTACGAGGTCGACCTCTGTGGCTCGCTTCTCATTTGCCTTGGTTACTTGTTGTGAAATGAACTTTGGTTAATTCAGAGATAAACCTGCATTTCATCCAAGATTTGAGCTGTGCTTTTTTACTGTACCTTACTTCTAGTGGCAGGTATTAGAGTATTTATAGGTCTCTTCCCTGTCACTATCTTATGGGGTGTCTGGTGATCAGAACTAGGTTCCTTCCTAAGGGAGAAGAGTGCCCATGATAAGCAATACAACCACTTTCTATGCAACGTGGTATTCTTTAGCAGACCATTTAGGTGTTCAACTAGCTATTTCTTTAAGGATGGTAAACTGAAGATATATTTGTTTTCCTTAACATTGTAAGATGTGTGAAATGCATTAACAATGTGTCCCGTTTAAGATCTTATCCCTTCTGGATTTCCCCAGCAGGGAATCCCCTCACGAATCAGGAAATGTAGCAGCTGACTTAGCATCACAGTAGATGCACAGTCCTACTTCAATCCAAGAAAAAGGATAAACTACAACTAGGGTACAGATTAGCCGTTGCACTGGCCTTAACATGTCCACAAAGTCAATATGGAGAGCTTCAAAAGGACCTTTTGGCTGTGGAATGGTAGAATTTATCACCTTCAATGTGGGATTGGGAGAGAATTGTTAACTGTAAAATTATGAATGTACATGGTAAGCATATGTAAGTTGGGAACAAACCAATCTTCAATTGAAATGGGCACATCTGTGTGGGTTGGTAAATGTAATTCGTCGAGCTAGCATTAGTAAAGCATGAGGCATCACTTGTTTAGATGTAGATGTCTATGAACTAAGGCATCACCTGACTGGATCTTCCTCTAGCCTCCCATAACTGTTTCTCATGTGGTGGAGCAGCTTCCTGCAACTCTTGAAGATGTAAACGCAATGTCTTGGCACAATGAGGCTTGACATTTGTGGTAGTGTCAGATTTGGATGGTGAGGCAGTCTTAGCCACCAAAACGTACCTGTGAATCTGATGGCACAGGCGGGGGGGTGTGCGCGCCTAGCTGCATCTTTAGCTGCCTAATCTGCGAGTGCATTTCCCGTGACACACAATTCTGTCCATTTGGATGTGCTGCACATTTCACAACTGTCACTGTTTTAACAAGTTCCTCTAGTAAAGCCTCTAAAAAATTCCTGTACATAACAAGACTTTTGTCTGATTTGAAGCCTCTCTTACTACATTTCATAATACTTGAATGTACAGTGGTAGTCGCATAAGCTGAATCTTAATAGATTGTGATGGCTTTGCCTATTCCCTACTTAAGAGCCACTTTCAACTCTGCTGCTTGTGCAGAATAATGCGTTGGTAGTGTTATCTGCTCTACTATGCTGTTGTGTTCTGACTACTGCTGCACCTGTCGGTCTTATTCCTGTATCCTGGTCAATAGTAGATAATCTTTTCAAGATGGCCGCCTCCAAGCTGTACCTCTTCTAAGACACTGCGGGGCTAGGGATCACATTATTGTGAAAATCCCCGCATATGACCCCCATCCACCTCCCTGCTTCACAGCCCTGCTTCCAGTAACTCGCCTACAATAACATCACCTCTTCTACGAAGCTCAGCACCCCTACTAGGAAGAAATCGGACGAGAAACGTACCTGTGGGCTTGATGTGAAGGTGCTGCCTCCCTGCCGCTCACGGGTCCTGATTTGAGCCGATGCAGTGCCCTGTCGCCCCTGCTGCTGGGTGAGCTGTTTCCATTCACCTTGCTCCCATGATCGAGACGGCACTCGGGGACCCGCAGTACATCCAGCAAGCCTCTCCGGCCCGCGGGCCAGGATTGAACCCCTCCAACTGGGTGGCACCTTGGTGCACCGGAGCCTGCCTGCAGTGTTTGCGTTAATCCCTGCCGGCCCGTGGCCTGTGATCGAACCCATCCGGCCGGGTGGCGCTGAGAGTGGGGCCCCCCCAGAACGGTGCTGCAGCTCTGCTCCATCCACCGGCTCCAGTGAGCTTGAATCTGTCTCGTCGTTCCCCGCTGTGCAATCAGTTGTCTTCTTCGGCCCGCAGGCCTGGATCTGGCCCCTCCGTCCTGGTGGCGCCATGAGCGAGCCCCACTGAAGCAGTCCTGCAGCCCCCCCCACCATGACTACCCGCCGTGTACATCAGTGACTCTCCTGCCTGTGGGACAGGATCGAGCCCCCTTTGTTGGTGCCAAGAACTAGTCCCTACGGAGTGGGCCCGCTGTTTGGCCCCTCTTCTTTCGCTGGGTGACTCCTGTGAGACCCCGGGACCTCACACGGGACTGCGCTTTTTGAGTTTCTTGTCTCACAGGGGTCCACCTGCTGCTACATGGTTCGCCGCCTAGTCCTCCGCTCGCTACCTCGTGAACGCCTCCCTCCGACAAGTCAGACGGATTTGCCTTTGCCTGCCTGCTGCTGCTCACTTGAGCCTCTCGCCCCTACCGACTGCCGCCGTTGCTCGCATCCTTTATCCTCAGAGCCTTCTTGCCCCCCAACGCTGCGGAAGCCAGCTCGTCTGACCTGTATGTGCCTGTGTTCACTATCAGCATTGCCTTCTCCCGAGTGTGGATGCTTCCAACGATGCGCACGCTCCCACCACGGTCTATTCACCGACATGTTCCGCCCCGGTGAAGCTCTTCGTCTACAGTGAGTCAGCTTATGTGAGTGCGCCCTTGATGGAGTGTTGACTACTTGAACCGGAGTCTGTCAAGCATAATATGCATATATAACTGGCTTCCACTGCAGACAAGATTTTAGAATTGAAAGGGAGATGGGTATAAATATTAATCACTGAGTCTAGGCTATGTGAATCGCAACAGCCCCTTTAGTGGCTGTCTGATGGCTTTGATTTGTTTACAGGGACACAGAAGTGGACAGTGGTCAGGAAACTTGGGCGCCATTTGGACTGGTCGGCTAAGAATTAATTGCCATTTTGTCCTTCTTCCCTCCCTCATCCTCATGCTCAAACAAATGGGGAAAGAAAACCAGCATTGGCATAGCCAATAGGTCTAGCTTTTGGGACCTTATAAGCATTTACTTATGCAGCACAAATCCTTGGTGCAACAACATCAACTGTTGCATGGCTAAACACTTATAAGTTACAAGGTTTAGCCATGCAACAGCTGATGTTGTTGCACCAAGGATATTGTGCTGCAAAACTAAATACTTATAAGGTCCCAAAAGCTAGACCTATTGGCTATGCCAATGCTTGTTTTCAATCTTTGAAGGGTGACAGTCTGAGCTGGCCATTCCAGATGACCTCAGACCAAAGATGGGGTGCACTAACCCACTGAGCTACCTTCCTTGTCTCTAGTCGTGATTTGGGGTGAAGACCACAATCCAGGGCTGTCTGGACGAATAAGGTCTACCGGAGGGTGTCGGAGTGTAGGGCCAGGTTCTGAGGGACTGATAGAGTAGGTTAGCCAGAATGGGTTTGAGCACAGAGAGGGCCCGGCCTCCTTGGAGCAAGCGCTTGAACCCCCAACATCACTGAATGACGTTTGCAGGAGTAAGACAGTGATGATGCAGAGCGGTGGCCAGTAGAAAGATAGGGATATGGTCACCCCGACTCCTGTCTCTTGAGCAGGTCGAAACAGATAGTTACAGGTACTTCTAGGTCCTAAAAAACATATGAAACATCATTTTGCAAACATATCTCCTTTCCATCTGTTCTGCTACACATGTGGAGGAGTGAGGAAGCAGTGCATGGTTTTTTATTCAAGAAAAATACAAATTGCTGGGTAAGGCAATGATCCAGCTCTTGGCAAATCCTCATTTTATTTCTGAAAACTCCACTAACTTTACTGGAATTGGTAGACTTTTCCACAGAGGCAAAGCTTGTCTGCCCCACAGCATTAATACCGGACTGGGGTCCTGCGGCTAGTTGGGAAACGAAACCATCCAAAGCTATTCTCAGGTTCGTCTGCAGGACAGCCAAGTTCCATTGACGGAGAAGTTAGCACAGTGGGTTGAGCTCACACTGCAGAGTTCTTGTTGTGACCTGCAGGCCACCCTCGTCTTGGCTCCCGAGCCAAACATAAAACTGTGCTCCTTGCAGAAGTCAAACAACTCAACCGTGGCACAAGCGGTTCCCTTTTAAAATAAAAATCAACATTCAGAAAAGTTTAACTACTGGTGGCATTTTTGTCTTTGCAAGAATTACAGAAAGTTCTGACTGCAAAACATTGCCGCCGCACACTCCCCTAATGTACATGCCGGTACCTCTGAGCTTAGAAATATTACCCCCAATCAAAGATAAATTAATGGGGGAAAAAAATTGAAACAAGATTAACACAAAAATTAAGATAATGAAGGTCGGAAAGCAATTTTCTGCAGCCAATCCAGGGACAGTTTGCAGGCCCCAAAGCAGTGTTGGCTTGGCGGACCGTCCATGAAATGTTTTCACGCCCACTGCAGTGGAATACCCAGTCCATCCAGGGAAGGACAGCACGCCCCACAGCAGTGTTGGTTTGTGCAGCAGAGAGAAGGTCTTCACGCCCCACAGCAGTGCTGGTTTAGGCAGCCCACAGAGGGAAGGCTTGCACGCCCCACAGCAGTGCTAGTTATTGCAGCCCACAGAGGGAAGGCTTGCACGCCCCACATCAGGGCTGGTTTAGGCAAACCCAACGTGCTGTATTTTTCGATTTGTGTAATACAGAGCAGAGTAAACAAACCTTGCACCGGTCAGTAGTACCCAAAAGTTTTTGCATCAGGTTCAAAGTTTGACAATGGGTTGTGAAAATATTGGTGGACATGAGGAACATACGTGTTGATCAATAATTTCTAGAGTTCAGAGATTTTCAGTAAAATACCCCAGTCAATACTCAACTTAAACAAGCATTGGCCGCACAGCAGTAAAAGTAATGCCGCGCGGCCGTAAAAGCGAAAGTCATCGCGATCACTCTGAAAGCGAGTGATCGCGATGACACGCTAAAGCAGCGGGGGGGAGGGGCATGGTGCTGAAGGCTGGCGCAGGAAAGGCAGATGGCTGGGCAAGAAGGGAGGGGGGAATGTGGGGTGCAGCTGTGCGTGTGCACGCCACCGTGCACTGAAGCTTGTAGCCAGCACAAAAATGTGGGTAGCACTTTCGAAACCCACCTACTAAATGTCTCGCCAGACCAGCGCATGTGCTGGGTCAGGCGAGACCTAAAAAGGACTCTACCCACTCAGGGGCGGCTGGTGGAATTTGAAACTGGTGGGGCGTATGCAGAACGAATCAACATACGTGAACGAGCGAGCCCGACGGCAAACAGGTGGGGGCATCTTTTTGGTGCGATTTTCAGCGCTATTTCTGTGATAAATGGACTAAAAATTCAGTTCTTCTAGGCATTAATAAAAGAAAAGTCAAACACAAAAAAAAATGTCAGAGAATTTCTGGGTTGTCAAGCAAGTCTGACTTCTGAAGAGGGCTAGGGTACTAAGCAAGACTGCTTTGGCTCTACCCTTTCCAATAGAAAACACTAGTTAGCGATGTGAACAAGTTCAATGGACAAATCTGGGGTCTAGGGAGAGTCCCTCTCCTGAGAAAGAAATGTAAAAAAGATTGGCAAATGGTGCATTTTAGAGCAAATGAATGCAGCGATAAAGCAAGGCTTATTAAGCAGTGGGAACGTATAGTCTTGAAATATTAAACATATTAAAAACTGCCCGTATCTTCTTGCATTAATTTGTTCAACAGTTACTGTAATATGTAAATTGTTCTGCATAACAACAACTTTAGCCCTTTCAAATGTATGCTTGCCCAGTGTCTTGCACTGCATGCAGCATTAACTTTGGAAAAATATGCTCTAACCAGACTTCGGGAAGCACCCACAGCTGCTGGCTGTAACCAGTCATATAGAAATATGTGCAGACAGGTCTTTAAGAAAGATGACAAAAGTGAGTGCTCCCTATAAAAGAACATGCCAAATACATTTCTGTGATTCCCATAGTGTGCCATCAGACCGGTATTTTGGTTTTTCTCTGAGATGTAATGTTATCCACATAAATGGCACAGCAGCTGACATACACCTAAAGCCTGTCAGTATGATTGGCTTTGTCACTGGGCGTTCGCTGTTTAAGATAAATGAGTAACAACAATGATTTCTTATAAATAATTAACATTGAAAAGGTTTAAATTCTGAAATTGTGAGTCTGTGAATTAAATAGCACTGAGGCCTGTGGAAGGAGCTTTGGTCTTCAATTATGTGTGCTTTATGTTAGATATATATCTTCTTTTTCTCTGCATATCTTGTCCATCTGCACATCTTCAACCCCCTCTCTTTCCTCTTCAGCATCCTCTTTTCACTCTTCCCCGAATGCCCTTCCTCACATCTGTCACTTCACCGCCCCCAACATGCACTCCCTCAAATATAAGCACTTTAATTTCTCTTACTTTTGCCGTACAAATATTTTGACATCAGTGTACCCCCTTCACACACATTTCCACAGAATTTCAGTCACAAATGGAATACACAAATATTGTTCTGTGTGTTCTGCAGAGGCCAACCCACTGACAGGCACTTTGTTTGGCATTAGCCTTATCGCCTGCACGCTCAATCAAAGCCCCTCAAACACCTGGCATGGCTCAAGCCTCAAAGTATGAGAAAAAAATACAGATAAACAACAACATTATAAAATAGCTAACTCGTGGGGAATGCAAGATCAAGTAAACATGTAATTTAAAAGCATGCACACACTTAGGTCACACTTTACCCTCTGTATAATTTCTATTGTCAATCTCTTTTCGGTTGCAAGTTACTTTCCACGCAGCTGTTACCGGAGCCATCATAAACAGCACGAGGGCTCTTTAAACCAGTAGCCTCTTCTCCAACAGTGTCTGCTCTGAATATTGCACACAATTAAGCCCAGCTGCATTACGGTTCAACAACTGTTTGTATTAAAAAATGTGTCATATTGCAATGAAACTCCAAAACCAAATCTAAACATGGGGAAGTAAACTCCCGCTGTATTATTATTTTAATTTTTGTTACGAAGTAGTGTTCATTAAGTTTTCAGCGCTGCGATGTCTGGAGAGAGGTGACATGGCAGATAAAAGCAGGCCTGTGCAGCCCCTGCAGCACTAAGATGCTACTCTCACCTCACAGACTGAAACCAAACATAATTTTCTGTGCTCTTTATGGCAGATTATGGAGTAAACCGAAAAACTCACTTCAGGCGAAAGCGTCAGTATCTCCACATGCCCTTGCCCCGGCGTTAAAATTGCATCAGGCACAGGGCACAGCAGCTCGTACTCCTTAAGTGCTAACTAAACCTTTTAGTATTTTAGAAATCTGTCACTCTGCGTGATGGAGCACGTGTCTTCGCAGTGCTTGGCTTCGGGTGCCCTTTCTTTTCACGATTGCGAAATAAAGACAACAAAACACCTTTTTTAACTGGGACAATTAACAATATCTAGACTTTCTTTCTCCCCAGAAAGTTACTGCTAAAGTTACAGCCTCTTCCCCGCACCCCCTTAAACCATGCAGGCTCAGACAGTGGCATCTTGGAGACCACAAAGGGAGGCAGCAAATGAAGAGAACATGTTACTAATACATATGCCTCTCTCCTCTTTGTAGCTTCTCTCCACTGTTTTCTCTCTTCTTCTCCCCCCGCCTCATTGCTTTCTGCTCTATTCCCTCTCCTTCCCCCTCCGCTTTCTCCCCTGTGTTCTCTCTGTCGCCCTTCCATGCCTCCTTTCTGTGTCCTCCTTATAGCGGTCATCTTCTCTCTCCTTTCTTTGCACTTTCTCTCCTCCCCTTCCTCTGTCTGTTCTCTATCTCTCTCCACCCTGTGCTTTTTCTGTCTTCCATTCACTGCCCCCCCCCCCCCCCCCCGTCCCACTCCCTTGGCCTCCCCATCACCCGAGTTACAAATGATCTGTATTATCTTCTATTCGAATGATGGAGAATAAAATTGAAATGAATTTGCCTCTCCGAGCAGGCCTTCACTACCTATCTAAGAGACACCCAGAGAGCTCACAGAAGCCGAACTTCAGTTCGAAGCACCTTGTTTCAAAGTCTCTCTTTCCCATCTCTCTAGCGCTGCAGCAACTGCATGGAACTGTCTGCCTTTCGAAACCACTAGTAACTGAAATCTTCTCACGTTTGTGAAACACCTAATACCATCATGCTTCCACCTCTTCATGAACTAGCGCCTCTTCTCTTCTCTCTAGCACTTAACCCCTTTCTACCCTTGTACGTTTATATGCGATGCCCCTATTGCAAGGTTCTGCAAAAGATTTTCCTCACTTCTGTCTTTTTGTTAATTAAATCAAAAAAGCTCCTAATAATCTTGTGGTGTGGAAGCGCTACATAAACAGTTACACAAATAAATAAAAAGGAAAGTATGAGACATACATTTGATTTTTACATGATATATGGTAATTGTGGTAGGAACGTGCATTCAAGCTCACTTTATCTGTATAGCCCCTTGATGCCTGAATCAGTCGCGACTTGCAATACTCGGAGGGGGTGGGGGGGGGGGGGTGAGTCGGGTGGGGCTTGCGCGGGAGAGTTTAAAATAAAATAAAAAACACAACTTACCTGGTGCGCGCCGCCTCTGTTGAATCCATGGCCGGGGTCCCGCATTGGGGACTGCTTGGCGCCTTCTGTTCTGCACTGTCCTGGGCTGGTCCCACGCTTTTAGCTCTTATGCTCTCCGAGGATTATCTTTGCCAAGCGTAGAACATTTTGCTCTCTGGGTTGGCATCAAGGCAGTAGCAAAGAAGAAAAGTTGTCTATCTCAGTGGCAGGGCCCATCAAGGCATGACGGTATTTCTAGAGGGGGGTGGGAGGGATAATCCGAGGCCTGCTGTCTGTTGATTTGCTCAACAGATTTAGTTAACACGCACACATTGTTATGCCTCCCAATCACAGTGCTCAGAAGTCCCCAGCGTAAAAGAGCCCACACGTGATTTTGGACACCTCTGTAGTGCGCACTGAACTGAAGCCTTATACACCCACTGACCTGGGCAACAGAGTGCATGGATGCCCACAGCTTTCCTCTGCTGCATGCACTATATTTCGACCCCCGAGCCTTCTGAATAACAGCCCTCAGGCTGCGCGGTGTCTCAGGCAGCCAACCCTGGCACTGCATTAGCAGCGCCAGGATTGGCAAGGGCACGGAGACGCCTCGCCCATTCGAGACCGGGGGTTGCTGCATGAAACAACCCTCTGCCTCTCGGGTCCCGACTCCCCCCTCGCTCTCTCCTGGTTCTTAGGAAGTGGCTGTAGTGTGCATATTCGGGCTGGTCATAGCCCAAAGTCGAGCATGCGCACTAGCGCTGCTGTCAGTCACCCTCCGTGCTGTCCAAGCCAGCCCCGCCCCCACGCTCCTTCAGCACCGATTGAATACCTGCCTCAGCCTGAGCGGAGCGACTCCGACTCGCAAGTACTTTAAAGTTAGTATTTTAATTGCGTGCGTGCGGTGCGACTTGGCCAGGTGGGGCAACGCCCCAATGGACGTACCGCCCCTGTACCCACTTCACTACTACGGTGGCCATCTTGAATGGGAGTCAGGCTCGAAAGGGAGTGAACCTGGAGATTTAACTATCTGAATTCGCCCGCCACTTTGTATGTTGATATCTAGTGTCTTTTCATCCCTATCCCCTAATAGATAAGTCCACCCTCCTCTGTGTTAACTACCTGTTCCACCCTCCATAAGTCTGTATTATTTAATCATGCTCCTAACTATACTTGAGGAGCTGCCATAATCCAGCCCCCCTCCCTTATTGTCCACTATTAATCCAATATGCTATCTACCCCTAAACATTCCTACGGCCAATTATAACAGTATACTTATTCTTATCGACTGACCTCATTCTGCCATTTTATTCTATTTTTATTCTTGGTTTGTCTATGCTGTTTGTAATTTACAGTGAAAGGTTCTAATTGTATTTCATCACTGCTATATGTACATTCATAATGGTCTACCTCATTATATCTTTTTATTTGGTTATTAATAAATTTTTATTATTTATCTTTGCTCTACTTGCACTCATAATGGTCTACCCCACTTCATCTATTTTGGTTGTAATGTGAAATTTAAAATGTTATTTTTCTGGATGTTACATAGTATATCATTGAAAAAGACATACAGCTTCACTTACACTCCCACCTTCTTGTTCTTCATTGATTTGTCTATTCCTATTGTTTCACAGATTTCTTTATCATTATTATCCCCCTCAATCTCGTGCCCCGCCCTTTTCTCCTTATCTCCTCTTCACTCCACTATTTTTCTCTCCCTGATGGTCCTACCTTCCATTCTACCCTTTCTCGTAATACTGACCCTGTCTACTGCCACTTCCCCTGGAATCCCCCCTTCTCCCACCTACACCTCTCACCCTAACTACCACATTGCACGGCCACCACTATCACTTGGAGTTATTACCTTTTACTGACATTCACCCGCACTCCTATTCCCCTTCCCCACTGTGCTCCACCCCAATCCACCTCCCGCTCATCTTCCCCTCACCCCCTGACTACTATAGTAGATCCATCTTGCCTCCCCTCAACCATAATCTCATTACGCTAGACCCACCCATCACTAGGCATGGCCCTAACTCTTGATCCATCCTTTACCCCTCAAATTTTTCCAAAAACGGCAAGAAAACTTTAAACACAAACTTCTAATACGCCACCAAGAAACCTTATTTGTGGACAACTACCATAGCCTAACCTCCATCATAAATACTAACAACATCTTCTTCACCAAATGCCCTTCTAAATGGAAAAGCATCTTTCTCCGCCACCTTCCTATCACTAATTCCCGCAAAATTCCTTATGGTCTGAAACTTTCCACCACTCCCTCCTCCACATTTCCGGGCGAAATCGACATCTCTATATTCAATTCAGGAAATATCCTTATTCAAGCCGCCGAAAACCACCTCACCATTTTTTAACACCACTTCAGCTCCTTAACCCAAAACCTTCTACCTACACTTACCACTAACCTCCCAGCCTCCCAAACGCAAGATGCCTTTCTGTCCCCTCACACCTTGACCCTCCTCAGCCACTCCCTGACTCACAAACCATTAATGAAAACCCCGATTCTCAGATGTACTTCCCCACAACCTCATCAGCATCCCCCCCTTCTCCTGAATTTTTCACAACTCTTTCTGCCTCCCAAACCCACCCTCCTCTGGTTCCCCCGCCCCTTGATCCCCTAACCGCTCCTCAAACAACTCCAATCTCCTTCCCTCTTTGTAACCTTACTACAACGCCCTCAGCCACACAAAGCTTCCCCCATCTCATGTAACACCTCCCCGTGTTCCCCCAACGGCTCCACTAATAACTCCAATCTCTTCTCCTGAGAATTTCCCTTTACGGAAGGGATCGATAACTTGCGCAGAGTATCACAGTGAGGCTTCATTGACTTCAAATGCCATGGTTGGTGAAGGGCTATTTCTCATATATTGTAAAATAAAAGTTCCTGAATTGCTCCTCAACATTTCTTTGCTTACCAAGTGGCAAGCGCTCTAACATGGAATATGTTTCAGTGCCAAAGTCACTAAAAGTGTAGCCCAGCCTACTCTCAAGGTGATGTTTCACATCTATACCAAATATGCTGAACACTTGGTAGACAAGAATGTTTTCAGACTCTAGTTTTTTTTATCATGTCTACTACAGCAGTCATGCTTTCCTGTAAAAATCTAAGAATGCAGTAGAGTGCACTTTTTTTCTAATCACTATCAATATGTGACCAAATATCCTCACATTTCTTGTCTTTGGCATCATCACTCAGCAAAAGTTCTGTAAAAGGTTGCCACATGGATAATATGGCATTCATGGCCTTTAGGACTGAGAACCACCAGAAAAAGTGACGCAATAGGGATGACTTTTTCTTTGATGCCACACAAAGCACAAAATGTGCATTTTAGTTTCCGTGCATAACAAAACAGTGCACCAGAATGAATGAAAAAGTCAATAGCATTATTCATTTAGTCTGAAGATTGTAAAGATGCTTTTAGCATACCATCTAGCAAGTGGCAAGGATCTCTTACAGGGAAGCACTTCAGCTCAGTTATCGATTTTGAGTGTCAAACCAAACTTTTTCATACACGTAGCTGAATCACTGCAAATACAAACAAAACCACTTCAATCTGTGTTGAACTTGGTAAGAACCTTTTTGCAGCAGCATTCCAAGTGACACTGCGTTCCATGTTTTCCAAAAGTCTGGTGTCATGTTTTCACCAGTATCCCAGATGCTTTGTGACTGCACTCTTTTCACATATACCTGTCACTATACCTTGCATTGAATGTTTAAAGCCTGGGGTGTTTGGCAATTCACCTACTATCAATACTGACTCACTAGAAAAGGGGGCTGATGTATCAAAGGTTTTTACCCATTCTCTGTGGGTAAATGTGATGTTACATATTAGGAAAGATTCTTATGAAACCTACATTTTTCCTATCCGTGAAAGACTCAAACGTAGCCAAAAAATCAAATATGATTTTGATATTTCCTGATTCTCTACAGTTTATAAAATAAATAAACACCACCTAAAATATGCCTCTAACCCCTGTATCTTTAGACCAAAGACCACAAAACTGAAAAAAGGAAGAAGAAACAATATTTTAATGACATCCCTAATCAACAAAACTCAAGCAAAATAATGTTAGCCCAGTCTTTCTTACCGCTATCGTATATAACAAAGTTACTGTTGGACTTGGCCCTTTTTGGTAGGTTCACCTCCGAACCTGTGATCCCATTTCTAACAGGCCCCGCCAGGAAGAAATAAAAATGACTCTTTCACTATCCTTTTCCTTTCTTTCATTGGCATTTAGTTTGTGGTTGTGCAGTTTTTTTTCCAGTGTTTATATGTTTACACTGGTGAGGGCTATTTCCCTTCCGGTGGGGTTTTATCAGTTGTTATAGGTTCAAACCTAAAACCGGACAGCCTACTTATTCCTTATGGGAATTCCGCCAGCTGAGCTCCCTTTGTGGTGAAACCCCCTAGGAATACCATCTAAGAAAATCTGTTTGATTTAATACAGTGCGCACTGAGCGATATGGTGCCTAACATTAAGGATTGACTAAGTCCTACCTAACCCCCATCCTAGAATATTCCCGAAAAAGGGTGGCACGGACATTCCCACTTCCCACCCTTGGGCAACCCCATAGGTGAAAAATTACCTGCTCTGTTAAATTTTAATCATTGTAGATCACTGGACGTGCCAAATGTTCTTTTACATAGTAGCATTTTGTACTTGACACCTTGTTTCCCCATTTCTTGGGACCGCAGCACACTATGTTGGCTGACAGCGTCACCACCCAGCGAGGCTACCATAGCTAACAGGGCGGGCATTTGAGCTTAATTGCAGGAACATGTCACCTACCCTTGGTTCCGATGTGCACTTACTTCCCTCGTTGACCAGACGGTTGCACAAACTCCTTTGATTGCTAAACCCTGGTGAACACCTTAATGGTATCAAAGCTGGTTTGAAACAACATATGTCTTGTGCCCACTATTGGAGACACCGCATCCTTTTGTACAATTACACTTACGCAGCGCACCCCGCTTGCCTAATTGCTGTCAGATCACATCTGCACAGTACCTACTGTCCGTCTCCGACCCATGTTGCTTTAAACCTGCCAAAGTGACGGAAACCAAGATTCCCAGGTCCCTGTTTAGCTGCAGTACACCTTCAGTGGGTCCGCTAGGAGATACCACAAACTGCATTGGTCATGCAAACCTTAAATATACAATTTTCACCTGGGGCGTACCTCCAAATGAGACAGGCTCCACACAGCTGTAAGGCCAGAGACACACATATATGTATTGTGCCCACTATTGGAGACAACTCACCCCTTCGTGGAGTGACAACTATACAAATGCTTACACAAATCACCCAACAGACAAGTTGGCCCTGACTACCTTGTGTTCTGGTGCCAGATTTGGAAAGAGTCTTGCCTCCACTTGCTGCCCCCTGGGAAACACCCAATGCCCGTGCTCTGGCTGCAACGCGGCGATGCCATTGTGGAGCATCGAACCCCATGTCAACCAAGAGTGCCACTCCAACTGCTTAAACCTACACCTTGACCCTGGGTGGAGACTAGCTCTTCAAAACCACCCCTATTTAACTAAAATTATGGGGTGGATTCCCAATTTACCAGGGTCTGTACTCATTTATAAAAAAGTTTTGCAAGAACCCTAAATCAAAGTAGCAGTCACTATGTTCAAATTTTTTTTTATAAACGTGTGTGAAAACAACAATTCACTCACAGGGATACAACACCCCACACCGTGAAAAATCAGTGAAAAAATGTGTGCAGAGCAAGGTAGCACCTCACGTGCGCAACACCTTAGCGGGCTGACACTGGTTAGATCATCACCAGTACTGCCACGTTTCTCATCATAGGTTGCCACCTTGCTCAAAGAAAATTGGAAAACTCGTCCAACAACAAAAAAGGTGAAAGTATGTGAACAACACACACTGATGAATACAGGCCCCAGCTAGGCCCGCAGGACACAAGGGTTCGCTCTCCTGCAATGGAATCTATAAGGAAGTTGGCACGGAAACTGCAAAGTACAAAGACAAAGTTTATTAACCCTTAAGGGTGGTCCTACAATCCATACAACACCCTTCAGTATTGCATAGAGTAGCACAAAGAACTTGCGTACACTGTCCCCTTTTATACACAAAGAGGGGCTCATAAGTGGGTGGATACAACATGAGGCAAAGAATATTACCTTTTATGGTCATTTTCGATACAGAATCAATATATGGGCGGAGCTGACACACTCCTTGAGCCCGCGAAAACATGGTCAAGCAAGGACTAACTGATAACAGATGTGGTCAAGTCTGGGTATGTGCCAGACAGACAAAGGAGCTATTTATAGACTGTTACTAGGCAGATTGCAAGAGCAACTAACACGAAGATAGGACTCTTCTCGTGCTACACACGTGGAGGCATGACAATACAAAATGGAGTCCAGACTTTAGTCAACATAACGAGAGAAACTCGGTCATATAAGGGGAATTCATGTCTTCAGTAAATGCTTACTCACACCGCTATTTCAATTTTCAACAGACGACCCTTTCAGCATTTACTGAAGACATCCGGTTTGTTAGGATAATCATCGTATATGTCAATCTTCATTATTTCTTCTATTTCTTTAGTCAGATGTTTCTGGTAAGTGACATTGGCAATAGCTTTCTTATCAGGAATGCAGAGTGACACACATAGGGAACAGAGTAAAGGACCACATTGAATACAAATGCAACAAGAAAACAAAACTGCCACAATGATACAGAGACCAGTTAGGACCTTCCACCCCATGTGGTGATCAACGCCCAAAACCATCCAGAAAAGGTCCAAGTACCATTTTCTGTATGGATTTCAGCTGCAATTTTATGCAGTTTATTGATAGCATTATAAACTGATGGCGTGTGGTCAGGAATAAACACGCAACAACTACTTCCGATAATTTTACAAGCTCCACCTCGGTCAGCTAACATAACATCTAACACCATGCGGTTCTGCAATGCAACAATTCTAGTAATCTGTAATTCTTCCGTAAGATTCCCAAGAGCAGCAGCGGTTTGATTTGTCACAGCCTCTACCACTCTTGTTAACCTTCGAACTTTCCTACTATTTAGGGCAGCTCCAACAAAGAAAAACAATCCTAAATTAAAATCAATATACTGCTGCAGACTGGTGTCAGTCTGGTCCACGTCATCAATCGATAGAGTACGTTTATACCTATTTACAGTCACATTATTCAATAACTTCAAATCTTTAAGATAAGATGCAGGCGCCAAGAATACAGGGGGTAATAGGAATGCTACATAACATACTCCAGACCAACCGGCTGGCAAACGGTAATAACCTTTATTTCCACATACAAAGTATGTATTATGAGATGCTAAGAAGGTACTGTTATTCAATCCGTCGATATTTAGAATAGTGATGCAATCACTAACACCAACAGGAATATAACCCACACTCTGGACACACAGGTCCGCTTGAGCTTGTGCCACTTGAATCACAATTCGGTCTTTCCCCACAGTGTCTCTGGTGTTCGTGAAAATATAAGGAATCGATTCATTGTCTGGTCGATACTCTTCCCATTCCCAAATTGTCCCATTCGCTTGCGGGTATCCATCTTTATCCTGATGACATTCCCTATTAAGTCTGAAGAGTAATCGTCCCACTGTAGGTTTCCGGGTGGCAAAAAGCAAAGTGTACCATGCTCTACAAGAGCCATTATGAGAGAAAGGAAGAGGTATGAATGGCGTTCCTCCTTTCTTCTGATGAGCTGGCATCATACCACATATCCAACAGTTCGTAGCATTCGTAGCAACGTGGGTATGATGCAACATCTGGATGAAAGTGTTATTCAAATAAGACTGACGATGCTTCAATTCTTGATACGGAAGGGTATAAAAGTAGTGCTCCTCAGGCACTGGAGTAGTCAACACAAGTAACTTTCGAGCAGGAGTCACATCCTCCACAAACCATGTGGCTATCCCAACAATAGCTACTGTAAGCATAAAACCTGTTGCACAAAGGATTTTCTTTTTCTCCATGTCAGAATAAAGAATCAATATCTTCCTGAAACTAAAAGGTTTGTCAGAACTCTTCCCCTTGGGCAGCGGTCGATTTCTTCACCAGCGGGCCAAGACGGGTGTCGCTACACTAATGCAGGGCTGATCCCCCCCCCTTGCCTCATTGGCTCTCCGTTTCACTAACCCAAGGGCCGTTCTGACAACATGTCCTAATACTGAAGAATTCACTTCCTTGGCCTGAGATGATATCGCTTTCCTCCAGGAGTCGCGTGGTCCGGGAAGAGCTCCTCAGTGTCGTTCGGTTCCACAGCACGGCCTTTCTCTGCAGTCAGAATCTCTCGGTGATCGGTCAATACAGCAGGCTCCACCAATCCGGGCGGTACTTTGCGACAGTGCAGGGAATGGATCCAATTCTTTCTGTTGGAAACCCGCACAGCCGTCCTCGTTGCAAGTAGGACCTGCTCAGGACCAACCCATCTCGGCTCCAAGCTGTTCGTCCTTTCAAAAATCTTCACCATAACATAGTCTCCAGGCCGGAGACTATGTCCTTCGCCGGTGGACCGATCAGGGAGCGCCTCCCGGACCTGTTGATGAATAGAAACCAAGTTATCCGTTAACTGCGCCAGATAATCATTCATCATTACACAAGGTACATCATACACAGCCTTAGGTCTTGGTGGACCCCAAATATTCATTGGGCGTCCGAAAATAATCTCTTACGGTGTAAGACCGGTTCGAGAGTGCGGTATCGATCTAATTGACAATAATGCCAGTGGTAAAGCATCTGGCCAAGTCAAAGATGTCGAAGCTTGGATTTTAGCGATCTTGAGCTTCAGTGTACCATTATACTTCTCGACTAGTCCTGCAGACTGAGGGTGAAACACTGCGTGAAACTTCTGGGTGATGCCCAGACCCTTCAGAACATACTTTATAACATCCGCTATAAAGTGGGGTCCGTTATCACTCCACAGAAGTCTACAAACGCCATATCGAGGGAAGAACTCCTTCAATAGCATCTTGGCGGTAGTCATTGCAGTATTGTCTTTCGTAGGGTATGCCTCGACCCATTTACTAAAGGCACATACCACTACTAGAACGTACTTCAAATTGTTACAGCGCTCAAGCTGGATGTAATCCATCTGCAAAACCTCAAAGGGTGCAGTAGGTGTCGCAAATCCTCCTGCTGGAGTTCGAGTACCCTTTCCTGGGTTGTACCTCAGGCAAATCATACAGGTCTGCACCACCCTCTTTGCCGCGCTAGCAATCTCTGGATGCTCCCAGACTTGTGTAAGCAATTTTACAATTGCGGAAGCTCCAACATGTGCTAGCCCATGTGCCATCTGAACCATAGGTTGTACAAAAGCTGTGGGTAGCTTCCATCTATCCATCTGCTTATTTCTCCAACAACCCTCATCATCCAATTCTCCCTCACTGGACCATTGCTCCCGTTCTTTATCAGAAGCGGTCCTCTGTATTTCCCGCACTTCTTCCTTCACATCGTGCCATCTTTCTACCTGCGACTTCACTACATACATGGCAGTAGCACCGGGCTGCATCGCAGTCTCCCGTGCCACCCGGTCTGCTAACGCATTCCCTTCTCCAACTTTATCAACTACTTTCTTATGGGCACTACATTTAATGATAGCAATTTTCCTTGGATATGTCAATGCAGTCAAAAGGTTGTGAACTAACTCTCCATGCATTATTTGTACTCCATGCGACGTTAGAAACCCTCTCTCCTTCCAGAGTAGGCCGAAATCGTGCGCTACTCCGAAAGCATAGCGGCTGTCTGTATAAACATTCACACACAATCCTGTACTGAGCTCACATGCTCGTGTTAATGCTATCAGTTCCGCTGCTTGAGCTGATTTCTGTGGTATGCGTGCTGTCTCCACTATTGTTTGCAGTGTGGTAATTGCATACGCTGCTGAAGTCGTACCGTCTGGTAGCTTCAGGCATGATCCGTCCACCCACAGTTCTCCATCTACATCTGGAAAGGGCGTATCCTGGAGATCAATACGACCCTTTGTTTGTTCCTCAGTCACAAGAATACAATCATGTGCTTTCCGCGCTCCAGACTGAGTCTCGGGGAACGGCAGCAATGTGGCTGGATTTAACGTTACGCACCTCTTTAACGTAATATGAGGAGCCAAAAGCGTCAGCTCATATCCCGTTAAACGGGCACTGGTCAAATGCTGCGTCTTTGTCTGATTAAGCAGGGCATCAACAGCATGGGGGACTAATACCAACAGCTTATGAGATAACACAATTCCCTCGCTTTGGCGTATTGACACAGCTGTCGCCGCAACCGAGCGAAAACAACCAGGCAATGCTCGGGCAACAGGATCAAGTACAGCCGAAAAATATGCACAAGGGCGCTGCTTGTCGCCGTGCATCTGCACTAAAACTGATAATGCACATCCATCTTTCTCATGCACATACAGCGAAAAAGGTTTTGTATAATCAGGGGTCCCTAACACTGGTGCTGAACAAAGGGCCTGTCGTAATTGCTGGAAAGCAGCGTCACACTCATTTGACCAAGGAAGCGGAATAGGTGTGTCTTTTGTCAAAAGGGCTAATAATGGCTTGGCTATGTGTGAGAACCCTAATATCCATTGCCTACAAAAAGAAACAAGACCCAAAAATGCACGCACGTCCTTCTGCGTGGAAGGCGCTGGCGTGTCCAAAATTACTTGGATACGATCTGGTGTGAGTGCACGCCCCTCCTTAGACAAAAGGTGGCCCAGATAAGTCACCTTTGGTCTACAGAACTGCAATTTCTTCCGAGATACTTTGTGATTGTGGGATGCCAAAAAGGAAAGCAAGGACAACGTACTCTTCTCACACAACTCCGGAGTGTCAGCCGCCAACAAGATGTCATCGACATATTGAATGAGGGCGACACCCTCGGGCAGAACAAAGGAGTCCAATTGTCTTTTCAAAGCTTGACTGTAAATGCTAGGGCTTTCTGTGTAGCCCTGAGGAACTCTACAAAATCGATAAGACCTATTATTCAGAGTGAAACCAAAAAGGTATCGACTATCGGGATGAATAGGAATCGAAAAGAAAGCATTTTTCAAATCAATGACTGAAAACGTCGTCGCCGTAGGCGGGACCAAAGTAAGCAACGTCGTGATATCAGAAACCACTGGATATTGAGGTATCACGATCTTGTTCACTTCTCTCAAATCAATGATAAACCGATAAACTTTGGCATCCGTATCCTTTTTCAAAATGGGTAGAATCGGACTGTTACAGACGTTGTAGGGAACCTCCTCCACTACTCCCACCTTAATCAAATCCTGCACAATCTGTATAAGGGCCTCCTCCCCCTCCTGGGAAATACGATACTGCGGGAGGCGTGGTAACACTGCCCCCTCCTTGACACTAATATGGACAGGCGGAATCACCATCTGTCCTACATCGGTATCCGAAACGGCCCACAAAGTACGGGGGAGAGTTGCTAACACGGTATCCTCTGCAACCACACACATCCGTTCAGACAAAGGGTGATTATCATTTAATATCACACGCACACCAGCGGGGGAGCAGCGGATCGTAGCTCTGAAGTGCTTTAGCATATCAAGACCCATAATGTTGTCCGGCGTGTTTGGGGCAAGCAAAAACGGACAGGGTGCAGAAAAAGAATCAACCTGAAATGTGAGGGGCCGAGAAAGAGGGCTTCGGGAGAGTGTACCATCAAACCCTACCGATGTAACCATTAAGCCAGATGGGGGAGCCCTCGGAACCAATTGTTTAGACAGCGCACTACGAGTCGCTCCTGTATCTACTAGGAACTGATCAGTAGAACCCAAAACCTCAGCTGATACATAAGGACCCTTCTGATCAACCGGCACCTCAACTGATTCTAACCCCCATCCAACGCATTCCTATGCATGCTGAGAATCATGGTACCCAGAGCGGTCAATCCCTGACACTTGATACTGGTTTTGCCGATCAAAGACATTAGGTCTATCTCGGTGCTGCCCGGCAGGGTCAAAACGAGCGTGATCGTTAGAATTCCCCCTAAGATTTGAGAAACTCCCTCTACCTCTATGGCCACCCTGAGTATGTCCCTGCCGCGAAGCATGCAACGCCGGGCAATCTCTGGCCCAGTGTCCCACTTGTTTACAATACGCACATTGATTCCTATTCAAATCAGATCGGCCCGAGGGAGGACCATAAAATCCTCCCCTACCTCTATTGACACCCCGACGGGGCGGACCATACACTTGCGCTAACATCACCTTCGTTTTTAAATCTTTCGACTTCTTCTCCTCCTGCCCCTTCGCTTCTTGCTCCTGACGCTCATAATACTGAGCTATAGTCAGGAGGGCTGTCGGAGACGCCGTGGACCAAGAACTTTCACTCGCCTTTAGGCGGGCCGCTGTTGCCGGTAATAAATTCGCCACATATTTATCAGCAAAAAGGTGCCGACCCGTATCATCCGTAAGGGACTGACCACTAAAATCATGAAACGTCTCCTCAAAGCGCGTAAAGAAATCTGCAACTGATTCATCGGCTTTCTGCTTACACGAGGCTAACATGTTCCAGTCAATCTTTTTAGGGGGAATGATTGTTTTCAACTTAGTCAGAATAGCAGCAGGGAGATCTAAAATAATTTGAGGTGGTTTCTGCGCGGGCTTCCTCTCCCTATCCTCATCCTCAAGCTCAGACCACCGAGCCTTAAAAGCGGCAACATCGTCCACCTTCCGTACGGATCGCCACATATCCGGTGGTAAAATAAGCCCAAAGAACAGATCTATATCTGCTAAGGTCATAGTACAAGAATTCAAGGCCCCCTCGACTTCTTCGTAAAAAGCCGCTGGATCCTTGCGGGGATCAGGCAACGCATTCTTTAATGCCATGACGTCAGCCCTATGCCAGGGAGTATAAACCCAATTGTACACAAAATATCCCTTAGCATCGGCGGAGGTAATATCCGAACTAGTTCCCGCTCCTTTAGGAGGAACATACAAAGGTGCCGCCTCTCGCATTGGTTTAGCATGCACTAGGTCGCTCTTATCTGAGTGGGAGGTAGATGATTGGTCATCACCGACACGTGAAGCCGACTGCTTTTCCTCCTCAGCTTTCTGGCGCGCTTTCTCTTTAAGGTCACTCACCGCGTCCCGTAATGCAAACAGCCGTCGAACTGCATCAGGCGCCTTAGAGGGAGAGAAAACACCATTACGCAATGCTTTAGCATCTGATACCACATCATCAGGCTCAAAGACGCTGGAATATTTCCGGAAAGCAGCAATCACTTCATCAGAAAAGTGGCCCAAAAAATACAACTTCTCTCTATCCTGCCACTTCTCCCAAGAATTCAACAACTCAGCAAGGGATAACTTGCACTTAAGTGCACGATAGGAAACTTGCCGAAGCTCACCCATTCGGTCAACCGATAACATGGACCGCGTGTCTACCTTACCCGACACCGATCCAGAATCCGGTGGCCCCGGGGCAGACGCGCCAACATAAGGGGGCGGAGAGCGATCTAGAACATAAAAATCATCGTCAGGATTATTAAGGACAGGATAAAGTGACTGACGGACAGCATATTGACCCGAGACTTGCAACCTACGCTCTTTCTCTTGTCTCTCCGTCTGTTCTCTTTCCTCCCGACGCTTCGCTTCCTGTGCTCGCACATGATCATTCTTCCGTTGCTCTTTATCAAACAGCGCTTTCTCACGTTTCTCTCGCTCACGCACTTCCTTCACCCATAATCGCACACATTCAAACATGTCTTGACGAGCACGCCGTTTACACATACACTGTTCCACATACTCAATCTTACGCATATCAAACGATCCATACAAAGGCCATCGTAACTCAGGATCCTTTCTGGTATATTTCCTCCATATTGTGCTGTACATTATGGAAGAAAGACCATGCTTCACATACATATCCCTATTAGGAGTCCCCTCTGGGGGAGCTGGAGCAGATTCCTCGAGGTTTAACCGGTTTCCAAAGCAGCAGCACCACTTACGGAGTGCGCTAAAAGCAAGCATGCTCAAAAATAATGCAAAATATGCAGTATTATCAAAAAAATGGCACTTAAACGTTGTGCCGTTCAAAGTTACACAGTTCCGGAGAAATATCTCCACATTACCTGCCTATATGTGTTGCAACGCATATATTCTCACAATAATCAATACAAGATATGACCGGTCATCACAAATCAAACTCAAATAGCCAAACCAGGCTTCAAAAACTCGGAGCAAGTACCGTACAACGGTTCTTACCAATCAAGAGGCCAGATTCCAACTGCCAAGCTCCAAAATTCGCCCAAACGGCTGTCACGGCAGGACCGACAGAAGAGGTCTCAGTCGAGGACCGGCGCCACCCAGATGGTCAGCTCGGAAGGGAAGGAAGAAAACCTCGGGATGCCAGGACTAAAGTGCCTCTGGCAGTGATCACATCCCCGGCCAAATTCCTCACCTTCGTCACGACCAATCCTTCGAGCATCCGAGTCGCCGATGAGCCCCACGTGACGGGCGCCAATTGATGAATACAGGCCCCAGCTAGGCCCGCAGGACACAAGGGTTCGCTCTTCTGCAATGGAATCTATAAGGAAGTTGGCACGGAAACTGCAAAGTACAAAGACAAAGTTTATTAACCCTTAAGGGTGGTCCTACAATCCATACAACACCCTTCAGTATTGCATAGAGTAGCACAAAGAACTTGCGTACACGGTCCCCTTTTATACACAAAGAGGGGCTCATAAGTGGGTGGATACAACATGAGGCAAAGAATATGACCTTTTATGGTCATTTTCGATACAGAATCAATATATGGGCGGAGCTGACACACTCCTTGAGCCCGCGAAAACATGGTCAAGCAAGGACTAACTGATAACAGATGTGGTCAAGTCTGGGTATGTGCCAGACAGACAAAGGAGCTATTTATAGACTGTTACTAGGCAGATTGCAAGAGCAACTAACACGAAGATAGGACTCTTCTCGTGCTACACACGTGGAGGCATGACAATACAAAATGGAGTCCAGACTTTAGTCAACATAACGAGAGAAACTCGGTCATATAAGGGGAATTCATGTCTTCAGTAAATGCTTACTCACACCGCTATTTCAATTTTCAACAACACCATAGTCCTAAATTAAAATTGATAAAGAACCATGGCCATCATAATTTTATTCTTTGCTCATGGGTCAATTCAAAAATAAAAAGTGCTGTATTTTAACAGACAGGAAGCCAATAAGCCGACATGTTTCATTGCCTTACTATTACGGCAATTTCTTCAGGGCAAAAGGACTTCATTCACCTTATCAGCACATTTGCAATGAACTACTTGTGACTGCAAAACATAGAAAGAAAGGGTTCCTGCTGTTACACACTGAGCGCCAAAACAAAATCTCACAAAATCCATACATATAAAAATCACGTGGGGTGTCATTACCCGTTGTCAGCTCAGGTTTTTCATACCAGCTCGACAGCGTATCAGACAGGTACCATAAATTTTGCAGTGATCCTGTACTTCTACTTTGGGCATTCTGTAAAAGGATTTTTGAATCAAAAACCAGTCTTTCTACACATGTGGTCCAGAGAATATCTAACACATCACCTATATTTATCAATTATAGAGACGTAAAGATATTAAGACTGATCACAACTTTCTCCCTTCTCTACCTAGGGATGCGTTCCGTTATCCGGCCTCATCCGAAAACATAGTTATCAAGCAATGCAACCCGTGAATAGTTCTACACCAAGTCTGTGCCTCTTACTCCCACATAGGTATACACTCGCCATGTCCAGAAGTATAAATGCCCTTATGCCTCTATCACTCCCTCACTCATACGTCTCACCGCACAATTCTCACGTCCCAAGCTTCGTCTCAGCCGCTCCGGGATCTTTGCGCTACCGTCTGATAAACGCGTCAGTTACCCCGTGACTTCCGTTGATCACAGTAAAGTCACGTGATACGTCACGTAAATCGGGGCGCCATCTTAGAATGAGCCAATATTCTCATTCTTTTCTTAAAAACCCAGTTGAAAGGGGTTCTAGGTCCCAGAATATCGTACACATATACCAGCCAAGCAATCTTTTATTGTATATACTGATATGTGCCTGACCTTGTTTAGGTAATAACAATGATTACCACGAGCTCGAGCCATCCAAATAAATGCTCGTATCTATGGAACGGATGTAATAGGATCAGCAACTGCAAGTGCCCTGTTTCTAGCACGTAGTGAGAAACTACCTTGACAACACTAGCAGCTAGCTACCCAATCCTTAAGGGAGTTCTCAAAATCTACCCAATTTGTGTTAACGCGGGTACTTTTTTCTTTTTATGTTTATTTTCATTTTTATTTTTAAACCTGCTTATATCAAATAGCGTTCTTTCTCCTCATATAACCCCCATTTTTCAGTGGCGGGGATTAACCAGCAGGAGCGCCCAAACGTCCAAATTAATGATATAAGCACGATTTATACAGACATCTTTCTCATGACAGTGGTTGTTTCTCACCACCCCCAACTTTCAATTCATAAAGGGGATCTTAAGAGGCAGAAAAGCCCAAACTCCAAAAAAATCGGAGACAGTAGTTAAAGCCGCAAGGTAAGATTAACTGGACATAAACAGGCTTATTTAAAAGTCTGTATAAAGGGCATGCTGACACAAAGGAGCACTTGACCCGTGATCCCTGTGATGAACTTTTGGTTCTCATTAGGACTATGGTATCCGCGGCGAAAGAAAAGAAATGGATTACTGCAAAAGAGGCTGAATTTCTTGTGAATGTCAAATCTAGGACACCGGCGTTCTATATACTTCCGAAAATTCACAAGGCCGCCGGGCCGCCTGGCCGCCCTATAGTATCGGGAATACAATCAGTCCTCGAGCCTCTTTCGCAATTTGCGGATTTCTTCCTGAGGGAGTCAGTTATCAAACAAACCTCCTTTGTGCAGGATACCAGAGACATTCTAAATGTATTGGAAACTGTGAACTTTGACACACAATCTGAATTTCTAGTGATGATCGACATTGAGTCATTATACACCTGTATCCCCCAGGAGGCGACGCTGGTGGCAGCAGCTCGCGCTCTGGAGGAACAGGAGTGGTTTTACGATACGCCACCGTCGTTCGTTCTGCAATGCATTGAGAACGCATTAACTAGGAACTATTTTTGTTACAAAAATGACTTGTTTTTACAAGTCTCTGGTACTTCAATGGGCGCAACTTTTGCGCCCAGTCTGGCCTGCATTTATGTAGGCCAGTTTGAAGAACACCATATCTACCGTCATGCCAATCCCTTCCAGAGGAATATTTTCCTCTGGAAGCGATATATTGACGATGTGTTGTGCATCTGGGCAGGCACTGAGGAGGATTTATTGCTCTTTTTGAATAGGCTGAATACATTAGACCCCAGCCTCAGATTTACTTGGACATATAGTCGCCAGTCTGCGACTTACCTAGATCTTGATATCCAGGCTGAACAGGGCCAATTGAGAACGATGGTACACCAAAAAACCACTGATAGAAATTCTCTATTACTGTTTAATTCTTTTCATCCGCGGGCCCTCAAAGACAATATGCCCGTGGGGCAGTTCCTCCGTTATAGGAGAAACTGTTCGTCCACGGCGGACTTCATGCAACAATCTGAGGGTTTGTGTGATAGATTAATTCAAAGACAGTATCCTAAAAAGGTGGGGAAAAATGTGAGAAAAAGAGCTTTGAATACACCACGAAGTGCTCTTTTGGAGACGACCCAAAAACCAAAAAGCGACTGTTTGCCAGTCGTTATGACATATGACCCGTTAGCAAGCAAACTCAGACAACTCCTGCGCAAGAATTGGGATTTATTGTCTACAACTGATTTTAAGATGCCGTCTCCCAGGTTTGCATTTAAAAGAGCTGGCAACCTGAAGGATAAATTAGTGCATTCTCGGGTGAGAGTAGAGAAAAATGCATCTACACAACCGGCGGGTCATTACCCATGCGGATCTTGCTCTGTATGTGGCTTGACTTCCAAATGTGACAAAGTAACCTTGGTGGACGGGAGGATATGGTATTTAACCCAGTTCACTAATTGCAACACAACCAATGTGATTTATCGCATCACGTGTAGGTTGCATTACATTGGTTTGACTTCAAGGAAGGTCAAGATAAGAATTCAGGAACATCTAAGTACCATCAGAATAGGGAAATTGACCACTAAATTTGTACAGCATTGTGTCACCGAGAGGCATGACTATAGATCCTTAACTTGGACAGTTTTAGAGAAGGTCAAGGGCGATGCTTCGAATATGGGTAGATTATTAATCAATAAGGAAGCTCCCTGGATTTTTTCTGAAAGAGTCGACAAAATCGGATTGAATGATGGTATAGAATGGAACAAAATCTCCCTGTGAGATTGGGACTGGTGAGTGCTCCTTTGTGTCAGCGTGCCCTTTATACAGACTTTTAAATAAGCCTGTTTATGTCCAGTTAATCTTACCTTGCGGCTTTAACTACTGTCTCTGATTTTGTGGAGTTTGGGCTTTTCTGCCTCTTAAGATCCCCTTTATGAATTGAAAGTTGGGGGTGGTGAGAAACAACCACTGTCATGAGAAAGATGTCTGTATAAATCGTGCTTATATCATTAATTTGGACGTTTGGGCGCTCCTGCTGGTTAATCCCCTCCACTGAAAAATGGGGGTTATATGAGGAGAAAGAACGCTATTTGATATAAGCAGGTTTAAAAATAAGAATGAAAATAAACATAAAAAGAAAAAAGTACCCGCGTTCACACAAATTGGGTAGATTTTGAGAACTCCCTTAAGGATTGGGTAGCTAGCTGCTAGTGTTGTCAAGGTAGTTTCTCACTACATGCTAGAAACAGGGCACTTGCAGTTGCTGATCCTATTACATCCGTTCCATGGATACGAGCATTTATTTGGATTGCTCGAGTTCGTAGTAATCATTGTTATTACCTAAACAAGGTCAGGCACATATCAGTATATACAATAAAAGGTTGCTTGGCTGGTATATGTGTACGATATTCTGGGACCTAGAACCCCTTACAACTGGGTTTTTAAGAAAAGAATGAGAATATTGGCTCATTCTAAGATGGCGCCCCGATTTACGTGACGTATCACGTGACTTTACTGTGATCAACGGAAGTCACGGGGTAACTGACGCGTTTATCAGACGGTAGCGCAAAGATCCCGGAGCGACTGAGACGATGCTCGGGACGTGAGAATTGTGCGGTGAGACGTATGAGTGAGGGAGTGATAGAGGCATAAGGGCATTTATACTTCTGGACATGGTGAGTGTATACCTATGTGGGAGTAAGAGGCACAGACTTGGTGTAGAACTATTCACGGGTTGCATTGCTTGATAACTATGTTTTCGGATGAGGCCGGATAACGGAACGCATCCCTAGGTAGAGAAGGGAGAAAGTTGTGATCAGTCTTAATATCTTTACGTCTCTATAATTGATAAATATAGGTGATGTGTTAGATATTCTCTGGACCACATGTGTTGAAAGACTGGTTTTTGATTCAAAAATCCTTTTACAGAATGCCCAAAGTAGAAGTACAGGATCACTGCAAAATTTATGGTACCTGTCTGACACGCTGTCGAGCTGGTATGAAGAACCTGAGCTGACAACGGGTAATGACACCCCACGTGATTTTTATATGTATGGATTTTGTGAGATTTTGTTTTGGCGCTCCGTGTGTAACAGCAGGAACCCTTTCCTTCTATGTTTTGCAGTCACAAGTAGTTCATTGCAAATGTGCTGATAAGGTGAATGAAGTCCTGTTGCCCTGAAGAAATTGCCGTAACAGTAAGGCAATGAAACATGTCGGCTTATTGGCTTCCTGTCTGTTAAAATACAGCACTTTTTATTTTTGAATTGACCCATTAGCAAAGAATAAAATTATGATGGCCATGGTTCTTTATCAATTTTAATTCAGGACTATGGTGTGTGTTGTTCACATACTTTCACCTTTTTTGTTGTTGGTCGAGTTTTCCAATTTTCTTTGAGCAAGGTGGCAACCTATGATGAGAAACGTGGCAGTACTGGTGATGATCTAACCAGTTTCATCCCGCTAAGGTGTTGCGCACGTGAGGTGCTACCTTGCTCTGCACACCTTTTTTCACTGATTTTTCACGGTGTGGGGTGTTGTATCCCTGTGAGTGAATTGTTGTTTTCACACACGTTTATAATAAAAAATTTGAACATAGTGACTGCTACATTGATTTAGAGTTCTTGCAAAACTTTTTTAAAAATTAGTACAGACCCTGGTAAATTGGGAATCCACCCCATAATTTTAGTTAAATAGGGGTGGTTTTGAAGAGGTTAATCAGATACCTCTCGACTCCTTCTGTTACACAGCGTATAAAATAGTCCTGTACTGAATGGATTGGGTCCTTTTTGTTGGAAAACTGTTCTGAGTGGGGGGTTGACCCAGTCTTTTCCTTCCCCTTTGGCTCCTTATTGCTATGCCATGTTAAGTACGGCGGCTCAACCGTGAGTGTGTTTAACGGTCCTTTAAAGTTGATTGGGACCTGTTCGGTTGTTGTATACTGAGTGGCCAAAACTGAATTCATTGATCCGGTAGGTGGGTTTGAAAGGTACCCTTTTTTTTGAGGAATTTTCTTGGCCCCGAGAGGTCCCAATAGTTAATTTAAGATGGATAGACACTGCTTGGCTTTTACAGATGAACAGATAGCTGCCATTCTATCAGGTCCCTCGCTATTCCCGGATACACCCCTTGCGAATTCAACCACTGCAAGGGAAGAATGGGAAATATTTAGCACACTTAAAAAGAAGCAGGTCAGAATAGCCCTTCACGGGGCACTGATGACTGAGTACTTGCGAGCTGGGGCTGCCCCTGCCAGTCTCCTTGTACGAATCGAACCTCGTATTTTTTTGGAGGATACTCAGTTTAGGATTGATTGGAGTTACATCGCAAACAAGTGCACCCGTGATTGGCTGATTCTAATCATCAACACGGCCAAGAGATTAAGCGAGGAACTTTTAAAAGAGATTTTGGATCTGGAAGAAAGCATTAAAAGTGACACTACACTTGCTGACACGAAGGAGCAGTTATCAAGAATCCAGGAAGACCTTTCTGATTATAAAAACTACATGATTAACCAAAAAATAAGGGTCTGAAGCGTAATTTGGAACTCTTTACTCATGAATGGGCATTCCCATATGTGGAAGATAGCTATTACCAGCAAAGAACTGATGTCAGACCCCGAGGTGGGTCTGCCAGGGGAGGGAGACAGCCTTTTAAACGATCGCCCTACAATTGGACCTTTAATAACACCTCTTCAGAGGAAGATGAGGTCAGTGGACCAAGTGGGCAGGGTGACAAGAACAGTAGAGTTAGATTCAACCAACCCGAGCAAACCAACGAAGATCTAGGCTTACTGTTGAGGTCTTTTTTAGGACAGAACCAGAGGGGCTACAGAGGGCGGGGAGGGCAGAGAGGCAGAGGGCAGGCCCGACCCAACCAAGATCAAACATGGCAAGGGTTTTCCCCTCGAATAACACGGAGTCGTGGACGGAATCAACTTTAAATGACATTGTAGTGAACTTATCAGACTATATTTTATCAGAAGATGAAAGACGGGTGTTGAATAAAGGATTGGGATTTGTGCCCACACCAGTGCATGATAAATTTAAATGTCGTACTGAGTTTCACGAAACAATGAGGAAGATTAAAATCAAAAAATTCTTTGCCAATAAGATACAGGATCCCCCTTCTCTGTTCTCTTCTAATTTACGTTGCCCTTCGGGGTTTTGCCCGCCTTCAGCGAGTTTGGGCCCAGAGGTGGCGGCTTTTGAAAATAAAATTCTTCATGAAATCGATGTCCTTGAGAAAAAGAATGAGAACCATATTTTTAATAATATGAGTAAAAAAGATTGGGCAGCGGTCAAAAGTCTACAGGATAACCCCCTTATAACTATAAAATCTGCGGATAAGGGCGGTGCGATAGTCCTGATGAACACCAGGGACTACAAGGATGAGGTGAGACGAAGCTCGGGACGTGAGAATTGTGCGGTGAGACGTATGAGTGAGGGAGTGATAGAGGCATAAGGGCATTTATACTTCTGGACATGGCGAGTGTATACCTATGTGGGAGTAAGAGGCACAGACTTGGTGTAGAACTATTCACGGGTTGCATTGCTTGATAACTATGTTTTCGGATGAGGCCGGATAACGGAACGCATCCCTAGGTAGAGAAGGGAGAAAGTTGTGATCAGTCTTAATATCTTTACGTCTCTATAATTGATAAATATAGGTGATGTGTTAGATATTCTCTGGACCACATGTGTTGAAAGACTGGTTTTTGATTAAAAAATCCTTTTACAGAATGCCCAAAGTAGAAGTACAGGATCACTGCAAAATTTATGGTACCTGTCTGACACGCTGTCGAGCTGGTATGAAAAACCTGAGCTGACAACGGGTACTGACACCCCACGTGATTTTTATATGTATGGATTTTGTGAGATTTTGTTTTGGCGCTCAGTGTGTAACAGCAGGAACCCTTTCTTTCTATGTTTTGCAGTCACAAGTAGTTCATTGCAAATGTGCTGATAAGGTGAATGAAGTCCTGTTGCCCTGAAGAAATTGCCGTAACAGTAAGGCAATGAAACATGTCGGCTTATTGGCTTCCTGTCTGTTAAAATACAGCACTTTTTATTTTTGAATTGACCCATGAGCAAAGAATAAAATTATGATGGCCATGGTTCTTTATCAATTTTAATTCAGGACTATGGTGTGTGTTGTTCACATACTTTCACCTTTTTTGTTGTTGGTCGAGTTTTCCAATTTTCTTTGAGCAAGGTGGCAACCTATGATGAGAAACGTGACAGTACTGGTGATGATCTAACCAGTGTCAGCCCGCTAAGGTGTTGCGCACGTGAGGTGCTACCTTGCTCTGCACACATTTTTTCACTGATTTTTCACGGTGTGGGGTGTTGTATCCCTGTGAGTGAATTGTTGTTTTCACACACGTTTATAAAATGTTTTTTAACATAGTGACTGCTACATTGATTTAGGGTTCTTGCAAAACTTTTTTATTAATTAGTACAGACCCTTGTAAATTGGGAATCCACCCCATAATTTTAGTTAAATAGGGGTAGTTTTGAAGAGGTTAATCAGATACCTCTCGACTCCTTCTGTTACACAGCGTATAAAATAGTCCTGTACTGAATGGATTGGGTCCTTTTTGTTGGAAAACTGTTCTGAGTGGGGGATGACCCAGTCTTTTCCTTCCCCTTTGGCTCCTTATTGCTATGCCATGGAGTCTAGCTGTCCCAAAACTTCTGCTGGTATAACCCATGGACACGCCTCCTGTTCAGTTCAATTTAGTAATTCATGGCACTGACAACCACAAGGGCCTAATGCTGGGCTGGGTAAATTTGGCCCAGGGTGACCTGAAACAATCGGCTTGGTGTGGATGAGTGATAACATTACCTGGCTTAAGTGCAATCCCTTTGACAATCACTCCTGACAAGATGTGCCAATGCAGGTAGAAGCAAGAGTTATCCAGCCCGCCTTACTTCCTGTCCCAGTTATCTGAGTAAATTAGTGAAAAATGCATGTTTGAACTGGCAGCTGATACTGTATGCCTGCAAATGCTCTGCTCAGAGCAGCCCGCTAGACAATGGCTTCCATTAAAAGGCGGTGCCAACAGACCTCCAAGCACTTAAGGCGGTACCTCTGAGTAGGGCTCTAATCTAACAGATGCCCCTTGCATCGGATGCCCCTAGATGGCTAGGCAGAGACTTTGGCTTTTCCCAGAGGCAGTGTAAATGTAATGTGCCAACCGCACTCCCACAGTGGCACACTACAGAAGAGACTCCATACCAGTTTATTTAAATTACCCTTTGTATCGTCCATACAAGAGAGACTTGGTACCATCTGCCCTTATTACCCTGTGCTACCAAACCTCATCATGACATCACAGGGATTACATAACTCACTACGTCAATCGGGCCATCGTCCTACACCTCAGGAGTGAGCAAAGTCTTTCTAACGTAGCCAACTGACGGTTTGTACGAAAGTGACTGCCCCTCTTATGGTAAAACCAAACCAAGGGTGAAGCAATGGGAGCATGAGGCTTTAAGCAACGGTTGTCTTTGTGTACTGGAAACATTAATTAACCACGCAAAGAACCATGGGTATCCCCTTAAATGCGAGTCACCAGATCGTCAAAGAAATATTGATGGATTCGAGACATAGGCACAATCCAAACTACTGAATTAAAAATTGTCGAGAATAGTTCTTTGAAAGAAAAGCATTGAATGAATCGCTCATCAAAGTCAAAGGACATATCAAACCGCTTTGGTCTACCTTGCTGAGAAGGATGGAGCAATGCCCATTATTGGTATTAGTGAATGAAGACATTATTCATTCATGTACAGCCAAAGTGAGAAACACTGCCCCCAAGTGGCCTTCCCACTTTATGGCACCCTGGCTGTACAAATTGGTTTAATGCGCCAATAATCAACCCCAAATAGATATACTGTTTTGCCCCACCCAGGGCACCCTGTCCGGTTACTGCCAAGGCAGACGCCCCGCAACGCAAAAATGAAATCAAGTCTGTGATGTCATAGTCGCTACCTCTGGCATATTCTCATAAATCGCTAATATGACTGACACCACACTCTCATCCTATGCTTTGTGTGATCTTGGCCCACTTTAGTGTGAGCAGAGCCCCGCGATGCATACTTGGCTTCATGGTCGATAATGCACACGTAAACTACCCTAGCTGTTCCCTGCCGCTGGGTCATCCTACCCTATAGAGCACCTCAGAAAGACCAGGGAACATTATATCACCCTCAACACTTAAGCTTAAATCTTTGCTTAGCATAGGTGCTGAAGGCGATGTGTACACCTTCCACCTGGTCCCAGACACAGTGCGAAGAGTTCCAGAAGGACCTGGCCAATATAAAAGTCACCAGCAGAGCTGAGGAAACCCCGGGCAAGCTTCAAGGATTGTTTAAGAGTTAAAACTAATCTGCAGGGCTACCCAGCTTGTTCAGGCAGTGACTATGGCATTCAGACTGGCCACCGGCACACCGCGCATTTACTAGGAATTCCGCTCCCTGGAAAGCCTGACCGATCCGCCATGCATAGCGTTAATCTAATGCGCATTGAGAATTACATATTAATTATACAAATGTAACGTGTATGTGAATGCATAGGTATTGAAACGCTATACATGAGCGCCAGTTACATTACATATTCAGCACGTCATTGCATCCCTATATTTACTACAAAAGGAGCACTACCTACAACAAGCCCATCTATTGGGTAATCAGTGCTTCTATTTGCATAAGATGAAATAAGCCACAATTATAGCTCAGTTGCATAGCCACCGAGAGCTAGCCGCCCTCATCCATAGCTGCCAAGCTTTCAGATTGCTATGTGACATTTTCATCATTTCAGTGCAACTGTGAGTGACATTCAAAAGACTATGAATGACACTTTCTTGTGAGCAAAATCAAACAATGATACAGTGCATATCCAACCTACCAATGCCAGCTACTCCCTGCACATTTCAGAACAAGGTAGTCGACAGAACACTATGAAGGGGTATTCAGTGATGAAATGTGTTGTGGAGTTCATCAACACTACCGAAAACTTTATTTGAGTATAATGTCTATTCATGATAGCAAGATGGAGGGAAGGCTTGCCAGATTGTAGCAGCAGACGAAAATTGTATGTTCGAGGCATATGAGCTGCAGATTATACACTTTTGCATAGATCGCCATCTGGTGTTGGGCCCGGATGTTTGCAGTTTGTTTTTCTTCTTGGACAGACTTTGGAAGTCACGAGTTCGGTGACTCCTCCTTCGGTCCGTACTGCGCATGGGCTTCGGCTCCATCCTCAGATAGTTTTTTTCCGCGAGCGGGCTCGGATGTAATACTTCGTGCTCCGGCTTCGAACCTTTCCAGTTCGACCTTCGACGAAAAATCCTCGTCCATCGAGATTCTTTAGACGGAATCGACTTCTTCATCTCTCTCTTCGGCACTTCCTCGATTCCAGACATCGGCGGCGGCCTTCGTGCCTATCTCGACTCCGGTCTCGGCCGATGGAAAGGACTCCTTTCAAGAAGTGCCCGAAATGTGGGTCTAAATTTCCCCACATCGACCTCCATCAGGTGTGCAACCTCTGCCTCTCTCCCGAACACGAGGCCCGAGACTGCCCCGCCTGCAAGTCTTTTCGATTGAAAAAGACTATGCGGGATCGACGAGCTCGACGCACCAAGGCGCACTCATCGACCTCAGCTCCACCTGACATCTTCGGAGAAGACACCAGAGCTTCGGGACAGCAGCACACCGAGCAGGAGGAAGATATCGTCAGCGCTTCCGAGGCCGACGACTCCGACGTGGAGGAGATCACACCGGCGCAGAGGGTCGTGAGTACTCTACCCCCTCCCCCTCCCGCGCCCATACCGAAAGAGACTCCGGTTACCCCTTCGCCTCCGGGCCTAGGGAAAGCCAAGCATACTGCTTCCATCACCCCACCTTCGGGCCCGGTGAAAAAGCATCACAAGTCTCCTGGCGGCTCGGGCTCGAGCCAGCCTCCTAGCGGCGCCTACAAACATTCTTCGGCGCCGAAGAAAACAAGTTCCGTTCCGAAGCCATCGGTGTCGAAACCTGGCCTCTCGGTGCCGACCAAACACAAATCCCTCGGCACCGACGCTTCCGTGCCGAAGCATGCCTCGGCGCCGACCAAAAAATCGGACATCCAGAGAAAGCATGGCGCGGATAAACCGACGAAGCCTTCGGTTCCGAAAACGTCGGCACCGATGGACGAATCGGTGCCGGAGGAGCTTTTCGCACCGGATCCTCTTCAAAAGACTTTAACAAAGGATCCAAGGACTGGACATTTAATTTTGTCTGTCAAGAAAAGACTTTTGGACAAACCAACTCCTCCTCCACCACCAAAACGGAAGGACTCTGCCACATCCCCGTTCAGAGTATCCTCCCCACCACCTCCACCTCCTCCTCCTCCACCTCCTCCACCTCCTCCACCCCCTCCATCTCCTCCCCCACCTTCTCCACCCTTGCCTCACCGGTCTCCAACCCCGTCTCCAGACCCTGATGACCACGGAGATCCATTCTATGATCCCACAGATGCCCCGCAGGACCCCACTCCTCCGGGAACGCCTGACCCATGGGAGGATTATCACAATCCCGATGTCCCAGATGTGCCTCAGGATGATCTCTATCCATCCAGGCCGTCTCCACCAGAGGACTCCCTGGGGTTCCACCACCTCTTACAACGGGCGGCACATTACCATGGGGTGGAATTACACAGTGATCCAGTTGAGGAAGACTTCCTACTTCACACTTTTGACATAGCAGATAAATCCACTGCTATATTACCCATGCTTAAAGGGGTGACCGAGCATGCCACTGAGGTTTTCAAAGACTCCGTTAGAGCTAGGGTCTTAAACCCCAGAATAGAAAAGAAGTACAAGGCAGCCCCCACGGATCCTGTCTATATTAAAGGACCTGCGCCCCTAGACTCACTAGTGGTCTCCACAGCTAGGAAGCGCTCCAACTCTCAGTCATCTGGTGAGGCCCCACCACCTGATAAGGAATCCAAGCTTTTAGATGCGTCAGGCAAACGCACTGCCTCCCGAGGCTCCCAATATGTGGCGCATCGCCAACACACAGGCGCTGCTGGCAAGGTACGATAGAGCGCACTATGATGTGATGGAGGCTCTCATGCAGCACCTCCCGGATAAATATAAGAATAAGGCTCATGAGCTAATACAAGAGGGGAAGATTATTACCAACACCTCTATCAAATGTGCGCTTGACGCAGCAGACACGGCGTCCAGGGCTATAAACACCAGTGTCCTGCTTCGCCGTCACGCCTGGCTCAGAATTTCAGGCTTTAAACCAGAGGTCCAAGCATCTATTTTAAACCACCCTTTTGACCAACACCACTTATTTGGCCCAAAAGTAGACGAAGCCCTGGAAAAAATGAAGAAGGATACGGATACGGCGAAGTCTATGGCAGCCCTGCAATCCCAAACCCCCAGACGCTCCTTTCGCCGTTCCTCCTTTTGAGGCTCTGGCAGAGGTTACTCTTCCGATAACGCCTCCACTTCCTACAAGTCCCCTCCTCAAAATACCTTCTCAAAGGGCTACCAAAGAGGTGGATATCGAGGAAACAATAATAAAGGCAGGGGCAAAACCAACACCGCCCGTTCTGCCACACCACCCACACAATGACTTTCCCCCGCTCCCCCCAGACCATTCCACTCCGGTCGGGGGAAGACTACAGGACTTCCTTCACACCTGGGAAGCCATAACATCGGACAAATGGGTAACCCAAATTATTCGGTCAGGGTACTGTCTCGAACTAACTTCTACCCCCCCAAATATTCCACCCAGACACCGTGCGATGTCACAAGAACATACCACACTTCTGAAACAAGAGGTACTCTCCCTCTTGCAAAAACACGCGATAGAGCAGGTACCCGTCGATCAGCAAAATCTAGGGGTCTACTCTCTGTACTTTCTCATACCGAAGAAAGACAAGACCCTACGGCCCATTCTAGACCTCCGACCTCTAAATGCATACATCCATTCAGACCATTTTCATATGGTAACTCTTCAGCAAGTTCTCCCACTCCTCCGTCAGGGCGACTTTCTCACTACACTGGATCTGAAAGACGCATACTTTTATATCCCAATACACCCGGCTCACAGAAAGTACCTCCGATTTGTGGTGGACAACCAACATTATCAGTTCAAGGTTCTCCCCTTCGGGGTCACAACCGCACCACGGGTGTTTACCAAATGCCTAGCAGTAGTGGCAGCACACCTCCGAAGACAAAACATTCACGTCTTCCCCTACCTGGACGACTGGCTCATAAAAGCCGCGTCCTACCACCAGTGTGTACAAAATACAAACACTACCATACAACTACTCCACCAGCTAGGTTTTACGGTGAATCACCAAAAGTCCCACTTAATACCCTCTCACACAAAGCAATACCTCGGTGCCACTATAGACACCTCAAAAGCTATAGCCGATCCCAACTCAGCCAGGATCGCCAGCATGCAAGCCCTGTGCCAAAAGTTCCTTCTTCAGCACTCTCTCCCAGCAAGAGTGTTCATGAAACTAATAGGGATGATGGCGTCTTGCATTTTCATAGTGCCTCATGCAAGACTTGACATGCGTCCACTCCAAGAATGCCTAGCACGCCAGTGGAACCAGGCCCAGGGACAGCTGACGGATCTGGTGTTGGTGGACGGTCGCACCCATCGCTCTCTGCAGTGGTGGAACACCACAAACCTTTCCAAAGGGCGACCGTTCCTGGACCCGGTTCCTCAGGTGATTCTAACAACGGACGAATCGCTCTCCGGCTGGGGAGCGCACCTATTACACCTCACAGTGCAAGGTGTATGGACGCCACAACAGAGGTTACTCCACATCAATCATCTGGAGTTGTTGGTGATCTTTCTAGCCCTGAAATCGTTTCAGAAACAAATTTCAGCCAAGGCAGTCCTAATTCGCACAGACAATATGACTGCAATGTATTATATTCAAAAACAGGGGGGGACACACTCTCCCCAGCTCTCCCGCTTAGCACAGAGCATATGGAGATGGGCGATTCCACAAAAAATCTTTCTCCTGGCACAACACGTCCCAGGCATACAAAACACCATGGCAGATCTGCTCAGCAGACAAACGCAGCAAATGCACGAATGGGAACTGCATCCACAAGTTCTTCACCCATTCTTCCACAAGTGGGGGCATCCTCAAATAGACCTCTTCGCCACCCACGAAAACAAAAAATGCCCAAGATTCGCCGCCAGATACCCACACCCATTGTCCAAAGGCAATGTGATATGGATGAACTGGTCAGGCAAATTTGCATACGCCTTTCCACCTCTCCCACTAATTCCATTAGTGGTAAGGAAGCTACAACCGCACTCCCTCAGACTCATTCTGGTAGCTCCAACATGGGCCAGGCAGCCGTGGTACACAACACTACTACAGCTCTCAGTGGTACCACACCAAAAGCTGCGCCTGTCCCCATGCCTCCTAACCCAGAACCATGGAGAAATCAGGCACCCGGACCCAGCTCAGCTCAACCTTGCGATCTGGCTCCTGAAATCTTAGAATTTGGATACCTTAACCTTCCCCCTGATTGCATAAACATTATCAGGGAAGCCAGACGCCCTACCACTAGAGCATGCTATGCCGCAAAGTGGAAACGATTTGTTGTTTACTGCCGTAACAATACAATCGACCCCTTAGATGCATCCATACAGCACATCATATGCTATCTGCTCCATCTTCACAGGTGTAACCTGGCATATTCATCCATACGCCTACACCTAGCAGCAATTGCTGCTTACCTGCAAAACAGACAGCATTTATCACTGTTCAGAGTGCCTGCTATTTAAGCCTTTATGGAAGGCCTTAAAAGAGTAATTCCACCCAGGGCACCACCTTCCCCTGTATGGAATCTAAACGTAGTTCTTACAAGGCTAATGGGCCCGCCTTTCGAACCAATGCATAAATGTGAGCTACAGTTCCTCACTTGGAAAACAGCCTTCCTCGTAGTGATCACTTCCCTTAGAAGGGTTAGTGAGATACAAGCGTTCACTATACAAGAACCCTTTTTACAGATACATCACAGCAAGGTGATACTTCGCACAAATCCCACATTTTTGCCCAAGGTCATTTCCCCCTTCCATCTTAATCAATCGGTGGAATTACCGGTTTTTTTCTCGCAACCTCAATCTGTTGCGGAAAGGGCTCTACATACACTTGATGTTAAAAGGGCTTTACTGTACTACATACAAAGAACGCAACCTTTCAGAAAGACTAAACAGTTGTTTGTCTCCATCTCTCCACCGCATAAGGGCAACCCCATCTCTAAATCAGGGATAGCTAGGTGGATTGTAAAGTGCATACAAATTTGCTATCAAAAAGCAAAAAGAACATTATCTGTTCCACCTAAAGCCCACTCTACAAGAAAGATAGGGGCTTCTATGGCGTTTCTAGGGAACATACCCTTAGATGACATCTGCAAAGCAGCCACATGGTCAACACCGCACACCTTCACAAAACATTACTGTGTAGACGTGCACTCTAAACAACAAGCTAGTGTGGGCCAGGCTGTACTAAAGACACTATTTCAAACCACTGCAACGGATACCGGTGGTCGCCGCTAAGGTTGGGTACTGCTATATAATCTATGCAAAAGTGTATAATCTGCAGCTCATATGCCTCGAACGGAATATGCTACTTACCAGTATGCATCTGTTCTTGGCATGTAGAGCTGCAGATCTATACACGCCCACCCGCCTCCCCGGCTACCTGTATCCGTTCCAGTCTATCTTATTTAGATACAACACACATGGGTTTCTTACTATTATCACTACGCTCCATCTTTTCCCTGCTGGCGAAAAACAATCTGAGGATGGAGCCGAAGCCCATGCGCAGTACGGACCGAAGGAGGAGTCACCGAACTCGTGACTTCCAAAGACTGTCCAAGAAGAAAAACAAACTGAAAACATCCGGGCCCAACACCAGATGGCGATCTATGCAAAAGTGTATAGATCTGCAGCTCTACATGCCAAGAACAGATGCATACTGGTAAGTAGCATATTCCTTCTGATCACGCTATGAAGCCAACCACGAGGAAAACGTCCCCGCAGGCAAAATGGGCTCCCGGGCAAGAAGGACGCCTGCTGAACAATAACACGATTATGCAGATGGGAGACATTGCTAACCGTGGTGTGTAGGTTAAGAGCAGCACGATTGCGATGTGCCATGCTCTCTCTCTCCCTTCCCCACTACTGCAGGAGTACAACACTGACACAGTTTCCCAAACTCACAACCACTGTGCACAGCCAGAAGAATACCTGTTAGCAAAACGATCCGTGAACCCTCCTACCTGGCACTTTGAGGTGTTAAGGCTGCTTATTGTGAAACATTTAATGTGTGATTATACTTATATAGAGAAATGAAATGAAAAAAACGGTGGCAATTTGCTCCTTTAAGTGGCAATACCATAAGAAACTAGTGCTCAGATTAGAGTTGTGCCGTTCTTTCCTAAAAAAGACGGTGGCAATTTGCTCCTTTAAGTGGCAATACCATAAGAAACTAGTGCTCAGATTAGAGTTGTGCCGTTCTTTCCTAAATAAACTACTTCCCCCCCTGCCTGCCACTTGGAAGAGGCCAATGATTCTCAAATTCATTGAGTAGTCAGTGGGCCACCCTCTAACTATAAGAAATTGCATCTTGGAGACACTCACTTTAAACAGCAGTGATTGGCAACGGACCTTTACAACAGTTAAATTGTATCTGTATTTAATGCGCTCCTCATGTCATGATTTCTTTTAAAGACGGTAAACCGACATTAAATTACAACGTCGTCTCCCTGTGAGGAACGGTGAACTGAGGAGGCTTACAACCTGACATCAACACCCTTGCTCCGGCAATGAAAGATCTCCAAACATGAAACAAGACTTACGTCAAAGGATGTCGCCCAGCTGGGGGCACCTGCCAATGCCCGACTGGTCTATGCCCCAGGCCAGCTGTTGGGCTGAATCCATTCCATTGCTGTGGGTGCAAGGCTCTGGCTCAGTGCTGAACGAGTTAACTATATCACATGACACAAGCAGAATACAAGGGCAGTCAACAGTGAAGAGGGAGAAAGCACATGGTGAGCACATGGCTAACTAAAATGGCTGCCACAAGCAAAATGGCTTCAGCAGATGCTAACAGCTATTGCAGCTAGCTTTCCACAGATGGCCGTTTTAGCATCAGCTGAAGACATCCGTTATGATCTAGAAGGAATATAGGAAATATTTTGCACATTTATTCTCATGAATTAATATTCTGATCCATTGCTAGGTGGGCATTTTCATTCCTAAACATTTCATTAAGCGGGCATATATAAGGTATAAGCAGGAGAACAAAGGGAACAGAGCATTGGGTCATAATTAACACACAGGTATCAGGATAACACATATCTAATAAACATTTTCAATAGACTTTTCCAATGTTCTTTTTATGAGGGTTAGAGTATCACTTAATATACTTAGGAAGAGGGCAAAGAAGAATTTATTGATTGTTCAGCAAAATGTTTCTCTTGCAGAATAAACATTACTAATGCAAATACAAGGATCATTACAAAAACAATCTTTGCTTGAGGGGACCAGGAGGACCAAATGGGGGCATAGGAATTAGGACGAGGAGCCGCAAAGGGCTGCTCCTTCTCAAAAATGGGACGACCAAAGTGGTACATTGCTAACAAAAAGAAGTCCTTGGGAAATTGAAGCCGCTGTACAACCAGCCAGAGGGGACTCTTCTCCCTGTGTCCGTTTGAGCCTCACAGGCAGGCTCCTATTGTTCATCCAATGGTGGAGCTGCACAACTTGCAACTCAAAAAAAAATCACGGCCCAGTTTCAAGTAGGAAAAGTTTCTTCTTTCAGGGTAGGGCAATCACCTTCCGAGGCAAATGCCCTCAGCGATCCTATCCAGTGTCTCAGGCAGAGCACCAGTTTCTTCACTTGAATCTAACAGGCACCAAAGGCACAGCACCTGTACCCTGAACTCAAGTCCTTCCCTAACTCCTGTATTGCTCCTCTGGCACACTGCTTTTTCGTTGGGGCCACAGATTGTACCCAGTATGCCCAGGTATCTCTTGATCAACAAACAAAGGTGTAAACTTTCATTTACTTTACGGCCAGGATTCAGGGGCCTGATGCTGAAGTACCTGAAGCAACCCTTATTTCAAAGGGGGTCACCTCAAGCAAAAGCCTCCTTGCCATCCTGGTCGGTCTGTGACTCTCAGCTGGGCATCAAAAACTGTATACACAAAGGATCAATTCTCCATTCTGATTTGTGACCTCGTCTTTCGCCCAAGACAGTGGCAGGGGTACACACTTCACGTCCCAGTGCTTCTGGCCTTCTACCTTCACTGAGGTCCTAGATGCCAGCAATGCCTTTGCTGGTTCCCTTCACCTTGGCTTCAAGCTGGACTGGTGCTGACTCCTCAGGATGGATCTAATGTCCGGACCCCTCTGGCAATGGTTTAAGGGCAGCAACTATCTATTGGTGGACAGAACACAAGGTCTTTAGACAAGGCATACAATTAATCTATCAACAGAGGATAGTCTCAGAATACCTTCTCAGTCTTGGGGCACCCCATATATTAGCAAAGCACCCAAGAACCACTTAATCTATCTAACATTGTAGGCTTAGGACCATGCTCTCATGTTATAGGCGCAGCGGGAAAATCTAAAACTGCTATTTTAACAGGAATTCTTTTTACATAAAGAACTAAAAAACTCAACGTAGTGGGTACATAAATTTCTCCAGCAGAACATGTTGTAACAAACAAACTCCTATAAAACAATATTTTCCTTCAAAAATGTTTGCTGAGGATCACATGGGCGTCTTCCCTGACATTATAAACCTTATGCATTCTACTTTTCACAGTGTGGACTATGCAACATCATTTTCAAAGGAAAAAACCCTATTCACCAGCTCTAATAAGGGCGGTCAGCTTATTTACACAGACTAACTAATAAAAGACTAACAATGCCCTTGCAAAACTGTATGTAGCATGAGAATAACATATAGTTTCCCCATAAAGGTCAAATAAGGGAACAGCAATCTAGACTACTCATCCTTTCATAATTTCATCAGACAGGATGGGCAGTAACATGACGTATTTTTTTATTCATTTTATTAATTCTAACAAGTTTAAAACAGTATTACTGAATAGGCAATTAAATGTCTCATGGCTGTTTCGTAGACAGCTTAGACAGGCTCAAAAGAGAGTGAAAAAAAGAGAGAAAAAACATAAATTTGCTGACCCTTAATTTGCCCAGGAGCTAACCTCCTTTCTCCCATTTCGACAGTAGGAAACCTGAAACAGGTGAACTTCTGTCGACACTATATATCCCTATTTTTGGCAGCTGAGCACAAACAAACTTGTAGGAGGTAAATAGCACATTGAGCTAGTTAGAAAACATTAATAACCAACTACCAATTCCTTTAGCAATTGTACTAGTGTAACATGAGGGCGCATGAATGCAAATTGAATTTAATTGCCTCCTTATTGAGCCCTTGCACAGTAATCTTTAAACTATAAAAGCTTTAGTGCTATATACATGGCAGAGCTATTCTCTGCATATGACTTACAAACGCTGCTATCCCTTGATAATGTTATTCAATAGAATAAACCCCACCTGCATATCTCCTACACTTGTATTATGTCTCAAGAAAACAGTGATATCCCCATGTGCTCCTAACAGAATATGCAATATTTCATGTAGCTAATGTTACCAAAAACAGATCTGTAGTGCTTTACCCTACAATGTGAGAATCAGGACTGTCACAGTGGCTCCCTGCGTGGAAATTTCACGTTTAGTAGGGCTGGTCAGCTCTAAAAATAGACCTTGGCCGTTGACCCTTAAACCTGTTGTCCCCTGTCAGTAATGCTATTCCATGTGGTCTGTCCAATTCAAAGCAACTCTGAAGAATCACAGCTGAAAGGCAGTCCTGTTCCGTACCTAAGGTCTAATAATTTTAAAGGTAGGATAATAACTTCTGCTGGTTTCTTTATACTTATTTTCATTTGTGTGCAGTGCGTGGTGTGCTGTCTAGCAGTTTAGAGGTCAGCTGCTTGTTCTATACTTGCATGTGTGCATTACTGAAGCCTGATATCAGTTTGAAAACTGCCCTGAGTGGCAGAACTGCTTTTAAAAAGTACATTTTGCCCAAATTCGACTTTGGTGATAGGGGCACTTAAAATGGACTATCTACAATGTTTTTGGCAGCTGAGCACAAACAAACTTGTAGGAGGTAAATAGCACATTGAGCTAGCTAGAAAACATTAATAACCAACTACCAATTCCTTTAGCAATTGTACTAGTGTAACATGAGGGCGCATGAATGCAAATTGAATTTAATTGCCTCCTTATTGAGCCCTTGCACAGTAATCTTTAAACTATAAAAGCTTTAGTGCTATATACATGGCAGAGCTATTCTCTGCATATGACTTACAAACGCTGCTATCCCTTGATAATGTTATTCAATAGAATAAACCCCACCTGCATATCTCCTACACTTGTATTATGTCTCAAGAAAACAGTGATATCCCCATGTGCTCCTAACAGAATATGCAATATTTCATGTAGCTAATGTTACCAAAAACAGATCTGTAGTGCTTTACCCTACAATGTGAGAATCAGGACTGTCACAGTGGCTCCCTGCATGGAAATTTCACGTTTAGTAGGGCTGGTCAGCTCTAAAAATAGACCTTGGCCTTTGACCCTTAAACCTGTTGTCCCCTGTCAGTAATGCTATTCCATGTGGTCTGTCCAATTCAAAGCAACTCTGAAGAATCACAGCTGAAAGGCAGTCCTGTTCCGTACCTAAGGTCTAATAATTTTAAAGGTAGGATAATAACTTCTGCTGGTTTCTTTATACTTATTTTCATTTGTGTGCAGTGCGTGGTGTGCTGTCTAGCAGTTTAGAGGTCAGCTGCTTGTTCTATACTTGCATGTGTGCATTACTGAAGCCTGATATCAGTTTGAAAACTGCCCTGAGTGGCAGAACTGCTTTTAAAAAGTACATTTTGCCCAAATTCGACTTTGGTGATAGGGGCACTTAAAATGGACTATCTACAATGTTCTAGCATATTAGGGAACCCCAGGGTCTTCCCTAGATATCCCAGGGGTGGGGGATCAGAAATGTATACGGTACACCCTTAAAAAATTAGTTTTTATACGCCTGAGTAAAGTGAAATTTCACTCCCTACATTGTTGTTAAGTGCTACTTAAATTCAACTTTGATGCTAGGAGCTTATATTTTTCACAGTATGATTATTAGACATTACAAAGATCAAAAACCGATTTTAGTGCAATTATTTATAATACATTTTTTTTCATATAGACACATTTTAAAAAAAAAATAATTATCACCAACCCTTTTGATGTTTCCACATATGAAGAGCAAGCCTCATTCCTTCCCTTTTGCCTTTAAATGCATTTATTTATAACACTAAGCACAAAAGCTTTACTTAAACCTAAAATAGCTTGCGCCACTTTTTAAAGAGCAGTGATTATTTTGCCATTAGATCCACAGATGTACTTATGTAGAAAGCCACAAGAAAGAAAATCCCTACTTTTAATCCTTTCACTGTCATCCAAAATAATGAAACTTTCTTTTGTTAACTTTTAAAATCAGTAGTTGTTAATGCACGTGCCTTCATACAATGCTTCCCATGGCTTAATCTGTAACTTAGTGGCTAGAAATAGCCATGTGTTAATAACTCAGTTGTGCTCTGACCAGCAGGCGTCAATTTCTACGCCTTTCTCAGGAAAAAAAACCTTTGCTGTTTTGAAATGTCCTGAAAAAGTTTAATCTCGTTTTGGTGTGTCAGACAGCTTCTTCTCAGTGAGACGGCTTAAACACAGCTGTTTGAAAGCTCTTTTCCTGGTGCAGGATTCAATCTATTTAAAAGTCAGGCATTGCAAGCCAGTCAAAATCTATCGTTCTGAATGTTTGTACAAAAGAGGCGCTTTTATTTAACCAGCAACTAATTACTCAGATAATGTGAATTCCTTTTAATATCTAATACAATGTATCTAAGGAGAATGCTGCAACATTTTATATTGAGTCCTAGGTGTGTAAAGCACACAATTTTGTTTTTTCTTCCTTTCTATGAGGCCTATTTTATTCCTATTGATTGTGAATTCTAATTTATCTTTACCATTGTGGCAATTTGCACATCCAGACTTTACTATTTTACTTCCAATGTGCTATGTAGCATATGTTACATAATTCATTTCTTGAATTTTAAAATGTAATTCTTTCAATAACATTTGCATAATAGAATAACAACAAAACCCCAATTGAGCTTATTCCAAAAAATTTCAACAAGGGGGACACACAACACTGCTTACTGAAACAAGTACTTTCAAGCATGTCAGTCCACAACCACATACAACAAAAAGAATGAACCGACAAATCAAAACTTAGGACAAAGCAAGAGACAGCCCACAGACTGTACTCGAACCAGACCATTTGTAAATACTAATTATAAGTCATAGTTACAAAAAGAGCTCTAAAAAAAGGTACAGAAATTACACCAAAGGAAATAAACAGCCAAAAGACTGCCATATTAAAAACCCAGGCGCAAGCATCAGACCTTTTTCAAAAATATACCAAATTTCTAGTTTGGTTGGCAGAACACTCAAAAGCGCTCTGCATATCACCACTTATGAATGTTACTAAGTGCACTGACCCGGATCCTTTTTAGGTCTCGCCTGACCCAGCGCATGAGCTGGTCTGGCGAGACTTATTGAGAGGGCTCCAAAAAGTGCTACCAGGCCAACCTAGAGCCACAGTGCATGTGCGCGGGCGCGCGCGCTTACCGCCATTACTTTCGTTTTCACGGCCGCTTTGATGTTTGATCGTGATCGCGATCACTTTCACGGCCGCACGGCCGCTTTGCATTGCCAATAGGTCTCGCTTTTGGGACCTTATAAGTATTTAGTTATGTAACTGTTGCATGGCTAAACACTTATAAGGTCCCAAAGGCGAGACCTATTGGCTATGCCAATGCTTGTTAAATATATATTTGGTTCCATTGTGTACTAGTCACCAGGGAAGGAATACCATTTTTTTAATATACCTAAACCTATTTAGGTATCCCCTCTGGGGGGAGTCAGCTGAGTACTTTCAAGATTCACATTGGTACCTCCCAGAAAGCAGCACATTCTACGAAGAGCGCTTGAAACAGACATGCCAAGTATATTGTAAGATATACAATATTATACACAAAGTAGCACTTAACTCAAAGTGTGCCGTTCAACTTTTCAAAGTTTCTCATTACCTGCCTATACAAATTGCATTTTGCATATTTCCATACAAGTCAAAATTTTGGCCAAACAAGCAAACAAATCTCGACGACCTTACCAAGCACAAATCTTCAGCCTCTCACTGCCAAGTTCTGAGTGACCTAACGGTCGTTTTAGAATAATCACGCCAAAGAAGGTCTCAGTCGGGAGTGGCTAACACCTGGAGGACCAGAGCAGGGAAATCAGGACCACATGGGTCTGCAAAGACAAAGAATCTGTGCGCAGGGTACCTCCTCAATAGATTCCTGTCCTGTCCTGTCCTCCGTAGATTCCTGTCTCCTGTCAAGACCACTCCCTTGGATAGCCGCTTCTCCGAGGAGGTCCATGTTCGGGCGCCATTTGAAGAAATAAAAACCTTTTTAGGGGTTCACTGATACACCTGGTCCTTTAACCCAAAAAAGAAGAGATTGGCCCGGAAGTTGTAATATCAAAAATAAATATTTATTAACCTCACATGAGGGAGACTGCGTCATACAGTACCCTCAGGACACTGTAGGAGACAGTCTAAGGAGTGAAGAGAACAGGGGCCTTTTATACCCACACAGGGGCTCAAAAGGAGGTGGTACAAGTACACATGAGAAGAGTTACACACATAGATGGTCATACAGAAAATGCACAGTCAACAAGTAGGAGTAATGATTTGCTGACATCAGTTAGAACAGCCTGTCAGTTACTGTCTAAGGCAGGTGCATGAGCAGCTACAGACTCTTCTGAGCATGTGCAAGGCTCTGGCTCAGTGCTGAAAGAGTTAACTATATCACTTGACACAAGCAGAATACAAGGGCATTCAACAGTGACGAGGGAGAAAGCACATGGCGAGCACATGGCTAACTAAAATGGCTGCCACAAACAAAATGGCTTCAGCTATTGCAGCTAGTTTTCCACAGCGCCACCGACGGTACTCTGAACTGGGCCCGCAGCCCTACCACGGTGGCAAGCAGAAACAAATTACAGCTCAGAAGTGCAACGCCACCTCTCTGTCGCCAAACCACTGTTACCATACAATATACAAAGACACTGCCCGAACGTCACTCTTCCACCGGGGGAGCGACAAAACTCCTAGCTCCAGGCCATAGAGAGAATGAGTGCCATGAAGCACCGCCCCTCACAAAAACACTTGCGGGATCATACTGGGAACCAGCACACCGTGGCCGGGGGTGCTCACCGGACAGCAAAGACTCGAAAAATCCCCTGCACAAGGAGTGACCAAACGACCCCGACGATGGATGTCAGTAAGGCTTACTCAACCGGCCGGCCACAAACATAGCAACCGCGGGACTTTACACCTCCCCTCTGTGCCAACCTCACCCCTGGCCCCAGGCCAGAGCAGAGAACGAGTGCCCTGCAACACCGCCCTTCCCTGAACCACCGGGACCCAGCGCAACCGTGGCCGGGGTGCTCCAAGGGAGAAGGCATCCGACAAACAATCCAAGTCGCTGTTCCTTAGCCACCTGATTTTTCCAACACAAATGCCTCCCCATTCGGCCTCATGGCCTCAGCGCCCGCCACAATCGCATTCCGCTGATCGCATCCCGACTGCCTCTTCAACTATTTATAAAAGCAGCAACAGACAGAAACGAAATCGAATGACCGTAAACACCGGACCGGGGGAGTTGCAGCACCCCCCCCGGCGGACACCAGCCCGGGCAATGGCCAGGCGGTGGCCGAGTTGAACATTGGGGGGTGGGTGGGGAATGCATGGATTAACCTAACCGTAAGATGCAGCTCCTGGACCCGACATGACAGCGTGGAGGAATGCGGCCAAAAGAGAAACACATTGGCCTGTGTGGGGGTCGAACCCATGACCTTGGTGTGACTAGCCCACGCTCTACCAGCGGAGCTACCCAGCCTCGATTACGACCCCCCCCCCCGTTTCCCCCAAGGCCGCTTCTTCGCGGTATATGCGAATTGGACAGCTGTAGAGCTGTTGCGGGGGACACATTTACTGACTGCCCCAAACCGGGTACCCATAACGCGAGCCCCTCCATCCCCATTCGGCCTATTGCTGGGAGAATTAGCCCCCACCCCGACATTTCTTCTTAGCTGCATTCTTCCCTTGGATCATGTTACTAATGACAGCGCAGTCGCTTGACTTTCACTTTTGCGGTCGCGTTTTTTTGTTTGTTTTTGTTTCTAAGTTTTAAGTTGCATTCCTAGTGGGCTATTTCAAGTTGCATATAACAGCGCCACCTACCGGCCGCATGTCTCTGGTCGCTCCTAGCTGATTCACTCACTCATGGGCAACTTTCAGGAAACAACAGTTAATATAGTTGGAAAAAAGTGTCAGTTTTCAAGACTGTAATACACCTTTCGAGTCAACATTCCTTTAGAATATACCTGCCAAGGACTCCTTTCACAAGTTGGAAAGAGAAACTGATGGACAAAATCTACAACAAGGTGGAAGCTCAAATTCCTTCTCCAGCTTGTAACAAGCACTTTAAGTTCTCTATTTTTATTTATTTGCGATGCAGCCTCTTGGGTTTTGTCGGCATTTTCAGATGGATTTACACAGCGCAATTAAAATACTAGGAAATCTAATTGTTTTGTATCTGTAACCATCTCTTTGTGCGCACGCTTTGTATGTGCTCGTATATGGCAATTGTTAACACGTAGTTGAAAATACCACTATTAGGACACACTCATTGTTTGCTGGCTAAGCCCTCTTTCCTCATCTAACTCCTTACAAAACAAGCATTTGCAATGCAATAGGTCTCACATTTACGCAAGTTTGACCTATTGACATTGCAAATAACAATGCCGTAAAAGGGTATCTTCATAAAATCATTCTCAAACCGAATGCTAGTCCAGTGCAACACAAATTGAGAAAGGTGCCCTTATCTGTGAGACGGGGGTTGAAAGATCTTCTGCAAGATCTATTAAAATCAGGAGTTATTGAACCCGTTGAAGCATCCTAATGGATTTCACCTGTGGTTTTGACACTTAAATCCGATGGCCGTATCAGATTCTGTATTGACTTAAGGTCACTCAATAAAGATATAGTGATGGATACTTTCCCTCTACCTAACATCAATGAATTGTTACAATCTGTTGGTGGAGGGAAGTATTTTTCAAAAATAGATTTGAGAAGTGCATATCATCAGATTAGGTTACATCCAGACTCCATGCCACTCACAGCGTTTATCACCACAGAGGGAACGTTTCAATTCACTCGCATGCCATTTGGCTTAGCCCCGGCTGCGAGTGTTTTTCAGAGGATGATGTCCAATATGTTGAAGGGTTTGATGGGAGTAGTATATTTCCAGGATGAAATCTTGGTTTCGGGAAAGACTGTAGGAGAACATAATGCTCTTCTGAGACAAGTTCTTTGGAAACTTGAAGATGCAGCCTTAACAGTCAACAAGGATAAGTGCATGTTTTTGACGGAACAGGTTGAGTATCTTGGGTATACTATATCGAGCAGTGGATTAGCCCCTAAACGTGACTTGCTGGAGGCAATAAAAGACGCGCATCCTCCCAAAGACAAGGACCAACTTAGATCATTTTTGGGCCTTGTCGAGTACTATTCCAAGTTTGTCCGGGGTTTTGCTGATGTTTCTGAGCCCTTAAGGTGTCTGCTCCGTAAAGGGGCAAAATGTATCTGGAGTGTTGAACAGCAGGAAGCTTTTTCAAACATTAAGCTAGGTATTTGTAATGCAGGAATTTTGGCTCCCTTTATGCCTAAGAGTAAATCCTTTCTTACAGTAGATGCAAGTCTCACTGGGATTGGTGTGGTATTTTCTCAAAACCAAGGTGTGGGTGAGAGAACTATAGCATTTGCATCTAGAACTTTAACTCTGGCGGAAAGGAATTATTCTGTAATTGAGCGTGAGGCACTCGCAGCAGCATGGGGGGTTGAGCACTTTTGGGTGTATCTTTGGGGTACAAGATTTGTCCTCAGAACGGATCATAAGCCTCTGATGAAAATGTTATCCGCGGGAGGAGCTGGTAAAGGATCTGCTCGCTTAGCGAGGTTTGCTGCAAGGTTGCAAGAGTACTCGTACGAAATTGAATTCATACAGGGATGGAGGAATTTGCAAGCGGATTGTTTATCTAGAATGTCCTTAGATTGGGAAGTGGTTGATAAAGATTTGGTGAAGAAATCAGAGTCTGAGGAAGCGGTAGCTGTTGTATGTGAGGTAGCGGAGTGCAGTCTCGGAACATTTTCCGAAGCTCAGTGGGCGCATGAAATGGAGATTGACAAGACGCTGTTAGAGGTTATGGTTTTAATCAGGAAAGGTGCTCTGCGTGAGAATATGGTTTCGGTTGGGGTTAGACCTTATTGGAAACTTCTGGATGAACTTTCGATTAGTGGTCCTAATGTAGTGATGAGAGGTGACAGGTTTGTGCCTCCTAAGGGACTGCGTTTGCACATCTTTAAACTAGCTCATGAAGGTCTTCTCGGTCAAGGGATGACTATTAGAAGGGTAAAACAAGAATATTGGTGGCCAGGAATGGACGATCAAATTCGTAGATGGGTAGAGAGTTGTACACTCTGCAAGGAGAGTGAAAAAAGGCTTAAAGTTGGAAATCAGAAAGTCATGGGACACATTACTGGCCCAGGGAAGGCATGGCATACCATTTGCCTGGACTTTGTTGGTCCTATGTCTGAACTATCGTTGGACATGCGTTTTGCTGTGGTAATAATTGATGTACATTCTAGATGGCTTGTAGTGAAATTCTTGAAGGATATCACTACTCAGTCGACAATCGATGTTTTGGCAAAATTGTTTGTGGATGAAGGTGTACCCCACATGTTGTTAACGGACATTGGTACGCAATTAACTTCTGGAGAAATGCGTTGTTTTTTGGAAAAGAGTGGTGTTAAACATGCGTGCACTTCCTTATACAATCCTATGGGGAATGGAATGGTTGAGCGGGAGAACAGGTTAGTAAAAGGAACTATCCAGCTTGCTTTGGCAAATGGGCAATCTCCTAGACGTCTTGTCGAAGAGATGCTTTGGACATATCGGGTCACCACACACATTGTAACTCAAATCTCTCCGTTCCAAAGCATGAGAGAACGTGTACCAGGGTCTCGATTGGTTCCAGGTTGGCTCAGGGAATGGATTGTATCGGGTGGTGAACGTCCTGAGGAGTTTGTTGATTCGAAATATAAAGTGGGAGATTGGGTCAAATTAAAGCTTGGTAGAGTCAAAGCGGGACTAGGCAAATTCTCTAGTCCTTGTAAAGTGATTGGTGTAGGGAAACATTTTGTTGTGGTTGAAGGAGGGCAAAAGTGGAATTTGCGCAGGGTAGCTCTATATCAGAGGGGTGGTTCTGTTGTTGAACAACCTCGTGGTGATGAGGAGTGCTCTGGTATGATGTTCATCCCTGATAAGTCATCTGGTTTGGAACAAGAGGGAAGGGAGAGAGGTTCTCTTTCAGGGTTGAGTGCAGCGGGTCATGGGGTTGAGGATGTTGTAGAAGGTTCTCAATTAAGGTGCAGTGTCAGAACACGCAAACCACCTTCTTATTTGCAAGATTATGTCACTGTTTGACTCACATTTTCTTTGTAGTTGTTTTTTAATGTATTTTCTTTTCTGTAGCTCCAATGTAGGTTTCTTTTAATAATATTGTTAAGGAGGATGATGTGTTGTGATATAACTTACCTGTGTAATCAGGTTCTTGGTGCTGCCCTACCTGTTCTGGAGTATTCTGCCATGAGCGTTCTTAGATTGTTAGGCTGATGGCACTCGATTGATGCCAGTTGCTGCTGGATCGTCGAGGTGGTCGGATGCCAGGTTGTGTTCTCAATAAATCTTCTGTTCCTTTCATCGTTCTTGAGATTTCCTTTAAGCAAGCAACTCAACATTTTGCCATCGCTCCCTGCTCGGCACCGAACCCATCTGCTACACTCCGGATCTCGCTTCTCCTGGGCCCCGCGCGGTGTCTGGATGCGTGCTGAGGCCTGCGCTCATCACGGAAGGGCACGCATGCGCAGTGGTGAGTTTTGCCTGCCTGGAACGGAAGGTGTGCCAGAAGTGGCAGCAGCGCGAGGAAACCCCAGCGTGGTCGCTGATGCTGGGCCCATGGCACCTTACTACACCATTTCCAGCTATTTCATACTAGTACCCGAAAACCGCCTAGCCAGTGTTCCTTAACCTGCACTATTCCAGCCCTTCTGGCACAGGGACCTGACAGACAGCTCAGGCTAGCGCTCCTCATTCGTGATATGCCTCAGCCAGGCAATTTCAGTAGGAGCACTAAAACCAGCCCTGCTAGTGCAGCTCCAACCTTTCTTGCAGTAACCCCTGCTACTTAAGACACCGCTCTTTCAGAGCCCCTAAATCCCGACCTGCAGCACTCGCCATCATTCCAGCACTGAGACTCACAAGCAGCTCTGTCAAAGCACCTTAACTCAGACTTGCAAAAACCCACAACACTCCAGTACTGTATATCAACCGTATTTACTTACTCCTCAGCATTCCCTGCTCACCATGTCCGAGCAGTCTGTTTCTTTCCCATGTTTCCATCTCCCAGCAGTCTCTGCCTTCCGATGTCTCGACAGTCCCTGCCCTAGGATTATTTCCATGAGGGGCACGTGCAGGTAAGATCGATGGGACGGTGAGGCAGGGCCAGGGGGATTCGACAGACTACGATGAGGGAAAATTAAATAAATAATACACGTTTCCCTCGTAGTCGTCTGTCGAATGTCCCCCCCACCCCACCGTCCTGCCTATTTCTTTCCTCAGCAGTTCATTCTCGGGCTGTCTCTCTGTGATTGGCCCTGCAGAACTTAACTGCGATGAAGGCAAGCTCCATAGGAATAGATACCTGTCTACAATAATTCATAGCCCGCTAAACTTATTACTGCAGTGTACAATTTTGTAATGACAATTATTGATGCTGACCATACACAGGTCAGAAGTAAATGGGCGGGGTTGTACAATCTCAGATGTTCAGTGGACATACTGTTCTCAACAAACTCAAGAGGTCTCCTCTACTATTACTTATTCCTTGTGAATGTTGCCATAGAACCTACTGCACCCCTATGGAAGGGTTCCATTGGAGCTGGCTGAAAGCTCACACTGTTGGAGATGCACAGCCCTGGAGGCAGGCTTTCTTCACCTGGCATGCCAAGGCCCACCTATTAATGCTTTTTTGGAGCAGATATTTGAAGCAATACAGAAAATGATTTCAAATAATGTTGAACCCTCTCTGCTTATTGCTTGTTTAGGATTTGTACACCATGTCCCAAAAACTTGTAGAAAATTGGCTGCATTACCTTTATTACTGGGTAGGGGCAAGCCACCCAGATTTGAGGACCGGCTGAAGCCCTCACTGTCTGCTGTGAATTTACAAAAGAGAGTGCCATCATGGCTATTAGTGCTTCTCACACAAGGGATTTTTGGGGCCTTTTTTAGAGCCTCCCTTACTGTGAGTTTAGAGATGATGTGATGGTTGGAACAGGTTGTTGATTACATTCTATTTGTTTCATATAACTTATGGCTCTGAAACTATTGTGTATGTGCTGATTTTGTAATATACACTTTAATGTAAACGCCATGACAATGTCAGCGTAGATATGTATTAATAGCTGCTCAAGCTTACCTGGTGCTGCATTTCCAATGATGCTTTATACTGTTCTTGGCGTATTTCCGGTCTGAAAACCACAAACAAACATTTTTAATAAATAATACAGAAATAGAAGGTGCGCCGACCACACTCTATTTCTGAAGCATGACTTTGCATCCGTTTGTCACTCAACCAATCACAAAGGTTGGAATTCCAGGTTCCCTTATTAATTATTATATTTTTAAATAATTTGGCAAGTAGATCCCGCGGGGAGCTTTGCTGAAACCAACCCTAACAAGGACTGGCAAATCCAACGATCTGGTTTTAAATTGCAAATATATTCGAACTCAAATTGTTTGTATGTGTTGGCACATTAAAACCAGACTTATTGGCATTGCTAGTGGTGGTTATGTGTGCCATCCATTTCACAGTGACCCTGCACATCTGCTTTCCTTTTCCTGAGTAAGCTAAGGTAGGCAACTGAGACTTCTTTGCTCTGATAAAGTACCATCTGTCATTAGATGTTCTCAAGTTTCTAAGCCACATATCATTAATGCAAATAAAAAGATCCATGGATAAACATAATACCATGAGGAAATCGAAAACCAATGGTCATCACAATACATTTATTAGGTAAGAAACATGTTTTTATGTTAGTTTTAGGAATTTCTTTTCCCCAACACTTAAAGTCTGCTTAATGTGCACATTTTCTATGATAATGAAGTGATGGAGTCGCTAAAGCTGCACTCTTGATACTACAAATGTTTTTGGGTACACTAAGATAATCAACTCGTAAAGAGTGTCTTTTTTTTTACTGAGCAAACTCTAAGGCGAATCTTTCCGCATCTGGATTCCCACAGAAGTTCCAGGAGACTCTTGTCATATCTAATCTGGATTAGGCAAATGGACCATGAGTGGGTTTGATGCTCCCTAATGTGATGACTACTGTTTGGTGAGAGAACTCTGACACATGACCACATCTCACCACATCTCACCGTTCTTAGAAGCTTTTCACTTGCTTAGCATTGGTAGATGATCACGTTTCAAGATTCACTAGAAAACCATAAAGCAATCAATGGCAACAGCCCAAGCTTTTCTAAAAGTAAAGCTCAGATTATATTGTCAGAACAAAACACTATGGGCCGATTGCGAATCTGGTGGTCCAATGATCGCCTGACTCGTGGGGGCACGGCGGTGGCGGTCTCCTGACTGCCTTTTTAGGTGTTGGGCTGTCTGACCGCCACAACCAGCCCCAGACTGCAGGAAACCGCCATTCCCTGGTGGTGTTGTGGCGGTCAGGAGGCCGCAAAATGCTTGGCAGGACCGCTGAAGTCCCGCCAAGCATATTACGAGTTTCCTCTCCACTGATGGTGTCATGGAGGTTCCTGTTCCATGAACACAGTGGCAGAGAGGAAACACATGTGGACGCACATAGGGTGGCACAAGAGGTGCTCCCCTGTGTGCGTGCACACCAATTCCTGCATGGCATTGACTTAACAGTAGATGCCTTGCAGGAACTGTTTTTGGCATTCCTATTGCGTTGTTCATTTTCAGGGTACCGTCATGGGAACGTTAAACAAAAAAATCCCACAAGATAGGAGGAAACTCCTAATCTGGTAGGCGGTCTGACCACAGCTTGGTGGTGCACGGCAGGGAGGAGCCGGCACCGCACCGCCAAAGTTGGAATCAGGCCCTACATTAGCACCACAACTGATTATCTACCTTCCAAGAAAAAGTGCATAGAGATAATCTCATTCACTGTTCAAGCAGCTAAATAACTGAATTTGCTTGTGACAATGATGGGAACAATTAACAATAAACTGACATTTTGGAGGGTTGTGAAGACCTGTTTTTTCTGTGGAAGATACCAAAAGATCTTGACCTAGCCTACTCTGTCAGGATACCGGCGTAGCGGCGCCTACGCAGCCCGAACTACACTTCCCACAAGCCCGTGGGCGAGGGCAGTACTTCAGACGCCGGCGCGAGGGCGTCGGCGTGCGTAATTCCGATTTCCCGTTTGTGTTTGATCCCGAGCGGCTGGGTGAGAGGATTCCCCCCAGCGTACTTGGATGCTTTTGTTTTCGGCCGGGATATCTTGCTACGGAGAGGAGCAGACCCCGACGCTGGACTTCGCTACGTACCGGTAGGGAAGCGAGTGATATAGAGGATTAAGCCTGTTCCCCTTGAGCGAAAGGCAGCGGCGTAATTGTGGGAGCTGCGCCTTACCGTTTCCGGGGTTCGAGGCCAGCATTGTGCACAGCTCATGAAGGAACGAGCCGGAGAGGTCACGGGGCACATAGCGGAAAGCGGTGGGAGTCATCCGCGCGTTGCCGTGCTTGATTGCTCCTGAACTCTATTGTAGCCCGAGAATAGTGGTGATTCGAACCACGCTTAGGCGCCCTAGACTAACCTCCTCAGGGAAAGTACTACTATTACTGTTTATGGCACTTTGAGAATAAGTACCAGCCACGTAAGTGGGTGTGCAGGAACATCCTACTACACGAGATTCCGGCTGGGATCATACCACCGTTTTGCTTTTACTTTGGATTAGTTCTTTATTCGTTGCACTAGGGAGTGGGGAAGGACACTCATGAGACTCTGGGGATTGTTCCTGGCTTCGCACTAGAAGGCAGTGAAGGCTAGTAGAACTAAGGGTATGTATGTGGCAAGTGAGGATTGACGGTTGTCTGGCATATGTGGAGGAATTGGTAATCACTGAGTTATGTCTTTTAGATGGTGACCTTGCAGTACTCAAGGGTTTGAGGTGCTTGAGGAATTCGTATCCATCAGTACAGGTACACGGCACCGTTAGTGAGACTTAATGAGAGTAGCCATTTGTTGATGTTCCTTGTTTATGCTGTGTTCCTTGTCATTTCAGAACCTAGCAAATCCCGCGCAGTTCCTTCCCTCTTTCCCTTCCCTCGCCTGATCCCTCGAACACCCCGTGCCTTCCGGTATATACCGGGGTGTTGGTGATATCAGGAGGTGGACCATTGCTCAACGCTTCTGGATCCCGTGAGGCTCGAACCTGACATACTCTCCCAACAAGGATAGAAAACAAAAGTGCAATGAGCACATATGCTAGCGCTGCTCCCTATAGTGGTATGGGAGTCACAGTGCAGAGCCATTGCACTATTCCCAGTACATGAATCCAAATGCTGTTCCAGATTCAAGAAGATTGCCAAAAATGTGCTTCAGCCCACAGCACCTACGGGGGTCACAAAAAACTTGCTTGTGGAGAGGCTTGCGTGTGCTCCCTGCTCTCTTAGCGGATCGCTGCCGTGGGCTCTCCTCTGCTGGTGTCTCCCTCCCGCCACCGCGTTTGGTGTCCTCGCGGCCGCGGCTGGAACGGGGGACTACATCTCCCGGCAACCTCTGCCTCCAGGGGGAGGAAGTTCCCGCCCACTACTCGCCACCTGCGCCTGGAGGCGCTACAAATCACAGCCTAACCTCGGTGGAGCGGGGGTCACAAAAAACTTACTTGTGGAGAGGCTTGCGTGTGCTCCCTGCTCTCTTAGCGGATCGCTGCCGTGGGCTCTCCTCTGCTGGTGTCTCCCTTCCGCCGCCGCGTTTGGTGTCCTCGCGGCCGCGGCTGGAACGGGGGACTACATCTCCCGGCAACCTCTGCCTCCAGGGGGAGGAAGTTCCCGCCCACTACTCGCCACCTGCACCTGGAGGCGCTACAAATCACAGCCTAACCTCGGTGGAGCGGGGGTCACAAAAAACTTACTTGTGGAGAGGCTTGCGTGTGCTCCCTGCTCTCTTAGCGGATCGCTGCCGTGGGCTCTCCTCTGCTGGTGTCTCCCTCCCGCCGCCGCGTTTGGTGTCCTCGCGGCCGCGGCTGGAACGGGGGACTACATCTCCCGGCAACCTCTGCCTCCAGGGGGAGGAAGTTCCCACCCACTACTCGCCACCTGCGCCTGGAGGCGCTACAAATCACAGCCTAACCTCGGTGGAGCGGGGGTCACAAAAAACTTAATTGTGGAGATGCTTGCGTGTGCTCCCTGCTCTCTTAGCGGATCGCTGCCGTGGGCTCTCCTCTGCTGGTGTCTCCCTCCCGCCGCCGCGTTTGGTGTCCTCGCGGCCGCGGCTGGAACGGGGGACTACATCTCCCGGCAACCTCTGCCTCCAGGGGGAGGAAGTTCCCACCCACTACTCGCCACCTGCGCCTGGAGGCGCTACAAATCACAGCCTAACCTCCACGTCTCGAGTCCGCGCGCGAGGAGCGCCGGGCTGAGCCCGGGCAGAGGGCGGGCCGTCTGTGGCCGTCAGGAGGCCGAGGGAGGCCGGGCTGGGCCACCCCTCTTTGCCGTGCCATTGGGATACTGTTGCAAAAGTATAACATCGGACCAAAGCTTACTGCCCCCTTACAAGTTCCACACAGCCGTGTTAAGCATAACAGAAGGTAAAGCCCTTTCTTTATCGCAGCGCGCTTCGTAGAGTGCCATTCATTAATTTCTACTCCTGGTAATCGTTGTCCCTCTCCAAAATGGAAACACGCAAAAGCACAGCGGGCACCTTAGATGCCTATTTACTGAGGGCAGAATCCATAATTATGCAGGAGATACAATCAACTGAGAGAAGGCTCTCTTTAGAACCCTTGACAAAACCCAATAGAACTTCTGATGCTTTAAATGTATCCTCACAGCCCAAATCACCTACTCCAACGACCACCACCGATTTTTCGTCCAATCCCCTCTCAACCTCATCTGATCGAATTGGACCTCGGCCGAATGCCGGTGCACCACAACCAAAAGGTCCTCTAACACGTGGGAAAGCCAAAACTAAAACGAGCACTGGGAGGGGGACACACAAAAAAGGTCAGTTTCCCAAAGGGGGGAAGACTTTACCACTTCCAGCCACCTGCGATATTGGCATACAAACAGAGGAAATAAATCTTTCTCCCCACGACCAACTATTTACTCTTGGCGAGACAATTAAGCTATCAGTAGAAAACACTGTAAAGACACTACAAGTAGCCGTCAGTCGTGACATTGAAGACAAACTGGGTGAAATGATTTCTCTACTTTCCTCAGTATTCGAAGACAAATTTGTCCAACTCACAAAAACCGTACTCGACGGCATAACCCGACTTAACTCGACAAATACATCACCGGCAACCAGTCAATCACACGTTCAACAAAACCGGAACCTACCATCCTTAATTAATCATTCAAACAATCCCAGTGTCAACATCCCTACTTCTCTTCCCACAATCAAACCGACGAAGATCCAAGTAACAAAGGGAGCTTTAAGACCAAACACTGGACTAGACCCACCCCCGAGCCCTAAAGTAACTTCAAATTATAACAACAGGGCAGATCATTCAGCCGTTACAATTCCTAACAAAGATCACTTACATTTACCACCAGATGCCCGGCCATACGTTTTGGTCCTAACAAATGTCCCTTCCCTACAAAAAGATTCCATCGAAACATGGGTCTCGTTAAGGAATAAGGCCACCCATTGGCTTACAAAAAACACTTACTTCCACCCAAGACATATAAACCAGATTCTGATGGTTCAGAGAGTGGGCTGGGTTGGTGACTCCCACAAAAAAAGCCTTGGAGACTGCATAGTCATAAACTTTAGGTCACCAGGCCTAGTTCGCGCTCTACTCATAATCAACAGGACAATAACACAAGAAAACACCCATATTAACATGGTATCACTTGACTATTTTTATGGTAGGGAGCAAATAAGTGCACATAGAGGGAATGGGTGCATTCTTACCCAAAACAGATTTGAACAGCTTACTACACTAGAGGAGGTGGACTGACAGTTAATAACATCGGACAATTCTGTCCCTCCAACTGCGACCCCTCCTCCACCTTCACCAACTGCTCACTTCGAGCCACATTCTGGAAAAAATAATACCCTGCCTCTTTTAACACATCTAATACCCATCACTCAACAAGGGACCGCATTCAACCCCGAACAGACCAGTACACCTGAAAATACTCTGCCTCCGACAGTTAGATCTCACAGGGAGGGAGATACCACTACCAGCCCGGACCCTACTGCACAGAACCAAAATAACGTAAGGATCAACCCCATATCAAAGAAAATAAACTCTCCTTTAACAATAATATTCTGGAATATATCAGGTCTTCGCAGTAAGATTCAAAATGAAGAATGGATCAATTTTATCAAGGAAAAAGAAATCATTGCCCTCCAGGAGACATGGCTAACAACCCCTATACACATAAATGGCTTTAAGACCTTTTTTAGCCCAGTGCTCCCATCAACATCTGGTAGAGCAAAGGGTGGACTAACCATATATGTCTCACATTTAATACCAACTCTGGAGGCCTATACCCTCAAAACTGAGCCGCAATACCAGATCATACGAGTCATCATAAGTAGGATGCCACCTATTTTAATAGTTAACTTTTACAATAACCTCCCGGATACCAGCTTTACAGAGGTTATAAAAGAAATTCGCGCTTCTTTACAAAAACAACTCACCCCTAGTAAAGGAAAGGAACCAATAATAATCTGGGGGGGGGGATTTCAACCTAGCACTTTGTAAAAACACCTCAAATGGCAACTGTGGCTACCTGGACCATCTACAAAATGATACCCCCCACTTCTTACACTCTCATAAGGGGTCTGCTCTGAATGAGACCATGATTCTCTTTCAACTAGCCTTTGCAAACGAACATACAATTCCCTCAACTCCCTTTGTTCCAACCTTTAACGGCAGAGGTTTATCCTCTTGTTTTGACTTCATCCTAGCAGGGAATATTCCCCCTAACCTGATCTCTGACGTCATCACCTATGATTGCGCATTTAGTGATCACTTCCCACTGGCCGTTATAATTCAAACAACTGCCCCACAAAAAAATGCTGAAACTTTACTTCATGCAGATCTTATTTCCATGCCCCGTTCAAACGGCTACGCATTGAAATGGTCTAAAATTAATCCCATCGCCATTCTAGAAACCATAATTAACGCGGTTCATCCAGCCTTTGAAGTCTGCTTAACGGAGACGTCTACTCCTGCAGAGATTGTGGCTAATTATGAAAATATAACACTAGAGGTTAAGAATGCCCTGACAGTGCACCCTCGGGCGCAAAAAACACCACAGGACAAACCTAAGTTCAGATGGTTCAACTCAGCATGCTCCAGAGCCCATAAAAATCTCAAGATCGCTCTCAAAAAAATCCCAAGAAATACCCTTGAAATCTCAACAGCTAGGCAAAAATATAACAAGGCATTAGCATCCAGGAAAAAAGAACTAAAAGAAGAACACTGGATTGCATTACATAATAGCTGCCAGAATAAAGATTCTGTAACTTTTTGGGAAATCGTAAACTCCTCTTTCCTGACTGGACCAAAAGTTAGCGGCACACTCGAAACCACCATTACTGAACAGGAGTGGGTCACCCACTTCTCAAAATTTTTCTCAAATCAGCCCGGGCAACCCACACACACTCACTCCTTACCAATGGCCCGAACCAACTTATTAAACATGAACTTTGAGCTCGTAGAGGTAGAGTTGGCCCTGAATGCTAGCAGGTCAGGAAAGGCCCCGGGACCTGACGCGGTCCCTATGGACCTATATAAATCAAATATTGACCTCTGGGCTCCTCTGCTATTAAACGTTCTAGAAGCGCTGGGACACGTAGGCCTACCAACTTCTTGGTCAGACTCGATCCTAGTCCCCATATTCAAAAAGGTCAATAGGAACAGTCCCGCGTGCTACAGACCTATTTCCTTATTGGATTCTTTCGGAAAAGTAGCAGGTAGAATCCTTTTAGCACGCCTACAAAATTGGGCTGAGACAAACAACATTCTGTCTGACCTCCAGTTTGGGTTCAGGGAAGGAAGAGGTACCATAGAACAGGTCCTCAACCTTACCCTTCTGAGAGGGAAGTATGTCCATGCAAAGGGTGGCAGCCTTTACATGGCATACGTTGACCTGTCCGCAGCCTTTGACTGCGTAGACCATACCAAGCTCTGGTCTGTAATGACCCGTTTGGGCATTGATACCAACCTGGTCAACTACATCAGAGAAATCTACTCGAACACCACCACCAGAGTAAGATATGGTATTGGGGGACAGTTAACATCATCTTTTGGCATTGAGCGGGGGGTAAGGCAAGGCTGCGTCCTGGCCCCCTTTCTCTTTAACATCTACACCAACGGCCTAGAAGTAGCCCTGTTAAGAGGTAGCCAGGACCAACCACACATTAAACAACGGCCAATCCCTGCCCTCCTATATGCGGACGACGCAGTCATACTCGCCCTCACCCCCCTTGAGCTACAACGGGCCCTGGTCAGATACACAAACTTTATGAAAGATCTGGACCTAAACATCAACGCTAAAAAGACCTTCGTGATGGCATCAGGGAAACATTCACGCAAAAAGAAAAACATCTACCTAAACGAAACCGAAATAGAGTATACCACCACTTACCCCTATTTAGGAGTCGTGATAGATAATAAAACCACTTGGAAAAGCGCTATAGAGAACAGAAACTTAAAATTTTTAAAAGCAACAACGGCCCTGAGAGTGTTCGCCCGGAGGCTGGGCAAAAGAGCATCCAAGGAAATGCTAGATATTTATAAATCAAAATGCCTCAGCACGGCGACCTACGGGGCCGGGATTTGGGGAAATGCACGAGTCACTTTACTTCAAAAGACAGAGAACTCCTTTTTGAAATTTTTGTTGGGAGTTCCGCCGTCCACTTCAACTTTCATTGTTCACAGCGAATTGGGTCTTCCATATATCACAGATGTGATACGTATGCAGCCTATTCTTTTGTGGCATCGCATCTGGTCCACACCAGAACTAAAATTCACTCAGGAACTCATTAATGACTGTTTGAAACTGGAGCACGGATCACTAATCACTTGGCTCGCCTTCGTCAAAAACTTTTTAGTGGATTTAGGACTTGAGCATCTTTTTTCAAACCCTCAAAATACTACCTCGATCCCCAGAAAAAGACTGCGAGATATGTGTCTAACCCATCTAACCGATCTGCGCCTGGCTCTTGAACTAAACAAAAACTCTGTACAATTGTCTTTCTCCATACAAACAACCGACCAAATAGAGCCCTACCTGAACTTCACCCTAACTAACTATAAGAAATTCCTACTTACCAGATTGCGTTTGAACATATTTCATCGCCTAATTACTTTTCCTGTGATAAATGACTGGAGTACCCAATTGATGCTGTGCCCTTGTGACGACCTTTCCCCCCAAACAACTTTGCATGTAATTATGTTCTGTAAATTCTATGCAGAGCCAAGAAAGTTATACCTGATCCCTTTTCTGAAAGTTCTGGGCCTAACTCAATGTCGCCCAGCCTTTATGGCCCTCCAAATGCTAGAAACAGAATCATCGGCAAAAAATATGGCAATGTTTTTAAAATTCTGTGTGCGACATAGAACTAACCTTCAAACGGAGATTAGCCCCCCCTCCCTGCTTTTAAACATTTAACTGATAGATGGCCTTTTTTTTCTAGACACTCAAACATACCCTACGATGAACTGGGATAGCCCCCCTATGCACCCTAAAACTGCTAGCGGGGGGTTTGTTTGCTCCTTTTCTGTCTTGTATTGTTTAAACACTTTTTTACCGTATTTTAGCATTTTTAATGATTCCTAAAACTTTTCTCTTAACCACTTTTTTTCTTGCATTTACTGCCATTTAGACAGGCCAAATCAATTCATTTTTTCTAAAATGATATATGCATAACTGTTAAATGTATTCGATATGCAAATGCTTTTATGGTATGTAATTTTCTTACCGAATAAAGTTTTTTTTTTTCTTTTCTACTGAAAAGACAATGCTTGCAGGACATTTATGCAGTGCTAGTTATATGCCTACTCTTTTAAGGCCCACAGGAGTTGAAAATGTAATGAATCTATTTCTATCAACAGTGTTTCTGGGAATTCATCATTTACTGTGCTACTTGATATGCTTCCCCTAGGTCTTCCAGTACTAAAATGTTAATTAACTATGCCTACTCTGCTTAGGCCCACCAGACAGAACTTTAGTTCAAATACTTGCTTAACCTGAGGCAATAAAACATTTTTAAACTACTGTAATTATGCTTACAATATATGCCTAATCTCAGGGCATTAAGTGAGCCGGGTCTCACCGGTACTGAGCACCAGCAGTTTTTAGGTCTCGCTGAGTCAGCGCGCATGCGCTGCTCGGAGATACATTTAGTAGATGAGTTTTCAAAGTGCTGCTGGCTGGCCTAGCGCTTGCGTTCACGCGCGCAGCCGGCCGCCAGCAGTCTTTCACGGGTCATTAGAACCGTGATGACTTTCACTTTCGCAAAAGTAGAGAAATAGAAAAATAAATCTATTTCTTTACTTTTGCTATAATCGCTGCATCCCCGCTTTACTTTTAATGTTCAAAGTAAAGCGCCGGTGCCACAATGCTTGTTCTCGCGCTCGCGGCCAATGCTTGTGATATTTGTATTTTTTGCAACATACAGAGCTCATGGCCACATTCCTTCTCCATGACATCTGCAACCGTATCTTGTTGGATTCAGTTGTGATTTCATGGAAGGCGGACCTGCGGCCAGAGGGCTCCTGCTTATATACGAATAAACCTTAATTTTGTACCTTTTGGATTTCTCTCGTACCTTCATTTCCCAGGTAACATTTTAACGACGAGCGGTAACAGGCAGGAACCTGCTTTGCCTTCGAAGTTTTCTTCAATTTTGGATCCTAGGTGCAGCAGGTATTTTGGAACTTCCGCTGGGGACATTTATCTCATCTTCTTTGGAATCGTGAGTGTATTTTCCTACGCTCAATTGCAGTTTTACTTCAGCGCTCACCTGCGCCTACATGCACTCCTCCCCGCTCCCTCCCCATATGAGGCTTACATCAGTTTCATATTCAGCCTTCATTGCAGACGCTCTCCTCTACGTACTTACTCGGCAGCTATCTTGGATTGGGATGCAGTTTTGATTCCCATTATGCGAGAGTCTCATTGCAAACAGCTGTTAACCTGGGAGTTGTCAGCTCTTAACAAAAGAAAAGTCAAACTTCGCATTTGCTTCTGCATATTCAAATTTTTAACATAATTGTGCCTGATAAAGTTAATTCTGCACAAATAGTTCCTCATAACTCCAAGAATTCTCTATATTGTTTGTACTCAGTAAATAAATAAATACAGAAACGGAGACATGGCTAATTTTCAACAATTCGTGCAGATTCAACCATTTCTGCAAAATCCGGGTAAACCTTTGCTACCTTGGGACAAATGGCACAATTCATTTGAAAACTTCCTGGTGGCCATTTAGGCAGAAAAATGAAATGCAAAGAAGAACAAGCATTGGCATAGCCAATAGGTCTTGCTTTTGGACCTTATAAGTATTTAGCCATGCAACAGTTGATGTTGTTGCACCAAGGATATTGTGCTGCATAACTAAATACTTATATGGTTCCAAAAGCGAGACCTATTGGCTATGCCAATGCTTGTTTAAAGGGGGCCTCGAAACGGGTCTCTATCGGGCTCTGGTTTGTGCCCTGACACAGGCGGTCCGTTTTTTCCAGACTTCAGTGACAGCAGGCACATCGATGTGCGTGTGCTCACACTGCTCACTTCTCACTAGTGGAGAAGTTACAGCATGACGTCATGCCAGGTGAGCGTTGCAGGGGAAGGGAAATCCTTTAAGGAGAGTCATTTTCTCTCTGTGTTTCCCTTCTCTTTTTTAATCTCAGGAGCAGCAACATTGTCGTGGTGTTACCAGGGCTTTAAGGGGATGCTTTTTCAATATCATATACAAGCCATAGTTGCTGCTTATTTATCTTATGGAACTAACCACCATTGACAAAGCCAATAGTCCTGACTTGTAGGTATGATGTTACTTGTTGTTTCATATATCTGGATGCAATGACAGAAACAGCAAAAACAAGTCAGACGGCACACTGTGCTAAGCACAGATTTTTAGCTTCGGTGTTTTAAGCCACGCCCTTAATTACATTGGCCACGCCCCTTTGAGAGACCCCCCCCCAGTTTTTTCATCCTACTTAAAGCCCTGCCTAATCTAGAAGTGAAATGTAATTAAATTATTGATTACTTGGTGAAACTGCTTAGATTCTTGGTTCAACAGATCCATGCCAGTGTTCCTAGAGTATGTTAGCCTACATCAGGTTTGGTGGTTTGACTTGCTGATCGTATCGTTTGTGTTAATTTTTATCTCTCGTCTTTCTGCCACCTTTTTTGCTGTTATCAATAAGTCTCACTTATTTTAAAACTCTTACCTCTTAACTCGTAATACTGATTGTTGTATCAGTTGCATTTTCAATATCTACTTTGCTGACTGCTTATTGAATTTGAGCTGCCTCGGAGTGCTCTGGGGAGTGGGCAAGCCCCGACTGGGCTGGTAGAAGGTTTCCTGTTATGGACGACTAGAGACGCCATTTTGAGTCTGGGTGCGATCTAGTCGTCGAGGGGGGAATGCTGGTAAAGGCACTCTCTGCGCAGATGCAAATGCCTTTGGTGCTGTTTGTATCGTTTGTGTTAAATTTAATCTCTTGTCTTTCTGCCTCCTTTTTTTAGCTGTATCAACAAGTCTCACTTATTTTAAAACTTTTACCTCTTAACCCCCAATATTGTTTGTGGTATCAGTTACATTTTCAATATCTATTATGCTGACTGCTTTTTGGCTCACTGCTTAGTGAATTTGAGCTGCCTCGGGGTGCTCTGGGGAGTGGGCAAGCCCCGACTGGACTGGTAGAAGGCTTCCGGTTTAGGATGACTAGAGACGCCATTTTGAGTCTGCGCGTGCTCTAGTCATTGAGTCTGCATTGTCAGCATTCCGTCCATCATTTTTTTGTTGTAACGCTTTTCGCCCTAAGTGGGATGGATATTCCCAGACGTGGGACCCGTGCTCACTACGCCACTGGAGTCAAGCTATCCTGGCTGATGACGGCTGATAGCCAGAAACCGGTCCTAGGATGCTTGATTCCGGTCCAGGGAAGACATGGCTTGGCAGTTCGGGCTGGACTGTTCCCATGAGGCACAGGGTCAAGACTGATTTGCATATGGCCATGTTTGAACTGGGGTGGCGTAGTGGGCAAAAGAACGATGGATTTAACCCAGATCTCTTGACTGGGGGAGAATGTCTGCATTGTCAGCATTCCGTCCATCATTTGTTTGTTGTAACGCTTTTCGCCCTAAGTGGGATGGGTATTCCCAGACGTGGGACCCGTGCTCACTACGCCACTGAAGTCAAGCTATCCTGGCTGATGACGGCTGATAGCCAAAAACCGGTCCTAGGATGCTTGATTCCGGTCCAGGGAAGACATGGCTTGGCAGTTCGGGCTGGACTGTTCCCATGAGGCACAGGGTCAAGACTGATTTGCATATGGCCATGTCTGAACTGGGGTGGCGTAGTGGGCAAAAGAACGATGGATTTAACCCAGATCTCTTGACTGGGGGAGAATGTCTGCATTGTCAGCATTCCGTCCATCATTTGTTTGTTGTAACGCTAGTCATTGAGTGGGGAATGCTGATGAAGGCACTTGCTGTGCCGACACGCTGCTGGGGTGCCGAAGGTAAGCTCGTCTACGCCGATCAGCGTCCTTGAAGCCGCCAGCCACGCTGCCCATTTTGGGTGTTTCAGTAAGCTGCCTTTGTTAATGTACAGCAGCAAGGATCTTTTCCAACTTGCTCCGGCTAACTGCTGCGGTAATGGCAGCTGGGATTTAGCAGAGGGAATCGCCAGGAAGTGCAGTAAGTGCACCTTCAGGCTAGGGCCAGGGCACACGTCATCGTTCCAACCAAGAGTACAGCCGCAAATTAATCAGTGCAAGCATACGATTAAGGATGCACGGATGAATGCACACTCTGTTCCAAAGCATATACAGGACATCTTTGACTTGCTTAATGAGGAGCTACTTGATTTGATCTTCAGTACTGAAACAAGGCTATCTGAGAGTGCCAGTCCGGTGATTGAGATGGCTATCCCTGATGGCTACAAAATCATTAGGCTGGATCGGAAGGTGGGGCATGGTGGGGTTGTAGCAATCGTGTTTCGGGAACACTGGAATTGCCAGTGAAATGTCACAGCAAAACTCGTGGGAGCTGAAGCATTGGGATTTTGTGGTAATATCACCTCCCAGTATGCCTTGGGTGAGTCCTGATCTATAGGCCCCCTTGTCCAGATGGTGCATTTCTAAAAGCCCTGGACAATGTAATTATTTCTCTAGCGTTACGCAATTCTCCTTTTATTATCCTCGGAGATCTTAATATTAATGTGGACATCCGAGAAACGGTGGTTGCGTTGAAATTTCTTGACACTATGAACCAAGCACACCTTAAACAATGGGTTACGCTCCCCACTCATCAAGGTGGACATATCTTGGATTTAGTTTGTTCAAACAAGCCACTATTAATGGAGGCTCCCCTCCCAGGGATCTGGTTGGATCACTTTCTGATCAAATTTGCTTGGAAACACTGAACAATCCGATACAAGCCACCAAGACCGACAGTTCACAGAGGAGGGCTCTCAATAAGATTGACCTCTGGAATTTAATAAGGTGCTTGCTGGTTCTACCCCCATGCTGTCGGGGAAATCAAGGCGGCATTGGGTGGTTGTAATAGCTGGTTCAATAATGCTGTTGAACAACGGGCACCACCGTTCCAGTTTAGAAGAGGTAGGAAATCTCTCTCGAAGCCCTGGTTCTCCAGCCACCTAAAACTGGAAAGACAATAGTGTAAGAAACTAGAATGCAAGTGGAGGCACAATTACAGCCCACAGGATAAAGAGATTTTTCAAAAGGAGTATTATGCCTCCATTTTTAAAGCTAAAAGCCTATATTATAGGGAGAGCATTACCCACTTAGGCAACAATGCCAAAGAAATCTTTCCAATTGTCAAGGGCTTTCTTTCCCCCGAAGCTGAGATTCACGCCAAAACGGCTTCGCAGTAATGGTGTGATGAATTGGCAGGCTACTTTACAGACAAGGTCAGATCCATTCAAGCTAACTTCAGTGACATTGACAGCCAGAAGTCGAAGATAGACTCCTGTTTTGCAAGGGACTGCCCCCACAACATAAATTAGTGATCTTTGAAGCCATTTTCTTTAAAAGATTCCCTTGCAGCACTAAAAGTACTTAAATCTGGCTCTCTTAATGATCCCTGCCCGACCAAACTACTTGCAGCTGCAGCTGAGATCATCAATCCAGTAGTTAACACGCTACTCAATCTATCATTATCCTTTGCCTGGGTTCCCTCAGCTTGGAAACAGGCCATTATTATTCCCTTGCTTAAGAAACCTACACTGGATCCTTCATTGCCCTCTAATTACTGCCCCATCTCGCTTCTCCCCGCAGTGGCTAAAATCCCTGAAAAGCAGGTTAACATTCAATTGTCTGGTTTTGTTGAGCGATATGAGCTTTTCCACCCAGCTCAATCAGGCTTCAGATCTATGCACTGCAAGGAAATGGCGCTGAATGAAATATCCGAAGCAATACTGGGGACCCTAGATTCAGGGGCAGGCAGCCCTAGTCCTTCTGGACCTATTGGCAGAGTTCAGTACGGTTGCCCATGCCTTGTTATTGACCTGCCTTCAGGATCTTGGCGTGGACGGATCAGCCTGGAACTGGCTTACTCATATCTGGAAGACAGAACCCAACAAATTTGGATTACACCTTTCTAAGCTACCCCCCAGAAACTGGAACACGGGACTCCCTCAGGGCTTGGTACTGAGTCCTCTGTTGTTTAACATCTACTTCTCTCCTCTCATACAGTTAGCGGAGGATCTTGGGGCCAAGATCATCTCATATGCAGATGACACACAGCTGATTTTCTACTGGAATTAAGACAGTGAGGCTAACAGTGCATATGTTAAGCTCTGCCTCACTGCAATATTCCATGGGCTAGCAAAGGCCAAATTGAAATGCAATGAGGACAAGACAGAGATTCTTTTCTACTGGAATTTCCCCCCACAGTTCTGGCATTCCTTCTGGCCAGATGAGTACCCTATGCCATCACCCCACGGCGGTCCTGCAAAAAACCTGGGGATATGGTTTGATGAAAAACTATGCTTGGGTCCTCAGATCAAAAGGCTGTCCAGAACAGGTTTTGGTAACCTGAAATCGCTCAACTTTTTTTACCACTGCTCCCCACTACTGCTAGTAAAACCATCATCCAAGCTCTGATTACGTCTTATATCGATTATGCCAACGCACTATATGTTGGTCTGCCAGGCTACCTGCTCAATGCACTTCAGGTGATCCAGAATGCAGCGGCCAGATTACTACTTAACCTTCCTAAGAGGGCGAACGTTAGGCTGCATCACCGTGATTTGCATTTGTTGTTGGTGGTAGAGAGGGTGAAGTTTAATTCCCTGGTAATGGCGCACTCTGCCCTCTATAGCCATGGCCCGGCCTACTTAAGATCCATATTTAGGGGCATATTATCAAGCACGGCGTTAAAAATTATCGCCGCTTTAGCGACAGAAAACTGCCGCTAAAGCGGCGATAATGTGCTTGATAATATGCCCTTGAGAATTCCCATAGAAGCCCATGTTCTGGTGTCAACATGGGCTTCTATTGGAATTCTGTGCGGCATATTATCAAGCCCATTATCGCCGCTTTAGCGGCAGCTTTCTATTATAAAGCCGTTTCTTGATAATATGCCCCTTAGTTTCTACTCACCGGCCAAGCAGCTTTGTTCCTTTAACAAGCTAATGGCATGCGTTCCTAGGATCCTCAAACAGAGGGCCGGCGGCAGCCCACTGTCAGCCCACTGTCACGACTGGGGGATGTGGCCTGGAACCAACGTCCGGTGGAGCTTCGTGCTGTTCGTGATCCGAATGCATTCAGGAAGAAATTGAAGCACTCCTTTTAAAAAAGATTTTCTTGAGCCATTTTAACTACCTCACAAGACACGCACTGGGACACTCCTTGGAGTTTCTGCACGCGTTCCAAGTGCTAGTAACATAACATAACTTGCTCAACCTCTTCCATGACCAGTTGCATGAAAATGGATGTCCCGGTGCATGACAGCATCTCTTAAGCATAATCATCGTATCACTTAGTCCTTTTAGTTCAAAGGTCCTCATGCTCGCTTGTCATCTACACTACCTACATGAACCACAGAACAGATACACTCCATCCATGACACTCGGAGTAGTGTGCTACCTCTACTCAAAGTTCTTCAGTCGCTCATAATGGTAAGAACTGCTTTATAAATACAATTGCAATACTAATACAACCAGTACAGGAGGTGAGGGGGGACCCAGCAGGATCCTGTATCCAGCAGCTATTATTGAGCCGGATCCCATATCTAGACTGCCCCCAGGAAACATGCTGAATTTGTCCCAGTGTAATTTGCCGACACCAGATCACATTCAGAAGCTTCTGTTCAGAGCAGCAACCCGCAGGGCGAGGTTTTTTATTTTATTTAACTTCTAACTGAGCCACAAAGGCCTGATTTAAAGGGCTGTCATCCCTTGTTTTGTTCGAGTATAATCCTGGCTGGGAGCTATCTGGAGCCTAACACCTAGATACCAATGTAATGGAGGAAAAGAAAGGCACTCAGCGTTTTAACACCTCAGAAGTACTTAAGCGAAGCTACGATTTGGAGGCAGGTCTTTGACTTTGCGAAACCCCTACATATAAGCGATATGCATGCACTGCAAGAATGTGAGAGCAATCGATTTATATTAGTAAACACACATGATTTAAATAGCACTTACTAATTACTTTTTTTCAATATATTATTTTATAGCACTACTCATTCCAGTGCAGTGTCAGAGATCTTTGCATCACACACCCATTTTACAGAGATAATAAATTATACAATTTTAGTAAATTATTCTACCAGATACATTACGTAAGACAATGAGGGTTACAAGGTGTAGGAGTAACATATTGTTTTTATCGGTAGGCTTTCTATGGTAAGAGCGCATAGTCTGGAGAAGCACAAAGTCAGGGTTTAAAAGTTAAAGCAGTGGTTGAGGTTGTCTGTACTACTAAGACTTTATTACGATCCAAAAGAACCCTTTTTAGCACTCTCAGAATACTGACAGTTTGAGAAAACAGGCATTTACATGCAATAGGTCTCGCAATTGCGAGACTTTGAGCTATTGACATTGTAAATGGCAATGCATTTTATAATAACCAAAGGCATTGTCATTTACAATACTAATAGGTCAAAGTCTTGAAAAAGCAAGACCTATTGTAGTACAGAGAGCGCGGTGTCCCTGAAGTGAGCGCCACGTCATCATTGAAGTAAAAAAAAAAAATGAAACAGCGCGGTGCCCCTGAAGCGGGCACAGCGCTCACCATCAAAGTAAAAAAAAAAAATATGAAACAGAGCGCGGTGTCCCTGAAGTGGGTGCCGCGCTCACCATTAAACTTAAAAATAAACAAAAATGAAACAGTGCGGTGTCACTGAAGTGGGCACCGCGCTCAGCATTCATTTTTAAAAATAAATCGCAGTGTCCCTGAAGCAGACGCTGCGTTCAGCTTAACAGTGTTAAAAAACAAGAAGCGTCCGCCATTGTGCCATGAGTGCTGTGTGGGCGTGCTGCAAATTTAAGAAGCAGCCGCCATTTTCCCCATTATTCAATAAACAAAATAGTGCTCCCCAACTTATAACGCAGACCGTATAACAAGACACGTAAAACGTCCAGTCATTATAGGAGGTAACAAATGCAGACAAGGCGGTACCAAGGAGGGACTAACAAGCCTAATAACGCATCGGAAGCCATTGTTTACGAAGGACAATAACATAAGCCAATTAAAAATATGGGCGAAGAGTGGGCAGGGCTTCAAGTCCATACTCCAATACTGCATGCCTCTCAGAAGCGCATGCGCTGCCCAGGCTCACCTTAAAAGAGTAAGGTTCTAAACCCATGCCTTGCCTTTGCATGCAGCTCCTTGATGCAAGGTCATAGCTCACTGTGCTATATTTTCACAGGACTGCAATTTATAAACTGCAAGTAACAAAAGGTTCCCACTTACCAATCTACATAAAATAGAAATCTGTTGTCTACATATTACACAATGCCTTGCAACAGGCACATTAACCCTCTGTGCTGCTAAGTAAAAACTGCGACTTGAGAAACACAGATCTCTCCAGCAAGTGCATTACCCACAAGAGTTTTCTTACTATTATTATTATCCCCATAATGTGCTGGTCACACAAAGACCTCTACAGAAGGTGCCTTAACCTTATGGGCTATTTTAAAATACAACATCCATGTGAACAATTAAGTACGCCAAAACAAATTTGCTGTCACGTTTTTCCTTGCTGCCAATTTCTTTTCGGCTGAGCTTTTAAAAAATGAAGGTAAAAGTTGACTGTCAGACAAGGAAGTAGCCAGAAAATTCAAATACCCCCCACTTTGAGCTAAAACGTTTGATGGCACAGAGCAAGCAAAGCAAGTGAGCCCAACTTTTTCTAGATGAGCTCCCTTTTCTCTTCCTTCTAAGCATCTATCCATTGATCCTTTCACTCTTCCATCCACCCACAGATATCCACTTTTTCACCTTTACATTCTGTCATCCATCACTTCTTTCCTCCATCATTCAGTCTTTCCATAGCCCATCCGATCTGTCATCCATCCATCCATCCATCCATCCATCCATCCATCAATCCATCCAGCCACTCTGCTGTCTATCCATCGATTCTGCCATCCACCCATCCATCCATCCACCCATCATACATTCAGCTTCTCTGCCAACCTTCTATTTATCCATTTGTCTATCCAAGATACCATCCATCTACTTGTCTTTTTACCCAACAATCCATCCCTTTACTCTGCTTTCCTTTTACCTGTCCATCCACCTTTCATCCCGTTTCTTTGCCATCCTTTCACCGGTCCCTCCACCTATCCATCCATCCATCCATCCATCCATCCATCCATCCATCCATCCATCCATCCATCCATCCATCCCTTTACTTACTCTGCCATCCCAACTGTCCAGACCACTGTCCTGCTTTATGCGTGTTCAAAAACTAAAACCACTAGATGGCGCCAATTCACAACTATTGTATAGGAAAGGACCTGTGTTCCATTAAAAGAAGCATAGGTGAAGAGCACCTGGGGGATGGACTACGTCGCAAGTCAACCACAGTTAAAAAAATAAAGTAAACCTGTAGTAAACCTGACAAAATGCTGTGGCAAGACCCAAAACGTGAAGGGCCTTTCAAATAAATATTAGCTGAAAATGGCTGACAGAATAAAACCAAGGGTGGCTGGGTGCTGGCCCAAAGCCCACTCTCTTTATATGTAGTCATACATACAGTGTTGGCGATGCCACACCTAACAAGCTTTGCCACAGCCATTTAGGCTTGCCTTTTAAAAGCAATGCAGACCTATTAGCTGTAGTAATGGTGGTAACTGGATGAATAAGAGGTGCAGAAGGTTGAGTGGTGCCAGGGGAATGCAAAGAGATGGAGGTGCGGCAGAAAGAGAGACGAAGTGGCCGCAGAGTGATAGGTAAACAAAAATGAGATTCAAGTGCAGCACAATGAGCAGCAGAATCTGAAATTACGTCTACTCTGCCAGTGAAATCATTTTAGTGATTTGCAGTAGGGAGATCAAAGAAGGAAAGAAACTTCAAGTTCCCGTGCCATGGAGTTCGCCAGCTTATTGTGGAACGTTTAATTGCAATGCAGTGCACAGCACCACCATGCCTGCTCTCTGAACAGTGGAGTGTCTGAGCAGCTGGCACTGGTGGTCCAGTTGCGAGAATGCCTGTCACCTCAAGAAATACAAATAACTTGTAGAATGATGACAGAAGTGATGACAAATTTTTACTGTGCCTGAACATGCTAGCTATCATTAATATCGCCAGCATGAATGGTAACCATCCTGTCTAATCCTGTGCTCTACAGAGCTGTTCTGCAAAACATGACTAGTTTAACAAGCATTTAAAATGCAGAAGGTCTCGCATTGCTGAAAATTTGAGCTATTGGTGTTGCAAATAATAATGCAACGCCAATAGCTCATACTTTCAGTAATGTGAGACCTATTGCATTGCAAATGCTTGTTTCATTTGTCCGTTGCCACAGGAGACGACTCATAGTTTAGTTTTCTCCGCTCATTGGTATCAGACTCATCTTAAATAACTCCTGCTTGGTGTTCGAAGCTTTTTGCCTAAGGACGAGATCTAGCAGAAAACTGTCACATGCAAACAGAATGTTTAATTAACCTTTCATCAGCATGGGAGCAACAGTGTAGAATGATTTCCCTTTTCTGTGGTGTAAGCATGATTGTTTGCTGAAAAAGATTTCTCAATGCAGCTGGAATAACAGCATTGCCATACTAATGAACGACACATTATCCTGCAACTTTCTAGACTTCGCTGTATTTTTAGGTCTCGGGACCATCCGGTCTGCCGAAGGCTGAACCGGAAGTCGAGAGATTTAATGACTTGGAGAAGAGGGGCTTGAACCCGCCCCTCTTCTCCCCTGTTCTCCATTGGCTGGCCTCTTGAATGCTGGCCAGCCATTGGAGAAGAGGTCAGTCATTCCGATCAGGCCCCGTCCTTTTCGGATCGGGGGGCGTGTTTTTTACAAGAAGTCTCATTCTCTCCTCCAGCCAATGGCTGGAGGAGAGAAAAGACAAACACGCCCCCGAATCCGAAAAGGACGCTGCGTTTCTCCGAGGCATTTCTGCTTCGCCTCGGAGAAAGGCAGTCCACAACTTCCCTGAAGGAGCGTATTGGGCCCAACAACCCCGTGGTGTGGGAGGGAGAGGCATGCCCCCTCGAAGTGCAGCTTCCCGTTGGAGAACCAGGCAGGCGCCAACCCTGTAAAATATTCATGCCCGGCGTCCGTAATGACAGCTTCTTTAGTGATAATACGAGCCGAGGCTCCGTGAACCCGCGGTGCGCAGCCAATTATTTTATGGAAAGTTGTAGCCTCGAACACACCGCCTGTTCGCTTTAACTCGCGATTATACGGTAACATTATTTTATCGTTCCCTTTCAGGCTATTGGTGTATTATAAGGCACTTGTAACACCATAAATGCCTTAGAGCATGTCGTTGTAACTACTACAACGCTTTATTTCCTGTCCTTCTGAGAGCCGGTAATTGAGCTGACAGTCAGTCCCGTCTCCCCACCCACCCCCGCTGCGTCAGTAGGTCGAGGTTTTAAACTAAACTAAAAAAAAAAAACACAGCTTGAATCCCCCGCTGGCCAAAAGAGCACACCGACCTCTTCATCTCCATTCAGCTTCCCGTTGGAGAACCAGGCAGGCGCCAACCCTGTAAAATATTCATGCCCGGCGTCCGTAATGACAGCTTCTTTAGTGATAATACGAGCCAAGGCTCCGTGAACCCGCGGTGCACAGCCAATTATTTTATGGAAAGTTGTAGCCTCGAACACACCGCCTGTTCGCTTTAACTCGCGATTATACGGTAACATTATTTTATCGTTCCCTTTCAGGCTATTGGTGTATTATAAGGCACTTGTAACACCATAAATGCCTTAGAGCATGTCGATGTAACTACTACAACGCTTTATTTCCTGTCCTTCTGAGAGCCAGTAATTGAGCTGACAGTCAGTCCCGTCTCCCCACCCCACACACAGCTTGAATCCCCCGCTGGCCAAAAGAGCACACCGACCTCTTCATCTCCATTCAGACAATTAGCTTCTGAGTGAGGGTGGGTCTTAAACAAACACACACTTAGCCCCCAAGAATGCGGATTGTTCTCTCGCATTCATGGGCTCCCGGGGAGGGCCTGCCCAGTAAACTTTTTTAGGGTTTACCAAATGTCAACAGCCATTTGGTCTTTTAGGTTCCAGCAGCTGCATTCATGCCCAGCACACGGCTTTAAAAGAACAGCGGCCATTTGCTGTGTTCAGCCGCCCGAGGAGCACTCGTCTACGAATCGGCGTCGTGTGAGGCATTCGGCAGCCACTAACGTTAAGTGAACACACAACTCCAGGAAGTTACGTGTAACCTGCAGACCGCGTTCTCCAAGCCAACCATAACTTTGATAACTTGATCGTCATTACCTACAATCGACTCCAGACGATTGTGTGCATACAGGGACACCTACCTGTGTGGAGATTCTATTTTTAAACCTGACTATGGCCATGACAATTGGATTTTACTAAAATTACCGATTTTGCCTCTTTGAGCCAACACTCTTTATTCAATGGTTTGTTGTACTATTCACGTATTTACTTCCGCCCACCACAGCCTACATGCCCCGACTTCCAAATGGCACTTGACTGCTTGGTTATCTCTGTTCTCAGGAAAACTGTTAAAGGCATGGGACTAATAGCTCTATTTGAATATCATAAGTCGTTTGTTGCTCTAAGCAAAACAAAAACATGTCACTTGCTCGGGTGACATTTTGAAACAAACACTGCAGCCACAACTGCAGCGAGTGTTGTATTTTTCATAGCACTAACAATATGACAGTTTTCTCTGCGAAGAGAACATGACACTTCTCCAAATATCAGAGGATGTCTCACCTGCTCAAGGGACTCCTGTACTGTCACTGAAAGGGAAGGCCACAGACTGGCTGCATGATTTCTCGACTTTCAAAATGTTGTGGCGGAGTGCTTGCACACTAAATGCTGCAGGCTGAGGGAAATCGTTCCTTTCATCTCAGAAGGAAGTGACAGGGAAAAAAGCTCTTCGTTTGACAGTACTAACCTGTAGGGCTAAAAGTTCAGCCGCAAGCTTGTCTGAAGCAAAATTACCTATGTTAAAATAGGGCTGTTTCGCCACAAGTGCATACAAAATGTCAGACATATCGTTGGCCTTGTAATGAATATCATTCAAAGACAGGAAGCGAAATGTGCATGATAATGAGAACTGATCCTAACCGCAGCAAGGTCAAAGGCCCGGGTTCTGTCTTCAGAGTTTCACCAGTATCATTGCAGTTTTATAAGGCAGCAGCCTTGCTTGTGGTTGGGCTTAGTCTGCTTGACTTAACAAAATACACTGTAACGTTTGCAAGAAACTCTTAAAAACCAGAGGGAATCGAATCCTACTACAGGAGTCGGCTACAGTAATAACAAGCCTTTACAATGCAACGGTCTCGGCATTGTTAAAGTTAGAGCTATTGGCATTGCTCATGACATTTTTGTTTATGTTTTTGTTTTTAAAACATGTAAAGAAACGGCATTGTTATTTACAATGTCAATAGCTTAATCAGTGTGTGTGTCGGTGGTCCTGTGTGTGGGTGCAAATGCAATAGGTCTCGCATTTGAGAGTGATTAAGCTATTGACATTGTAAATAACAATGCCGTTTCTTTAAATGTTTTAAAAACATAAACAAAAAAAATGTCATGAGCAATGCCAATAGCTCTAACTTTACCAATGCCGAGACCATTGCATTGTAAATGCTTGTTTTTGTTTGCACCTGGCATTTCTTGTTATTTCTCAAACCATAACTACATTATGGGGCAGATTTACAAGCCCCTTTCGTCACTTTTGTGTCGCTGTTGCGTTACTTTTTGAGACGCAGCGGTGGCGTAAAGAATGTGCCACATTGTGGCCCATTTACAACGTGACGCATCTAGGGAGATGCGTCACGTTGTAAAGCACTGCACCACATTATACCTGCGTCAGGTATAATATATGGAGGGTGGGCGTTCCCACGCAGGAAAGCCCCGTAGAAGTGACGCAGTGAAATCTATAAGATTTCACTGCGCCACTTCTAGGACGCCACTGCGTCAACACCTGGCATAAGGAGTGACGCAGCACAATAAGAATAGGCCTCCCCATGCATTGCTGAGGGTTGCTTCGTGTTTACGACACAACTCCAGCAATGCGTGAATTTTGCACCAACAGATGCGATTTCTGACACATCTGTCAATCCTTGCACCATGGAGCACCGTATTGTAAATACGACGCATTAATGGTGGCGCAAGGGTTTTGCATGCAGGCCCAGGGAAACTGATGCATCTCTGCTCTAACGCAGAGATGCGTCAGTTTCTTGTAAATCTGCCCTAAGTATCTTTGTATAACGCAGGGTGCACAGGCACAGAAATTCGTTCCATTGTCACAGGACCTGGAAGAGTTAACATACATTGAGATGCCATCAGTCAAACAGATTAAGAGCAATATTGCTTTGTTTTTGTCCTTTATGTAAAAATACCCAACAATCTGGTTTACTGTAACTCGTAAAACCATGCTATGCCCAGTATGGCTGCCTGCAAGCAATGCAAGCTTGATAGAAGCATGTTCTTTAGGCCTCCCGTGTCTTGGCTTGCTACCGCCGTGGCTTTTATTCCCCTTTACTCATTCAGAGACGCCTTTCAGCTGACTGGGGATACAATAAGTTATTTAAAGGTTTTTTCTCTGAAAAGGGTTTTTTTAAAGACATGAACATAAAAGCAACACAATGGCAACAAACAATGATAAATAAACTGAACCATGAAGCGGACACCGGTCCGTTAAAAGCAAAAACAAGTCACAGGAAGGGCATGGATTGGGGAGGGATGGGGGAGGGAGGGGAGGAACAATGGAGGAAGCCTTTGCAGATTTCTTTAGTTAACACAGGCCGCTTCGTGCTGCTCCATTCAGCTGGGGAATAAGGCGGGAGGGGGATGGAACATCTTTACTATATGAAATGGGCTCCAAATAACCAAATAATTTTTAGCAATTTTTTTTATTTATTCAAACTAAATAAAAAATACCTGATATACATGCAAAACTCTTCCATGTGTGTACTTTTTAGTTTAATCATGTTATGAATCACGCCTCGGGGAGGTTAATGGATCCTTCCCCTTCCTCCTCCCCCTCGCCAATGGTAGGGCTACAGCAAGAAAGTGGTGAAGGCGGGTGTTGGGCAACTGCAAGAGCACTGGCTGCAACCAGAGTTCAGGTAGTGCCGTGTGTGCTTCAGAGGCGAAGGACAGATTAACGTAGGGTGAGGGCTGCCCCAATATTAGAAAAAATATTGGAAAAAACCACACAAACACCATAAAGTGGACACCGCATCCAGTAAAAAAAGCCAAGCATTTGCAATGCAATAGGTCTCACATTTCCACGAGTTTAAGTTATTGGCATTGTAAATGACTGCCTTTTAGTTAAGTTTTAAAAACAAATAAAAGGCATAGTCATTTGCAATGTCAATAGCTCAAACTCGCGTAAATGCGAGACCTATTGCATTGCAAATGCTTGTTTGCCTGGGTGGTGGGGAAGAGCTTCACCAACCTCCCAAGGCATTTTTTATTTATTTTCAATGTAATGAGGATCAAAGAGGGCATGAAAGAAGTGAAACTGGTTCATCATTTCAAAGCTGTTCCAAATAGGGTCCCCCGAATGCTTTTGACCCAGGGCCCCCAAAATCCTTAAGATGTCTCTGCGCAGTGCAAACTTAGAACTGCGCCACCTCACAACCTGAGCCCTTTAACTCAGCGCAATTACGTCACCGCAAGCGATACCATTAATACCCGACACACAAGGGCGTAATTATTAGGCAGAGCCACCCCTAATCTGGGGGTGGGTTAACGAGTAGGTTACCACATAAATCAACATAAATATCAGTTGTGTTATAACCATCAATCACTCACAGCACCCGAGATCAGCCCTACTCCGCGCTGACGCTGCCCCTCCCCCTACACATCCCCCGGCCTCCCCTTCTCTTCTGATCCAGAATGATCCGACCGACAGCAGCAGTTCCCTTCCCTGGGCCCAGATAGGTCGTAGTACCCTGGTCCGTGACTCAAGTAAGTGTGGATTGGCTTAGTGATCACCAATGCTCCAATCCGGCGTCACTTTACAAATTTACCATTGTCTCTCAATTGAGATAGGTTCTTCTGCGAGCCGGAAGTGCTGAAATTACGGACAAAATTGTATCCGGTTAAGGATCAGCAACAAACGATATTAATTTAAACTTTCAGTCGCCCCGTGTATTTAGAAGTTTTCAGGGCTGCTGGGACTGTAGGCGATTCAAAGGCTCCTCTGTGGCGACTATATGAGGCCGCGCAGCTGTACACAGCAGCCAAGGCGTCGGATCAAACGTGGGGTAGGTTTGAAGTTCTTCGTAACTGTAGATAAACACGTTTTGAGACACCACTGGCAAATGGTTGTAGTTGCTATAATTAGGTAGTTAAGTTCATACAGTTCATGGTTGAAAACCGCTTAAAACAAGCGCTCGCCATGACGTATACTTTTCTCTTTTTCTGCCGTCCCACTTGGAAGGCCTCGCCTGCTAAAAGGTTTCTTATCTGTATGGGGCCATGTGTTTGGCCCCATAAAGATAAGAAACCTTTTACTTCAGAAGGAAAGCAGGCGAGGCCGTCCAAGTGGGAAGGCAGAAAAAGCCGAACAAAAACGTCACTACCAACTCTTTTCCAAAGGCTGGCCACCGTTTAGCATAAACGGTGATGCCAGCCAATGGAAAAGAGGGGCGGGGCTTAATGCCCTTTACACAAAATACCCCAAATAATTAAATCTCGCCAGCGAGACTGCGCATGTGCGCAGCCTACGCCCGGCGAGACCTAAAAAGCCACATAAAGGGGGAGGGAGGGGGAACAATGGAGGAAGAACCCACAGATTTCTTCAATTAACACAGCGGAGGTGGGAGGGGGACAAAGCATATTTAAAAGTTATAGTGTGATGCCCATTAGAAGGGCAGACAGAGCAGCAAAGAGTTTGGCAATCTGCGCAGCCACCATTGTTACTGGTTAAATAAAGGTAAACAAATTGTAAAAAAAAAGTTGTGAGATGAGCCGCAAATTAAAAAAGAAAGGGGGAGGGAAGGGTGGACGCCACGATGAAGCGCTGCGTCAAAGAGGCAGTGGGGTATCTGGCTGAATATAAATGAAGAGGCCGACCAGCATGTCATGCCTGCTTCAGCAAAACATTTAGTAAATAGTTCTCCGAACTGCTAAACAATGCTAAAGAGTAAGTACACATGTAACAGGGGGTGTCCTTATGGGAGGTACTAAGGAGGGACTACTAAGCCTGTTGACAAATCAAAAGCCATCATTGACAAAAGACAAGAAGAGGAGCCATTGGTAAAGATAGGCAGAAATGGGCAGAGCCTAATGCCCATATCCTGAATACAGCATGTCTCGAAGAAACAGCGCAAGCTCAGCCTAAGCAAGACCTAATAAACGCTGCCCAAGAGAGACCTAAAAGCCAAGTTAGTTGCACTACTATAGCATTTGAAAAACATGCTATAATTGGGCAAACTTGATTGATAAAGTTGTAATCAATATTGGTCGTGTCTGCTCTGACCTCTTAGTCTGATCCTAGACACTTGTGTCTTCCTGCAGTGCGCAAACCACTTGTTGTGTTCAATTCTCCATGTTCATCTGGAAGGAAACAGTTCCCTGAGTAAAAGGTGTCACAGTGACATACCTGGGCATGTTAAAGTCAAAGTGCCTTTGACATGGTGTGCGCATATTGTCTGTGCCTGCTCTAATGATGCATGCTTCTCTATGTTTCTATTTTGTAACTCTTAGTCTCCTGAAGCAGCCACCTTTAGAAAACCTCTCACTGTAGGGTTCTACTCAGATAGAAACTCTTCCTTTACTGAGGGCAAAATAAAATAGACATTGGCAAAACAAACAGGTCTGTCAATGTCTGCAAGACTTTTGGCTTTGTCAATGCTTGTTCTGTCATGGGTTTTGTAAACCATGTTTTTAATTTCAAAAGGCATAGACGCCCCTGGCACTAAAGAGAACTACTTTGTGTGAAGATGTTTTTCTTGTGAAAGATAAGAACGCCATCACTCACAGTGAAGTTAGCCAATAACTGAATTAGGCTACCCTTTAGTCCCATTCTGTATGCTGTAGGGAACAGAAGAAAAATGTGAATGATACAACACACCAATAGATGAAGAGGGCTAGCTCAAAGCTCTTTTGTTAAGTATATGATAGATATAATTGTACTAAAATCAAAAGCTCTTGTTGAAGGCTAGACTCAAAAAAGTCTCTCACACAAGAATGTTGTCACAGATATTTATTGTGTTTTATTGTTTTTTGATACAGAGAAAGTAAGAATGAGGAGGAGGAATAGAAAGGAATGGAGCAAGAAGGAAGAATTCACACATTGTTAAAAACAACATTTTTATTTATATTGTCCTTACTATCCCTGACAAGGCGTGCGAGTAGCATGCTACTCTGGAACCCAAAGGATTAGTGGTGGAATAGTATAGGGAAATATAAATTGGTAATTTGAGTGGTGGACATGGGAGCCTGTTAGTTTGATTGAATAGGATAAAGGAGGGCTAGAGGAGGGAAGAGTCTAGATAGTGTTATTTGGGAGTTCATATTAGTCAGATGACGTTTGGGATGAGTCAAAGGAGGAATATAATTCATAAAGGTTATTAGGAAGATCATAGTAGTAAAATGATGTTTGGGAAGAGTCAGAGGAGGAACACAGGAGGGGAAGAGTCTAGGAAGTGTTATTTTGGAGATCATAGTAGTAAAATGAGGTCTGGGGTGAGTCTAGGAGGGAGGAGTCAAGAAAGGAGCTTATGAAGCTCATAGTAGTAAAATGAGGTTTGGGATGGAGTCAGAGAGTGGAGGTAGAGGCTATATTGAGTGAGGTATAGGATGAGACAGGGTAGTGCATTGGAGGGAGTTGAAGGCCTTTTCCTACAGTAGGTGTAAAACAGGGGTGTGCAATGAGTAGCTCGGAGCTACTGTTAGCTCGCCAGTACCCTCAAAAGTAGCTCTCGGAGGTGAGGTCAAGTCCAGTATCTCATTCAGAGATTCTGTGTACAATACAGAAGACAGCACTGCTGATCTCAAGACACTTACAGTGACTGCCAGCCAAACATATGGCAGATTTAGCCGTCACTCAAACACATACAGTGTCAGCCTATGGGGTCTGCAACATGACCACTTGTATTCAATCTCAATCCTGCTAAATCAAGAGGAGATTGGCCATCCTGTACTCTCCACCTTATCAGTCTCATCATGTGTGTGAACAGTGGACCACAAAAGAGTGGCAGGCTGACACAACAATTCTTCTCCATCAAGGATACATCCAGCTATGAAGTCTTTCTTGACCTACCACTTAAGCAACTAGCAAAATCACTTTACTTAAAATTCCTCTATGACACACTTGAACTAGGATTTTTTATGGCCTCGCGGGTTGCGAGGGGGAGGATTGGTAGTATGTCTACATGCACCTTATGCTCTAAGCTACAGAATGAAACAGTACACCATGTGATGTTCTTCTGTCAATCATATAAAAACCAAGGGCCATATTCACAAGGAGCCATAACCGAATTAACGGCGCTTTATCTCAGCCAAAGTCATGATAACAGCACCAGTTTACCTGCGATAGCAGCCGCAAAAAACATCGCCACAGAGGACCCCCGCAACTATCGCTAATGAGATGCAGAGTGGGCGTTCCCGTGTCAAAAGCCGCGACGACACCACTCCTCAAAATTCACAACAACCAGACAGATCTGCGATAAGAACACAAATCCGGCAATAAGGTGCGTTAGCACCAGCAAATCTACACCTGCTCTGACCTGGTGTTAAGTCAGACGGCAGCCTGCACCACAAAAGGGAGACCAGCCCAGGGTCACATCGCAATGGCAACAGATGCCATGGAGCCACTCATCATGCTGCCAGGACACCCAAGAGGGCAACAACACCCACCGACAACACACCCCGGACCACCCCTCCCTGGCACCCCCCCCCAGAACCAAAGACATGCCACATCAGTTACACCCAAACATGTCCAAAATAATCAGCCTGCCGTCGCACAATCACAACTGGTGACATGCATGTGTCGAAACAGAAATGAGCAGCACACATCCACTTTCGAAGCAACAAATCTAAAATAACACAGAAATAAAATGATGACAAATGGCCGCTCTCCTCTGGACAATCCGCAGGTCCCAGCCTGCAAGACAAAAAACATGATGAGAAGGTGTGTCCTGCGCACATCAAAGGACAGACAGAGCGCGAAGGGGAGAGAGAGGAAGAGACGGGGAGAGAGAGAGAGAGAGAAAGAGAGAGTGAGGGAGAGAGAAGGAGAGTGAAGGAGAGAGGAAGAAGAGGAGAGAGATTGAGGGAGAGAGAAAGAGAGAGGGAGAAGAGGAGAGGGAGAGAGAGTGAGGGAGAGAGACGTAGAGAGGGAGAAGAAGAGAGGGAGAGAGAGTGAGGGAAAGAGTGAGGGAGAGAGAAGGAGAGAGGGAGAGGGAGAGCCGCCCCTGCACACCCAGGGCACACTGCTCACCTACTGCCACCGGTGTGCCTCAAACCACTTGCCGGCATGCATAGCAGTACCCCAGGTCACACATCTGACACAGAGCCATCATCTGAAACAGAGTCCAGATACACGATTGGCACAGTACACACAATTGCACAAGACAACATCGCCTACACGCCCATGCACACCCAAGCAGAGGCATACCAGCCCCTCCCGCCGCTCATCGGAACTTGGCCGCCCATGCACACCCAGACCTCAATGCTCACCTCCCGTCACCGGCGCATAGACGGGAGGTCCCACCACGTGCCGCTGCAAGCCACAAGCCCGGGGCCCGAGGACATGGCACCCTCCACACCATGCAGACACGCTCCGCAGACCACCAGGTCTCACGTTTGGTGCTGGGTCCCGATTACCATGGCATGTGACATCCCAGTGCACCCGGCACCATCGCAGGCTGCACACCCGCTCAGCCCTATGGGTGCCACTAACTGTGAATCAGGAGGCGACGCCACGTGGTGGTAGGACCGTGCCGGCACCTGGCTCTGGCCCACACTGCGGTCCAGCAGGGCACACATTACCTGAGCTGGCCGGACCGCCGGGACGGGGCATCATCGCAGGCTGCACACCCGCTCAGCAGCTTAAGGTGCCACTGACTCAGTGCACCCGAAGCCACAGTCCTGTGGCGGGGTACCTGTGCCGTCCGCAGGGCCTGTAAGACATGACAAAGCAGTGCGTCACTAGATGTTTATTGGCACATCCAGTGCAGTTCTGCAGTTGGAGTGGTACAGGGCAATGCCGAGCACACCACACAATATGGGCCCGTGAAGGGCCAGCCAGAGTCCATTCGGGGATGACATGTACTGCAGTAGAGGAAGGGTACAGTCCGCAGTCTGTCCGCCGTGTCATTGTTCGTCGGAGAGGATGTGTCAGTCCAGGTCGCTGTCCAAGGTGAGTGTGAGTGTATCGGGGGACAGTGGAAGGTCAGGAGTCGATGTGCGGGACCAAGCAGCAACAGGCCCATTGGTGGGAATGAATGCTATTGCCTCCTTCTGATCACAAACCCATCCACTTCCTCGTCCCCGGATGTGTTGCATACCCCACCTGTGGATGTTGCTGTTCCGGCTGCGGCACTGTGTGCCACTAACACATCAGGTGCTTGGATGGATAGGCCTGCCGCACTGGGAGACACTGACACACCAGGGGGCTGAGATGTGGATGGTATGGGGGCAGCAGCATTCATCAGGGCCAAGCCTTGTGGCGGCGATGCCATGATGTAGACCTGCAGGGCGTGATAGATCCCAGCTACATTTCGCTTATGTGCAGCGGGGGCTGCCATACTTTCTGCCTCCATCCGCACCATGTCCTCCATGAGCCTCCGTATGTGTGCCAGCTCACGGCTGGCATCGCTGGAGCCACTCTGAGCGGACAGGTGTTCTTCCCTCCGCGTCATGACTCCAGCGATGTCAGTCATGGCTCCTTGGAGACCATGGGTCGGGCCTAGACACCCAAGGATGGCGCTCAGCTTGGTAGCCATAAGGTCGAAGCCTACTTGCAACTGCTCAGCTGTCTCCCTCTGACCCTCCAGCACACAGCGTTGGAAGGCCATGTGTTGTTCCTGGGGGTCTTGGGAGAGTGCTGGGGCTATGGGTGCCTCCTGCTGGGGGGTTTGGGTGGTGGGTGGGGTCTCATCGATGTAGCTGGGCTGCCTTGATCCTGGTGGTGATTGGCGGATGAGGTCAATGATGTCTTGGATGGTTTGGGGGTCGATGCTGGTGTTGTCCTCCTCGTCATCAGTGAAGAGTGGCTGGGACTGCTCTGCAGTGGGGGGGGGGTGACGGTAGCCCTGCAATGTGAATGGGAGATGGTGTATTACAATGTGTCCACATGTATGCAGCCGCATGGTGCATGTTGACATTCAGACAGCATGGCATTGTACATTGTGACAGTCTGTAGATCTGGGCGAAGACCCAGGGTCATTGTGGGTGTGCACTGTGCTCTGCTTGATTGTGCATGTGTGCCATTGTGGCCATCTCCACCCGTCCCTCCAGTACCTGTTGGTCACTCACCCTGTTGCGGTTTTATTTATTTATTTATTTATAAAGTTTTATATAGCGCGAACAAGATCCCAGGGGATATCAGAGCGCTTTACAGTCAAACTAGAATAGGAAACAACCACAGGAAAAAAAAACCCACAAATGAACCATAAAGTGCACGAAAGTTCACATTGAAGTTAAGTTAAACAAAGTACAGTGTAAGGACAGCAGAACAAAGAATGTCAAAAAAAAAAAAAAGTATAGTAATAAATGTTGACACAATGGAGGAAGGAACAATGTCAATGGGCCAAGGTGAGTAGTCCAATTACTGAAGGAGTTTGTTCATCAGGAATCTTTTGACTTCCAGTTTGAACACCGTTGTTCTGGTGATTTTGCGTATTTCTGGAGGAAGAGAGTTCCATATCCTTGGAGCCGCACCAGAGAAAGCTCTGTGAGAGGTTCTCTTTTTGTTAAAGATAGGTGGTTTCAAGAGTAAGGTAGTAGCGCTTCTAGAGACTCTTGCACCACCAGATAGCTCAAGTTTTTGCGCGAGATACCTGGGCGTCTTGAGGTGGATTGCTTTGTGCGTCATCGTGGCAATTGTTTGCTGGATTCGTGCTTCATAGGGGAGCCAATTTAGAGTTTTTAGGACTGGCGATATGCGCTCATTGCGTTTGGAGCCTGTAACCAATCTAGCAGCAGCATTCAGTGACGCTCTTAGCGGAGCCAGGGTGTATTTGGGCAGGCCACAGAGGGTAGCACTGCCGTAATCTATCCTCGGTAGGAACAGCGCTTGAACCACCTGCTTGAAATCCTTCAGTGGAAGGAAAGGTTTGATGTTTCTGAGTGTCCTAATCAAGTGGTTTGCTCCTTTACATGTATTGCTGATATGATTTTTCATATTCAGGTTATTATCCATGGTGACTCCTAGAGATTTGGCTGAGTTTACGATGAGCGGAGTGCGGTTGAAAGCAGTGAGGTGGCTCATCCAGAGGTCAAGATTGGGGGTGTAATTCTGAGGGGAGACAAGCAAGAATTCTGTTTTTGAGGTGTTGAGCAAGAGATGGTTCTCAGTTAACCAGTTTTGAGTATAAGTTAGGATGGTGTTGAGTGATATGAGGTTTTCCGGGGATGAGATTTTCAAGTAGAGTTGCGTGTCATCGGCATACATGTGGAAATGAATATCCATGGAGTTAAGAGCGTTAGCTAATGGTTCCAAGCAGAGGTTGAAGAGGATAGGAGATAAAGCAGATCCTTGGGGGACTCCCATGAGAACGGGCGAAGGCTTGGAGAGCGAGTGATCTGCCTTGACTCTTTGCGATCTGTGATGGAGGAAGGACGAGAACCACTGTAGCACCTGATCACCAAAACCCATCCTGTTTTGCAGAATGGATAAGAGGTTGTCATGATTGACCGTATCAAAGGCAGAGGAAGGTTCAAGGAGGATCAGGAGGCAGGATTCATTTTGATCGAGAATCTTTAGAATGTCATTCATTACATGAATGAGGGCAGATTCAGTGCTGTGCCCCGACCGAAAGCCGGATTGATGTTGGTCCAAGAGCTGGTAGTTCTCGATGTGGGCACAGAGTTGGGCCTGAACGCATTTTTCAAGGAGTTTCGCATGGGTGGGTATGTTGGAGATAGGTCGGAAATTATTGAGGTCTGTCCTATCAGCGTTAGTTTTTTTTAGTATAGGGGATACTTGAGCTGCTTTTAAGCAATCAGGGATTGTGCCTTGTGACAGAGACGCATTTACAATCCTTGTCCAGGTAGGGATGAGTGCATTCTTGATTTCCTTGAAAATGGATGGGGGTAACGGGTCACTGAAGTGGTTGGACGGGTTGATATTCCGGTTGCGTTGTGTACTGTCGAGCAGTGTCCGGTCCTCCGACTCCGGCCACAGTCTCCACACTGATGACTGTCGACACCAGCTCCTCCATGTCATCCAGCTCCAACTGTGGTGCTGGGCCCCCACCTCCAGTCAGCGTTGCTGGCTTCTGATTGGCTGACAGTTTCTCCTTGGTCTTCCGCTTGATGTCATTTCATCGCCTCTTGACCTCGTCCATTGTCCTCTTGTGCGCTCCGACGGCATTCACCTTCTCGACGTTGTCCCGCCATATTCCAGTTTTGGTGCCCAATGAGACGTTGGAGGTGACGAAGAGTTGTTGATGGTGTTCCATCACCTCCGTGACTATGATCCTGTTCGCCTGCGGACTGAACTTCGTCTTCCTCGTCTTCTTATCCTTACCCTTCCCTGTCCCTGAGGTCCTGGGCTGGTTGTCCGGGGTGCTTGTGGGGTTGCACTCGTTCTCTGCGCCTGCTCCGGCTGCCTCCATGGTGCTTGGGTGTTGGTCAGTTTGTGTCTGTTTGTTTTTTCGGTTTTATGGTGTTTTTTCCCGCCTGCCAGGTGTGTGTTGCAGGCCTGGCGCTGCTTATCACTGATTTTCTCATCGCAGTTTGGCCCATCGCAGGTTTTTTGTTGTTGTGGTTTGTGTTTTTATCTCCATCGAGGTGGTTTTATCGCAGACATTGTCCGCGGTTTCGGCAGACTATTGCATGCTACCGTCTTGTTGTGAATCCCACGTTGTCACGGGGTTATTTTCCCGCGATGGGCTGCGATATTATAAGTTGCGTTACGCTACTCTTGCGGTAGTTATCACACGTTCTTGTGAATATACCCCCAAGAGGGAAGTGGATACGACCCCTATACAAATATCTTGGTGTGCGAAGGTATCTGGAGGTGCTAAGAAATTTGAGGAGCAACTCATCCACTTACATAGTTTTTGCAGTAAGCAGCTATCTATTTTCAGTCGCCATTATAAGGAAAGGGAGTGTTCTTAAATTTTAATTTGGTGGTCCTTTTAACTTAATTTTAAACTAGATAAAACTGTGATTTGCCATGAAAGCCCTTGCCTTGCAGGAATCCAGGAACTAAGAAAAGCAGTGTACCTTTAAAACGACTGTGACATTCGAATAAGTATATCAGCCACGATATTAAACTCCTACACTTTCCATGAATAAGATGTACTTTGTTCTAAGGTGTTCAGATTTATAGACTAGGGAGTATTAACAAATGTTTTGTGATGATTTTAATAATGGATTGATCTTATTGATAAAATGTTTTGCTTTTTCTACATATGTAATTACAATAATGGCATGTCTTTCATGCTTGCATGTGTTATGGAACAATCTTCCGAAATTAACATGTTGATTGATTGAGTGAGTGGCACTGGTAGCCTGAGCAGTAATCAGTACGGACCCACCAAAGTGTGGGACTGGAGGAGTCATAGTGAAAATGTGTCAGGTGGGTGCATGATCAGCCCAAGACCTGAGGAGAGCAGGGTATGATCCAGAGTGGAGAAAAAATAATAACCTACAATTATTTACGTGTGCGTCCATAATAAACACTATCACTTCCTGGATGCTAAGCCTGGGGACAAGGACCACCAAATTTGTATGTTAGCTCTCATCACAAGGGATTTATCTCTGGCACTATTGTGTCCGTTCATGGCCTAATAGTGCCATTGGCGTAATAATGGTCATCCTTGACTATTTGGGGCTTTCTCGTCTTCTTATCCTTACCCTTCCCTGTCCCTGAGGTCCTGGGCTGGTTGTCCGGGGTGCTTGTGGGGTTGCACTCGTTCTCTGCGCCTGCTCCGGCTGCCTCCATGGTGCTTGGGTGTTGGTCAGTTTGTGTCTGTTTGTTTTTTCGGTTTTATGGTGTTTTTTCCCGCCTGCCAGGTGTGTGTTGCAGGCCTGGCGCTGCTTATCACTGATTTTCTCATCGCGGTTTGGCCCATCGCAGGTTTTTTGTTGTTGTGGTTTGTGTTTTTATCTCCATCGAGGTGGTTTTATCGCAGACATTGTCCGCGGTTTCGGCAGACTATTGCATGCTACCGTCTTGTTGTGAATCCCACGTTGTCACGGGGTTATTTTCCCGCGATGGGCTGCGATATTATAAGTTGCGTTACGCTACTCTTGCGGTAGTTATCACACGTTCTTGTGAATATACCCCCAAGAGGGAAGTGGATACGACCCCTATACAAATATCTTGGTGTGCGAAGGTATCTGGAGGTGCTAAGAAATTTGAGGAGCAACTCATCCACTTACATAGTTTTTGCAGTAAGCAGCTATCTATTTTCAGTCGCCATTATAAGGAAAGGGAGTGTTCTTAAATTTTAATTTGGTGGTCCTTTTAACTTAATTTTAAACTAGATAAAACTGTGATTTGCCATGAAAGCCCTTGCCTTGCAGGAATCCAGGAACTAAGAAAAGCAGTGTACCTTTAAAACGACTGTGACATTCGAATAAGTATATCAGCCACGATATTAAACTCCTACACTTTCCATGAATAAGATGTACTTTGTTCTAAGGTGTTCAGATTTATAGACTAGGGAGTATTAACAAATGTTTTGTGATGATTTTAATAATGGATTGATCTTATTGATAAAATGTTTTGCTTTTTCTACATATGTAATTACAATAATGGCATGTCTTTCATGCTTGCATGTGTTATGGAACAATCTTCCGAAATTAACATGTTGATTGATTGAGTGAGTGGCACTGGTAGCCTGAGCAGTAATCAGTACGGACCCACCAAAGTGTGGGACTGGAGGAGTCATAGTGAAAATGTGTCAGGTGGTTGCATGATCAGCCCAAGACCTGAGGAGAGCAGGGTATGATCCAGAGTGGAGAAAAAATAATAACCTACAATTATTTACGTGTGCGTCCATAATAAACACTATCACTTCCTGGATGCTAAGCCTGGGGACAAGGACCACCAAATTTGTATGTTAGCTCTCATCACAAGGGATTTATCTCTGGCACTATTGTGTCCGTTCATGGCCTAATAGTGCCATTGGCGTAATAATGGTCATCCTTGACTATTTGGGGCTTTCTTGGTCTAGTTGTGGTGTACTGGAAGCCATCATTGACATATTAGGAGCATGACTGGTCTCCCTCTTGCTATCCCTGACATCAGTGGCGGACGGTGACATTTGAAAGTGGTGGGGCGTAAAATAATTGTCATACTTCAGCATAGCGAGTGAGCGTAGCGAGCGATCCCGAACAACCTAAGGGGGGTTCGGGGGTATTCTCCCCCCTGAGAAAATTTTGAAAAAAGAGTCGAAAAATCATGCATTTTCAAGCAAATTTGAGAAAGCAGAATGGTTAATAAAGCAATTAAGAAAGTGCAGTTATTACAGTAATAAAGAGATCATGTCATATAACATAGGTAGCTGCCTATTCAGTGTAACCACAGAGCTTCATAACAGACTTTGAGATATAATGCATTTCTGAGTACCTCACAGGTGTTTTTTATTTAACAAACAACTAAACAGGTGGTCGCAAACTAGCAGCATTCAACATATGTTTACTTTTTGTATCTAAAATCAGCACGTCTGTCTTTAAGAGCAGCAAACTTTTCAATTACTTGAACGTTAAAGTCTGAGATATTTTGAACTAACTTGCTCTCTATAGAGAGCATTGCCAAAGCATTTAGTCTTTCCTCAAGCATGGTGTTCCTTAGGAATGTCTTAATCCTCTTTAAGGCGGAAAAAGATCGTTCTGCCTCTGCTGTTGTCATAGGAGTGGTTATGACAATTTTAAGTAAAGCCACTGTCTCTGTAAATGTCTTTTCCATATTAAGTTTATGAATTAAAGCCAGCAAAGACCTGGCATCTCTGGCCTTTCGGTACACAGGCATTGAGTACAGTACAGTCAACTCAGTTTTGAAGTCCTCTTGGTTTAGCATAGGATAAGCTTCCACAGCCTCATGCAGAGCATGCTCAGGGAAGGATTCACCATATTTTGCAAAGTATTCACTTTCCAATAATGCGGCACTCACCAAATGTTTTGTGAAAGCAAAACGTTCTTGTGCATGCACAATTACAATGTCACATATCTCCTTTGCATTTCGGACCAGAGTGGTGATGTTTTTCCTGTGGTTTGAAAAAGTTGAAGCCTCTGGCAGTTTGCTGTCTAAATTGTCAACCTCATTTCTCACTATGCTTATGCGCTCGACAAACATAGCGGTATTTCTTTTCACAGAGAAAGTATCGATCTCTCGTGCTTGTAACTGATTGTATAAATTTTCGACACCTTACATTATGTCTTGAAATAAAAACAGAAAGAACTGAAACTCTCTATCTTCCAGTGTTCTAGCAAAGCCACGGGCTTCACTTTGAGTTTTGAAATCAAAGGTTTCATTGGCTTCTACCTATATTGATATATTAGTTGGACTGTACGTATGTTAAAGTTCCAACGAGTTGAGGATCCCCTTGGAACCCTTTTGTCCACAATCTCCTGAAGTGCTTCCGTTCTTTTTGGGGAACGTGAGAAGAATGCTGCCATGCCTCCTACATCCTGAAAGAAAATTCGTGTCTCGGAGATCTTTGATACTGCCTGCTGCATAATAAGATTAAGTTGGTGGGCGTAACAGTGCACGTAATGAGCATAAGGGTACACATCTCTAATTCTTTTCTGTACTCCACCAAGGCTTCCACTCATTACGGACGCACCATCATAGCTTTGTGCAATGATTTTTTTTTTTTGGTGCACCTCTGGAAAAATGAAGTTCAGTTGACGCAGTATAGCTGCAGTAATGGTTTCTGCAGTAGAGTCTCTTAAATGAGTGAAACCATAGAACCTCTCCACAACATTATTGTCATTGTCCAGGTACCGAAAGACTAATACGGACTGTGTTTGTGTGGCCACATCAGTGGTGTCATCAGCCTTAATAGCCACAAAGTCTGTGTTTTGCAACTCTTGGACAATATGGCTTCTCATAATTTCGAGCATACACTCAAGGAGTTCATTTTGTATAGTTTTAGAGGTGCGCTTAAAGACTCTAGCAGTTGCTAAATGTGCTTCCATTTCCTTGTCTATGCTTGCTATTAAATCCACAAGGCCTTTGAATATTCCTGGATTTGTGGAACCTTCTGATTCATCATGGTTTTGCAATGCCAGTTCGAAAGCACCACAGAAAAGAATGCAATCAATTATTTTTGATAGTATGTGCCTATTCCTATCAACTGCTTCATTGTGTTTCTGTATTGTTTGGCGGTATGCACTGTTTATGTGCTGCTCAATCGGTGTGTCTCCCAACATTCCCAGTCTTGTCACGTTTTCCATATGCTTTCTTGTGTGTGCATGCTTCTTGATTTTTTCAGACAGATGCTTCAAGTCTATCACTCCTTCTCTTGTCCAAGGAAAATCACCATTAAACAGCAAGCAGGGGAAGCAGAACAGTTTGTTTCTTGACGGACACCCTGTAAGCCAATCAGCATTTGTGTACCAGGTGTTTGAGAATGTACGTGTGTAAGATTTTCCTCTGTCCTGGGTAACTTGTTGTAGTTGTAGGTCTGGCCGATCAGGTCCTAATCTCTTTATATGTAGTTTCTCTTCTAGTGGCCGTGCATGGAATGACCGTGTAATTAATTGTTCTACCGTATTCATCATGTCGATGCTGTCCTTACCACTATGAAAGAAGCCTGTCAATAGTCAAAGTACAACGTATAAGATTTGGTGCAATAATATCAAATTTCAGTATAAATACATCTATCATGTGCATTATCGCAATATATCTCCAAATCTCCCCTTTGGACAACAGGACTGCTAAAAATACAGCCTTACTGCCTGCTGCCTCTGTGTGCCATAGTGGTTGCTGAAGACACTGCAAAAGACACTGTTTGAGGGCCTTGAACAAGGCAAGGAAGGAATAGATAGTGCCTTTAACAACCGTTATTGCCCAAAGCACAGGGCTAAGGCTCAGTATTAGTAAATGCTATCCACTGAGAGAACAATCTTCAGAATGTGCACCCACCCCAACCACCATCTAGAGTGACCAGTGACCACAAACATAGCCCTAATTCCAATCTAAAAAAATATATCATCAGTTTCCTTACCTTTAACACTGTTGTTTGCTGGGTCGTAGACGGGATGAAAGAGCAGCAAAGGAGGTTGGGTCCTCTTGTTCTCTGTCCAAAAATTGCCCAAAAATTAGGTAGTGGTTCAGTTAATGTTTCAGGCTTTACCAGGTGCTGAAAATAAAAATATAACAATTTATTTTTGAAACATTAGAGTAATCAAACAAAGACTGGGGGGGAAAAAACATAACGCTACAATTTTTACCTGCTTGCAGTTTGCATGTAGCTCTTAGATGACAGTTAATAATAGCTCACTGTTGTATGTTAGGATTACAACTTACAAACTGCAAGTAACAAAATGATCTCTCTGACAAATGCAGTGACTCACTGACCTATTTACATCATGTGCATTTTGTGATCTGCATCAGGTACATGTTCTTTGCAGCAGGCACATTAACCTTCTGAAGTTCTGCGCTACCTTTCCATGAGTCAAAACTTTCATTACACAAAACTCTGATCTCTCTCTAGGAAAAACATTAACAATATCCTTGGTGCAACAACATCAGACAGTAGACTGTACTGTAGACAGAAGGGTGGCACTGCATAGGCAGCATTCATGAGGGAATCTAAGACTCTGGTGTGTGGTGTGCGCTGCAGCCTGCAGCGCTGCGTTATCTTATCAAATAAATAAGGTGGTCCACTGGAGAATCATTCGTCTTTTAAAAACGATTCTTGAATCTTGCAATGCAAATGCAATTTAATTAATAATATCCCGGTCAAATGGTCGGAGGAGGCTTATACGCGGTAACGCGGACAATTTTCCTTGCTAGCCGCTGCGCCCCTCCCTGACACTCTCACACTGATCACTGTTTGTGTTAAAATTAAAAAACTTACATTATGGGATAATGGGAACGAAGACTGACTGGAAGTAGTGTAGGAATAAGTCAAATTAATTTTCCGGAGCAAACTCCCGATTCTGTAAATGACATACTTACTGTTAGCATTTTAAATGTGACACAAATGGCAGCGAATACAATTTGGAAGCAAAATAGTAGAGAACATGGCTCAGGGTGCATTGTGCCGGATTGCACTAAAATGTGTGTTAATTACACATTAAAAACGAGGTTATTAAATGGTTGTGATGATAAATGCTCTTAATAGGAAAGTCATTTAGATATGTAAAAATAGCGTTAAGAAAGAGGGGTTGAGTACAATTAATTTTAAGCCCTAGTGAAGAGGGTTGAGTGAGTGTATAGGGGAAGTGATAATCTAAAGTGAGGATTAACACGTGTGTGTGTGTCTAGTATCAGATAAGAGGCTGTGACATGACATTACTAAAGGTGGTCGAGCCGCTGAAAGCGAGTCAGGCTCGAGTCTGAAGCCTGGCTCCGGCTCAGCTCAAAGTTCTCTTGTCACTTCTGCCTGCTGCCCTCGCTCTTCTACCCTCTGGCACAAAGAGGTAAAACAACTCATTAACATTTGAGGTCAAATCGAGACACGAATAGATACCCAGGTAGTGGCTGATTTGCACAAAGTGGAACTAGAAACCCTGCATTCACCAAATTGTGTGATTTTATTTTACCGATCATCCTTTTTCTTCATTATCGCAAACGAAAGTACATTCAAATACCGAAGTTCCAAATACCAGTTAATTATTATAAGCGGCGGTCTTAGCTTAGCGCAGCTTCTATTTTTTGATCCTGACTATATTGTGCCTTTCGTCAGCGGCGAATCCGAATGCGCGGGAACAAATTATTGCGAGATATGCACAGCCGTGTGATTCGACGAGTCACCTGGCAGCGGAAAAACATGAAGAAGGGAGGCTACCACACTAGACTGTGTAGTGTGTGTAGACAGAAGGTGGCACTGGCACTGCACAGGCAGCATTCATCATGATGATGAGGGAATCTAAGACTGGGCCGATTCTGTAAATGACATACTGTTAGCATTTTAAATGTGACACAACACAAATGGCAGCGAATACAATTTGGAAGCAAAATAGTAGAGAACATGGCTCAGGGTGCATTGTGCGGCATTAATAAAAAAACAATGACACTAGCTTCACGAATGAATTTAGGATTGAATGGAGACAAGGTTTTTTTTTCATTCAAATTTGCATTTCCTGCTTTTTTTTTTGTACAACAGCAGGGATAAGATCGGCCTGGAAAAAACATTGGAGCGAAACAATATTTTGATTAGTAGCTCTGCTCTGACTCACTCGACTGACTGACTGGCTGCACTGTATAGACACACACCGGCGGCACGAGGTCTCGTCTGTGTGTGAGAGGCAGGTAGTAGGACGAGTCCGACAGTGACTCATGCTCGTGGTGACTCTCTCTGACTCGTGTCGTCTCGTGTGGCAGGCACTGGCGCGGTGACGTGGTGCGCCGACAGCGTAGAGAGACTGAGAAATGGCCAATCACTACTGCATGGCTTCACATAGCCGCAGTGTGATTGGCCATACGCACAGCACCATGAGTCATGACCATGCTGCTGCACTGCAGGGTGCGGCGCTGCGCGGTGTTAGACTGTCAGCCAATCCTGGCGCTGCATTAGCAGCGCCACTGCGCCGGCAACGCCAGGATTGGCTTAAGAGCAGGGTTACTCCCTGCCCATAATGAGACCCGGGGCTGCGTTATGAGAAGCACCCTCGGGTCCCAGTCGCCACTGTGAGTCAGTCAATGGTATAAGTATTACACACACACGTGTACGCATGTTCGGGCCAGTCATCAAAATGACTAGCCCAAAACTTGACATGCGCACCGCTGCTGTCTGCTGCGCTATTTCCACATCAGCCCCGCCCCCACATACCCACAGACTGCGACTGAGTGCGCGGCGCGCGCTCAGTCACTCAGTCAGTGCGCTGGCATTTGCAAATATATATTTGGCTGGAATTATTATTATAATTGAATTTGAATTGTATTGTTGTGACGGTCGTCCAGCTTAGTGGGGCAACGCCCCTAATGGACGCACCGCCACTGCCTTACATAATGGTGGTCACCCCTCCCACAATAATGACCATGACTGATATATGGTGGCTGCCCTGCCTTAAGGGTGTCTAATCTTGGCACAATTGTGGCCCTGGTAACTTGGTGGGCATCATTGGCATAATATAGGCACCCTTGGTGCTAAGGTGAGCATCCATGACCTATGACTGTAATACTTGGGCATTTGAAGTAGTCTGTCAACGTAAAGCATTTCTACATGTGAGTACTTGATAAAAATGACAAGCTGATTTTTGGGACTGAGTGTTTCTTAAAAATGAAATGTGATATTTTAAAGGCATTTGTTTTCAAAAAGGGTCTTTTTCTGGAAAATTGAGTTTGATTACTTAATATAAAAGGTGGTATTTGATATAATAATATGTGTATTTTCAGAAACTGATATGCTGACAAAGGCAAAAGGTTGCGATTCCAAAACATGTTTAAAGTTGATAGGTGAATGATAATTTAAGCTGAGTTGGAGAGACTTATTGCTGTGGTTATGTCCTTTGTGCCACAGGGCATAAGAAGATTTGAATGTTCTGAATGTTACTTCATTAGTCAGGTGGAAACATTTACTGTTGCTAAACTTTTTCCTGGTAACCTTGCCTGAAACTCTTGGGCGGTCACTACTGATAATCCTGCTAAGGGTGGTCATTGTGTAATGTTCACACATGTCGTCACTATTTTACAGTTATAAAATTTGCTACTATCTCGCAAGGACTTTTCTTAAGCAGAAGTAGCTCTCACAAAATAAAAGGTAGGAGACTTCTGGTGTAAAGTAATAAATATATAGATATATAACTGCATAAAAAGGATATACAAGTATAAGGAAAATAATGAAGATATAAAATTGTATTGCATAAAGTTCCAAATCTGCAAGCATGGATAGATAGTTAGAAATTCAGACTTTCAGGTGTTGCTGTACGTAAAAGCTAATTTATTTGTGTATTTATAAAAAGAAAAATATTTTTTATATTTATTTTATTTTTATGTTTTCCCCAATATTCTAGTAGTGAAGCAGTTATAGACACTATTGTTTTGATCATATTTAAATGTTGTGATAGATAACTAAAATATACAGGGACCCATAAGCAACTAATCAAACATATGAAAACTATGGAGACACCTATACACATGTTAAGCATAAAATAATGCATAAATATATATACATATCTCTTTTAACCATATGTAATATATACATTTGTTAAACAGACCTAAAGAATATCTATATATTTTGACATCATAAGTAGTATATATTTTGTACAAAGAAACGCACATATCAAAATACAAACATATAGTCCAATTATAAATATTTACATGCACAGTCATATGCTATATATTTGAGTTTGAGTGTGGTGGTCATGTAGGAAAGAGATAACTCTTGAGTAGTCTTCTGAAGATAAGATAGTTATCCGTGGTTCTCATGTTCTGTTCATTCACAAATTAATTTTCCGCCAAGAAAAACATACTTCATTACATTATGTACTTGCAAGTTGCTGGGAGCATAAGGAGATACTCATTGCCATTCTCTAGAAAGGTAAATGCGCTCAACATCCCACGCTTGACTGTGCTGAGCACCTTTGCTACTTACCCTCCCTAGCATTCCTTTCAGATCAATGAAAGCAGTGTGTGTGCCCAGTTGTGATTACCCAGTATTCAGTATCTCAGCTGCCCAATGGTTGTGGTTGCTTGGATGCTGAATGAAAACTAAACATGCACCAGGTGTACATAACATAGCAAAGCTTGTGCAAAAGGTTGTATAGTGACACGGTTTAGGCGATTCTGCGTGCTGTAATGAAGTGAAGACACTGTCCCTCAGCCATTTCTTATGTGTTGGGACAGGTCTATAAGCCATGCTGCTGTTCTCCTTTGCCACAGGTCAGCCCAAGAAGCATGCACTTTCATGGGAAGCTGGGGAAGTCTTCATAAACCATACAATTACCAAATGCAAATGCAGTATGTTTATCAATGTTTTGATATCAATGCAAACAGAGGCACAACCAAGCATGCATCACACGGGGCGGATGGGACGGGAGCAAGGAAACTTGAGGGGGCAGGCAGCAGCACACAAGAGAGAGTAAGACTACACATGCACTCCCATGAAGTAAAAGACCAAGCATTGGCGAAACCAATAGATTTCACCTTTGGGACCAGCTGTCTTTGACAATGGCTTTTTGCTATACTGTACAGCATTGGTAAAAAATACAAAATGTATTTTGCAGATGCTGTGCAGCATCTGCAAAAAATTAATACATAAATAGTAATAAGAAAAGAATGCATCATAATGTTATGTGCACAAAGCACGTGTGTGTCGTTACACTCAGGGGGCCGCCTGCATTACACCACATGGTGTGTTTAATAAATAATTTTTAAGATATGCTAAAGGATATTTCAGAAAAGTGAAATGCCCAGCAGCACCCCCCAAGAATGTTACTCCAAGAAAAATAATAAATACGGGTGAGATAAGAAGGTATAACAGAGAAAAAAGCAGCACACAAGATAGGCAGCAACACTGAGTGCTGGGAAAGAATTGGTATGGGAAAAGAAACGAGAGAGAGGCAGCAGCACAAGAGGGAGAGAGAAACATAGTGTGCAAAGCAAGTCATTGTTAAGGGGAGAAGCACAATAGGAAGAGAGCTGGGAGCCCCATGCACTCATGGGGTGCTTTATGGAAAGGAAAACATAGCTTCCTAAATATGAACAGTGGAAGGATACAGGTCTGCCAATCAAAAGCATGGTAAAGAGGCTATGCTCCAAGGGAGGGATAAACACAAGAAGAGGAAGGAAGGAATTTCATTGAATAAGAAGCAAGGAAATATGCGTGGCAATAAAGCCAACCGAAGGCCGGAAATAGGTGGGCTCTAAGTTCCGTGTAAGTTTTTTAGATAGTCCACAAGTGTTCTTTTGCAACCAGAGAGCCAAAGCTGTCAGGTAGGGGCAGTTGCGTAACGTTGAGGGGGCCCGCTCCGGGTTTAAGCAGGAGCTCTCAGGCCAGAGTACTGTGCTGAGGGGGTCCCCTGCAGCTCGGGGGCCCCCTGCACCGCAGGGGTTGCGGGGGTCTGTATTATGCCACTGGCTGGGGGAGGCAAAAAACATAGGCCCTTGAATACAAGCTTTGGAAGGATACAAGCCATCCAATTAGAAAACAGTAAAGAAGATATGCTCCAGATGCTGGACAAACAAAAACTAGGACAGGAAACCATTGAGTAAGAAGCAGGGAAAAGAAATAAACAAGAAAGTCGTCTGATCAAGAGTAAGGGGCTGAACCAAAGCGCACTATATGAATTTATTTTAATGTTTTAGAGATAATAGGTCTTCGATAAAGGTGAGAGGTAAAAACAAATGGAAAACACTGAAATAAAGTTAATGAGTAGAGCCAGCATATTATGTGTTAATATTAATGTATTGCAACGATCCACTGAAACTGCATAAAATATACATTTTGAAAACCCCCTTAAATAAGATTAAAGATTTATTATTGACGTTTACACTCATGAATGCCCATTCACCAAAGTCCAAGGGTTAGTGGAAGAGACATTGCACTCATATTACCCTCACCAGATATCTCAGGGATAACCTGTTATCTCACCTTTTGCTCCTCTTTCTGAGGGGCTGAAGGGGAAAGAGTGGAAAGTACAGAAAGTAAACATCACTTTTACAGTCTTGGTTACTTTCAGATCTGCTTAGGGTACTAACAGGGAAACACAATAAGATGATGGACGGAGCGCTGAAACTTTTCAGACACTCACCCCCAGTAACAGATATAGGTTAAATCCATCATCAATCATCTGCTCAGTAAGCCAGGCCAGTTTGGATCCAGCCATATGCAAATCAGTCTTGACTCTGATCCTCATGGGAACAGACCGGCTCGAACTGCCAGGACAGATCCTCCATGGACAGGAAACAAGCATCCTGGAACCTGTTTTGGGATATCACTCTTCATGTTATGTTATGTTACATGGTGTCTTGGCACGGTGCCTTGCAGGGTGAGGAAGTGAACTTTACACAAAGAGGTGTGGTTTCAGGTTCATCAGCCAGGCTAGCTTAAATCCAGTGGCAAAGTGAGCAAGGGTCACACCTCTGGGCATACCCTGGCCACTTAGGGCAAACACAATAAGATGGTGGACGTAGTGCTGACATTTTTCAGACACTCACCCACAATCACAGATCTGGGTTGAATCCATCATCGTTTTTCTGCTCACTAAGCCACGACAGATTGGACCCAGCCATATACAAATAGGTCTTGACCCCGCTTTTCATGGGAGCCGTCCAGCCTGAACTGCCAGGCCAGGTCCTTCCTAAGGAAGCAGGGTCAAGGCTGATTTGCACATGTCTAGGTCCAAACTGGAATAGCGTGGCGAGCAATATAACGATGGATTAAACTCAGATCTGTGACTGGGAGTGAATGTTTGACAAGGTTCAGGATTTCGTCCATCATCTTTGTGTGTTGCATTTTCGCCCAGAGTGGGAAGGGTATGCCCAGTGTGGGTCCCGTGCTCACCGTAACGCCACTGGAGTTAAGCTAGCCTGGCTGATGGGGGGTCAATACCCCGAAACAGGTCCCAGAATGCTTATTTCCTGTCCAGGGAGGACTGGGCCTGGCAGTTCAGTTTAGACTGTTCCGATGGGGAGCAGCGTCATGGCTGATTTGCATATGGCTGGGCCCAAACTGGAATGGGGTGGCGCGCAAACAAATTATGGATTAAACCCAGATCTGTGACTGGGAGTGAGTGGTTAAAAAAGTTTCCTCACTCCGTCCATCATCTTGCTGTGCTTGCTCTGTTCGCCCAAAGTGGCTACGGGTATGCTCAGATGTGGGTCCCTTGCTTGCTATACCACTGGATTCAAGCTAGCCTGGCTGATGCGGGGTGATACCCTGAAACTGGTCCTAGGGTGCTTGTTTCCAGTCCAGGGAGGATCTGGCCTGGCAGTTCAGTGGGTCTCAGCTCAATATTTTTATTTTCTTGAATGGATCCACTTGTTCTTTGGCGGCTATATCAGTTTATCATTACCATTCATAACATTGTCAAGACAGTTGTGTTGCTATACCGCCTGGTAATTACCTTTTCCTTTAATACAATAGTGGCATCCCTCCCATATGAACCTAGGAAGTTAGATTTTAATTGGCTGAAGTCTCTAATTTTCTTTTGTTGTATAGCGGGCTTATCTTGAAGGTTTCACTCAAACGCTTGCATGACGGTATGGTGAACGAGCCAATCAGAACAACACTGCCCCCAGTCACACAAGAACCTATCATTTCTTGATCCATCCTTTTCGGAGGAGATACATTGTCACCTTTACCTAAGCCTTCTAACACATGACTTAACTGGTGCACAGGAGACGAAACACATGGTCCTCAAGCTCCAACACCTGAAAGAGTGCTCAAGCCTCCCAGATCCATGAATAAACAGTTCCTTTTGTCAAAGGTTTTCTCTGCACTCTGGGTCAGTAGTCCTGATATTGTAACTGAAGACACAGATACACAAATTACAACATGCAAAAACATATTGGCTAGATGTGCTACTTACTAGGGAACATTGTATGCTCTACTGTAGAAAAAAGACCCTAAACATGTGTGGTTGGTGAAAGGTTAAAATCTGCTAAATGGCCCTACATTTGAGATACCATTCACATATTAAATAATCATAGAAGGAAATTAAAAATGAATACATAAACGCCCTGATTTTATGTTATGTAGTTTTACACTCTAATCGATTTGTGTTTGATCCAGTATCAAGGTTTCTTACTATTGGTGGAGTTAATCTTTGGTGGCCTTATGTTGTTAGGTACTCTTAGGAAGTCGGTAGTTGTTTCTGCTCTCTCTCAGTTTTCACGTTGCAACATTCCCAATTCTATGTAAGGAATGAAGGCATGTATTATGTTACATTTCTTTTGTGTCATTTGAACAGAAGCCCCCTACTAAACTGAAATAAAACTACTTCAACCTTGAGTTAAAGTAGACTGCACACAGGTAACAAAGTGCACCAATATTTCTGTTTGATATCCATAAAGGTTTGATGAACTGCCCTCTTCTCTTCCATTTTGCTGTTTAACAGCTCAGATAAGTAACCTTCCTTGTAACAATAGTGTATTGCGTATGCATAACTGTTTTGGTTCTCATCTCCAGTGGGCACTCCCACTGGGGTGCCAACTTGCTACTAAACAGTGACAGGGCTCTGCAAAACAACCACACTAAAACCACAGGGTGATTTCCACTGTCTGCCTTGCAAGGCGTGATCAAGACAAGTTTTGTGTCTCCACGTGGTGTGCTTGCGGCTACCAGCGAATGGTAGTGGCCTCTGAAGAGGTGCGGGTAGCCAACTTTATAATTGGTGAAAATATATCCAATATTATTAACTAGGTAGTACAAGACAGTATTCAGCAGGTGACCTGAGAAGGACCTGAACCTTGTCTTGATGGTGTGTCAGGATGATCTAGTGTATTTATCCGGTACTTTTACCACCCTCTATTGATAGCCAAGGACAATGAGTACACAGTGGTCCCTGCTGTCTTAGCCAGTTAGGCCCAGCAGGCAATTTGTCTGCTAGGGAATACAAATTGTGCTATCTCGTCAGAGGAGCACTGTTCTATGTTTAATAGACTGGACCCCAAACTGCAATCTTGGCCTTGTCCGTGCATGGACCGGTTGCTGATGGCTTTCTCCTGGGTAGTCTTTTCATTAATAAGTTGAGCAGGTTTGTAACCATCTTCTTCACCTTAGACAAAGCCCAATCATTGCGGAAGACAATCTTTAACTAGGGCCTTTTTGACTAGTTGGTTGTGGAATAAGGCGCTCAACAGGCCAAAACTTATACTAAGGCTGGGACCCAAAATATTACCCAGTAGCAGAAAGCTTAGCACTTGGGGCCAAAGTCTCTTTACCAAGTTCTTTCCAGCTATACCTTGTGGAGGCTTGGGAGGCTTCTGAGAGACCTATACAGGAAATTCAACATACCAGCCTGGAATATTAGGTATTATTCTCCCAACATTGATTATGCTTGGTGAAAGAACGCAGTATTTGTTTTCACTAGTTCTCAGCTGACTTCAGGTCTAGGTGACCCTGGATTATCATTTGGAATTTTATCAAACATTGGTGCAGCCCCATGTTTCGAGCAATCTGGTCCTTTCTTCCCTAATCTGTTTTAATCTGAAGGATGAGGTCCAAGTCCTAATCCCAAAAGAAGAAATCGCTCAGTTTACCCTAGCTAAATGGGTTTATCAGCAATGTATTCTTAGTAGTGAAAACACACCAAGGCTTCCATCTTGTGATAAACCTTTGAGAACATCTTCACTTCTTCACTTCTACCTTCACTTCAAACTGAAGGGCATCTCCTCCTGAGAGATGCCCTGAGACAATGGAATTGGATAGTTTGCCTGGATCTAAAAAGATGACTTTATCCTTCATTACATGTTCCTGAAGTTTCAATGGAATAGTCAGACATACAAGTTCACTGCCCTGCCCTTCCCTTTGGGTTATTGTCAGTTCCTTGGTGTTTCGTCAAGATGATAAATTCATTTTTCGAGGCCATCAGAGGCCAAGGGGTAGGCCTTAACATTTAGCTAGATTGCAAGATTCTTTTGTTCAAAGCCCCAAAGCTTGCAAATGATATTTAACTACACACCTAAAATGTTTGGGGTTCATTATAAATGATACAAAGGGAGACCTGATCTCCAGACAGTGAATAGTGAGCCTAAGCTTTCAGATAGACATCCAGTTGGAGACTGTTATTCTTCCCAATGCAAAGATAAAATTGATGAAGAAGGAACTAAGATCTGTTCTCACCTGGGACACTATCCCTGAAGCACTTAATGAGAAGTGTGGGCCTGTTATCTTCTTCTGCTCAAGCCCAACAGTGTCCTTCAGAGGCTCAAAATCCTCCACCTTAGGACAGACCTGTCATATGTGATCACGATTTCCCTCTTTGGTGAGAACAGACAGGAACTGAGATGATGGAAAAGTGGAATGGCTGTGACATCATAGGGTCAGCCCTGAACTTCGTAATAGGGCCTGATGCCAGAGGATGAGAATAGCGAGCCAGATTAGGGAACCTGGCAACAGGAGGGGCAAGATCAGAGGAGAAGTTATGTCTCTATATAAACTTACTAGATGTATTAGCTGGGTCCTTTGTGATTAAAGGCCTTGATACAGATCAGGGTATCAAAAATATGCCCACTACCACAGATAGAGTAATCTCACAGTTACACGCACATACATTCTTCATACGCTAGGGCCCATTTCACTAACATACGCTCAAATTCTCTACCGGCATAAGACCTGTGGGAAGAAAAACCCTGCATCTATATCTAGGACGATAGGATCTGATTATAGTGGTTATCCTTAATCATACTCTATACAAACTATACAACAACAATAATCAAAATGCACCCAATAATTGACAAGAAAGAATATTCAACACCATGTTTAAAAGTTATATTGCTTTATCTAAAATTAGTCAAAATAAATCAATCAGAATAAATCATTTCTCATAGTTACCTATTCTAACTAAGTGTCAGAACGGGTCAGGACCAGTCTCTCGGTAAAGTTTCTTAGGACAGTCCTCAGCATCAGGCCTCAGCAACGCAAGTTCACGCGGCAAAGGCGACGAAAGAGTGGGGAGAGCCCTCCCTAAGCTAATAGTTTTTATAATGAAAAATACAATGGAAACTCACATAAAATTGGCAAGAAAAACTGTATCACTGAGCAGAACGAGAAGGAAGAGATGTAACTTTGCAACATCTTGAAATCTCCGCTCAGGAAAAGTCACAATACGTAAACCACGGAACAGGAACCAAGAAACAGAAACTATTAAAGTATCCATCTCGTTCATTTCCCTCGGCAACCCGGCTTCAGCACATTGTTCATTTCAGAAGCTCCTTTGTGCACCAAGGACAAATCATTTCTTTTGGAGATCCTCCAAACTGCTGATGTCCTCATGGAAAGTTTTATAGAAGGACTACGGTTAGTTGTCTTCAACTGATTTCCAGCAGGGGTCTCTCTTGCCACATCACAGAAATATTCACTCGAGGCCAGGCTTCAAAATATTCTCAGCCATTTCATAAAGGCCTCCATAGGCCACAATAGACCATCTCAATTTAAAAGAAATAAAAACAACGTTAATACAACATAATGATTAAACAGTGTTAACCCCACTAATACCCTTATGTGTATGCATTTATCTAGCTTTGCGACATAAAAACATTAATTCTGACAGCGTTTTGTGCTCAAAATAAATAGCACACAGCAACGTTTAAACATGAAAACTTGCACGTTATTGTAAATACATGAACAGCACACATAAGCTAACCCTCATGTAACTTCTTCTTATGTTAGAACAAACGAGTTGATTATTGAAACATACCTTCACAAGACAAGTAATTAATTGTTAATTATTAATAAAATTAATAAGACGCATAGACATGCCAGAGCTTCAAAAGCCCAGAATTTTCTAAAAGAAAACTCTGCTCCAGCAATCCCCCCTTTGGTGATTTTATCACCAAATAAACCCAAAAAAAAATTAGTGAAAATTTTTAGTCCCATTTTAGGAAATCAGAAATGTCTCTTCCCTTTAGACAACATTTAAACACCAGTCACTCTTTCATCATCTCTCTTTGTCTCTAAATAAACACTCTCCCTCAATTCTTCTAGTTCAATCTCTTCTGGTTCTCTCTTTGAAATTTTCGAATTCTTGTTTTTCTTTTCATTTTTCAATTTCTCTTTCTCTCTCCTGTTTTTACAACACACACACACCAATCTTAGTATCAGTAACGCAACAATTATACAAGACAAAGGAAATAATATTCTACCTATAATAGTACTACCTATTTTTGCAATAAAATCCTTAACAGCTATCATTTTATTAGCTAGTTTAGTCCATAAACTCCCAGTCTCAAGTGGTACTAAATCTTCATGCAAATCAGTAATATTTTTGATATAGACCTTCAGGTCTTTACTTTCATCAGGAATGTAAGTGCAACAATGTTGAACTTTCAAAATTCCACAAACTCCACCCTCCTTAGCCAAAAGAATATCAAGGGCAAGTCGATTTTGCATGGACATGGCACGTACGGCACTTAATTCCGTATTCACCAAAAGAAACCCTCCTGCGGTATTTGTCGATAAGCGATCAACCACTGTGGACAGTTTCCGGATTCCATAAGCATTTAAAGAAATTCCCACTGCTGGAATTAAAACCCCAAAAATGTCACCCACAATTTCAGACCAGGTTTCTCTCTTAAAGCGTGTTAATAGATTAATGTCTTCTACATCTTTTACTTTATCCGTATGAAAAATCTTAGGAAAAACCAGGCCCACATAACATGTGCCATACCAATGGTCAGGCAACTTGTAATAAGCCTTGTTCCCACACACATAGTACACTCCTGGAAAAATCGTATCTTCTCCACCTCTGAAACCCCAACCTGTCGCAATGAAGTATGTATCATGGCACTCACTAGTTCCCACAAAATATGTATCATATTGGGATTTCCTTCTGGTAATGCATAGTTTACCCTTCTGCGGTGCATCTAGAGCCAAAGTTGGACTAGCCCCATTCCTCAACTCCTTTCCCATCTCAATGTCCCAAATTGTCTCACTCACTTCATATTTTCCCCCTTTCTCATGCATGTTCATTCTCCTTTCCTCAACCATATCCAGGAAAGCTTTCTCCTCTCCTTTTAAATTGCAAGTTAAATTATTCTTAAAAATGTAATCTAATGTTAGTCCTTTTTCTTCAATAAAAATCTCACCAAAAGTGTTAGCTTCTTTAGCTGGATTCAGCTCTTTGTTCATTGGCAAGTGCCCAAAAATTCTATCTCTGTTAGACATCTTATAATCTATTTTCCCTAACAAATAAAAAACACTACTTAAAATACTACAAGAAATACCATATGTAGCTGGTAAATGGTGATAAGTAACACCCTCTGAAACGGATGCAGGTAACTGCATGCAGACATAGCAATCCCTCACTTCCATTGTCTTCACATATTCATATAACAGTTTAGAAAAAACATTACTCGAAAAATTATTAATTGACCTATCCTTGTGTATGTAACCACTAATTCTAATTGGAACTACTTTTTGTGAATTCTTCTCTTCATTAGTCACATTTGCTATATCCATTCCAAATTCTACTCTAAAAGTAACTAATAAGATTAAAACACCCCATAGAAGCATTAATAATCCAGTACAACAGCAGCACATTTTGCACCACCTCTTTAAAAAGGCACATCTATTTCTATTCCCCTCTATGTTAGCCATTTTAGTTTAGCTTCTACTACTCCACTACTGTTTGAACTTCTTCAATTCTTCTGCAACTCTTCAGCTTTCAGTTTATCCAAATGACTTCCTTATTCACTTGATCCAAGTGAATCCTTCTTTCACTCAGTTTGGATACTTGTCATTTTTCACTTCAATTTCTTCAACATCAAACTGTATCAGATCTCCAACGTCGGAATCCTCAGTACTCGACTCTTCTCCAATATCAGTCAAGAGTACTTTCAGAATTTCACCAGTATCTTCCTCAACCACTTTTCTCAAGACCACTTCCGGATTATCTCAAGTCACTGTTTCTTCTTTTCCTTCTTCAGACAGTGTCACATAAGACCATTCCGGTGATCTGTACTTTTGGTTGGGTCTTTTAACTCTTCTTATTTCTACTGGTTCTTTTGATTTCTTTGATTCTTTTTCCTCAGCTCTTGAGGTTTGGCTTGATACTTCATTCACTTGTTCAGCTTCTGATGAATTTGCTCTTATTATTCTGTATCTCACCCTCTTTACTCGGTTGTTAGGCCAACGATCTCCTTTCACAACCTTTTTCGGCTTCAATTGTTTAACACTCCTTTCTCCAATCGAAGTTCTCTTTCTCAGAACTCGACCTTCTGTTTGTTCATCTTCATCATCTGTTTCAAGTGCCTCTTGTTTCCGTTTCCCAGTAGCTTTTCTTTTCTCCACAGATTTTTCCACCACTGTTTGAGACTTCCCTACTTCTGTCCCTCCTCGGGTCTCCGACACGCAATCTTCTTGCTGTCTACTTGTCCCTTCACCTAGCTCCTCATCAATGTTCCCTACACCTCCTCGGGGGTCTTCCGCAATCTGTCCCTCTCTATCTTCTTCTGACCCTGTTTCTTCAAGGATAATCTCAAGTGGCTCTTCAATCTCCTCCTCTTCTGATTCAGGAGTAGGCTCAATGTGTTTCCTCTTTTCTTTTCTTTTACTCCCACTGCTACTTGAAACTTCAGGCTCTATAACAGAATTAGATTCTCCCTCTGATACTCGCAGTGAATCTCTTGAAGCTCTCTCCGCTTCTTTTCTCACTGATTCTGTATCTTCAGGATCTTCACCATCACTGGAATCTGACTCTTCATAATACTCTTCACCAGTTCCCTCTCTCGGGCTTGGAACTCTCAGAGTAGGACTTGCATGTACCCAGTGCTTCACTCCAGCACACTTTACTGCAGTCGTTGTAGTCAGAATGACTTGTCTCGGCCTTCCCCACCTTGGAATCAAGCAATTTCTTCTTCTGTGCACCTTAATCCTTACCCAGTCACCTGGACTCAGATCATGGGCTTGCTTCTTCTCAAGTGTGGTAGCTTCTTCTCCAATCTGGTGAAACACAGAATGAACTGCGTCAGCCAGGCCTTTACAGTAATCCAAAATCATGTCATCAGTTATTGACACCAATTTATTCACAGGCACGAATGCATGGCGCATAGCACGTCCCATGATTATTTCATGCGGGCTCAAACCAGTAGTTCTATCTGGAGTAGATCTCATTGTCATCAGGACAAGAGGTAACACATCCGGCCATTTCATACCAGTGGCTAGACACATTTTCCCAATCCTATTCTTGATTGTGCCATTGATCTGCTCAACCACACCAGAAGCCTCTGGTCGGTATGCACAATGTAACTTCTGCTGTATTTTCAATGCTTCACAAATCAAACCAATGAGTTCATTTTGAAAGTGTCTACCTCTGTCAGACTCAACTGTAACTGGAAACCCGTACCTAGGAATCAACTCCCTTAACAGTAACTTTGCCACTGTTAATCCATCATTTCTTCTAGTCGGGTAAGCTTCCACCCACCTTGAAAACAAACAGACTACCACTAGAACATATCTCAGTCTGTTCACTTGGGGCATCTCAATGAAATCAATCTGCATTCTTGTAAAAGGACCTCCTTCTCTGCCTATTGTCCCCAAACTCACCACTGTCTTTTTCCCAGTGTTAAATTGCTGACAAATCAAACATCTTTGACAAATGCTCTCCGCAATTGTTCTAAACTTTGCATTGTACCAGGTCTGCTTAAAGGACCTTACCATTGCATCCCTCCCCAGATGTCCCTGACCATGATACATCCTTGCCATTGACGACAAAATTGAGTTTGGCATTACTGGTCTGCCATCTCTGTAGACCCAAACATGGTCTGTTTCTCTTGGAGCACATCCTGCTTTAACCCAATCTTGTTTCTCTTCCTCTCCTGCCTCATCTTGTAACTGCTTTACTTCATCCCACGTTTCTAGGACATTAGTAAACATCACAGAAAGGAGAGACATTTCCTCCATCCTACTCCGGTTAATAGATTGGTTGGTCTTAGCGCAATACTGCGCCACATCGTTGGCAAACCTGTTACCAACAGTGATAAAATCATCCCCTGAAACATGTGCGGCACATTTTACAACCGCTAACTCCTTAGGCAGCTGTATCGCCTCAAGCAATTTTCCAATCAACTCAGCATTCTTTATCGGGGTTCCACCCGATGTCAAGAAACCTCTTTGTAGCCACAGTTGGCCAAAGTCATGCACCACTCCAAATCCATACTGACTATCAGTCAACACGGTTGTTCTCATATCTTTCCCAATCTCACAAGCTCTTGTCAATGCCACTAATTCAGCAACTTGCGCAGATTTCACTCCTTTCAATGGTGATGCTTCCATGATCTCTGAAACTTTGCACACTGCATATGCTGCACATAGCACACCATTATCATTTCTCAGGCATGATCCATCCACAAACAACACATGGTCATTCTCATATAAGGGAATATCTTTTATGTCTGGTCTCGGTTTTGTACAGTACTCAAGCACATCCAAACAATCATGATCATCTTCCATCTTTATACCCACATTTTCAATATCCGGCAAGAGTGTCGCTGGACTCACATTCACACATCTTTCAAGAGTCACATTTGATGCTCCCAGAATCACTTTTTCATATTTAGTCAGCCGACTATGTGACATATGCTGAGTTCTGCTTCTTGTCAAAAGAATTGCCACATTGTGAGGTACGAATACCCTTACAGGATACCCCATTATGATTCCCTCACTCTGTTCCAGGCTTCTGCATGTCGCAGCTACAGCCTTCAGACAACCTGGTAACCCCACGGCTACAGTGTCAAGTGTCGATGAAAAGTATGCAATAGGCCTTCTCAATTGCCCATGTTTCTGGATTAACTGAAAGTGCACATCCATTCCTCTCACTGCAGTACAGTTCGAATTCTTTTTCATAGTCTGGCATACCCAATGCTGGAGCCTCACACATTTTAGTTTTGAGCTCTTCAAATGCTGCCAGTTGTTCTGCATCCAGATCTAATGGATCTGTCATTTCACTTTTTGTCAGCTTAATCAGTGGCTTTGCTATCAGGGAAAAATTAATTATCCACTGACGACAATATCCCACCATACCCAGGAACATTCTCACTTCTCTCTGGGTTTTCGGGGCTTTCATTTCTTTGATTATTTTGATCCTGTCAGTAGTCACTTTTCTCAGACCTTTTTCAATATTATGTCCAAGATAATGCACCTCTTTCTTGCAAAATTGCAATTTGGCTGGAGATACCTTTAACCCTCCATCCGCCAGATGATTCAGTAAAGCTATGGTATCCACTTCACAAGCTTCACGTGTCTTTGATGCCACAAGTAGGTCATCAATATATTGTACTAGCACTGAGCTCTCAGGCATGATCAAACTTTCCAACGATTTCTTCAATAACTGATTAAATATCGAAGGACTCTCCGTATACCCCTGTGGGATACGACACCATGCTAAAATACGCTGGCCAAACCTAAATGCAAAAATCGGCTGGCTGTCATGATGCAATGGAATTGAAAAGAACGCATGACACAAATCAATTACTGTATACCACTCAGCATCATGTGGAATTTGATACAGAATCACTGATGGATTTGGCACAATGGGACAACATGCCACCACAATCTGATTAACTTTTCTCAGATCATGCACGATCCTAAACTTGCCATTGGGCTTTTTCAGTCCCATTATCGGTGAATTACACGGACTACTCAGTAGTTCTCTCAGAACTCCCTGCTGAATCATTTTCTCAATTATAGGAGTTATCCCTTCAATTATTTCTGGTGTCATTTTGTACTGAGGAATGTTAGGATATGTAATTCCCTCTTTTACTGCAATTTTCACTGGATCTACATTATTCATCAATCCCACATCCTCTCCTGTAAAATCCCAAACTGCTCTTTTCACTGTGTCTCTCAGCACTTGAGGCAAATCCTCCGGATTGAACACTGGAAATGCACCAATTAACTCATTTTCTCTATTCTCTAGAGTCATTCGGTAGAAAACATCATCATCCGGTGTTTCAAAAGCTATTCCATCTGGTGTACAAAAAATTGTACAATTCATTTTACACAATAGGTCCCTACCTAACAGGTTCACTGGACTCGTGTCACAGACAATAAATCTGTGCATGTCTGAAAATTTCCCTATCTGTACTCTTACTGGTTCAGTAAGACGTGTTCTGATCTGTGTATTGGCTACACCAACTACTTGGATTGCTTCATCCGAGAGAGGAAGATTTTTAACATCTGTTGACCTGACAGTTGATCTTGTCGCACCTGTGTCTACTAAAAAAGTAACACCTTCTTCATTTATTTTCCCATCCACAAATGGTCCTGCCTGGTCTATTTCTAGAGTTGCACCAAGTATGCACTCTTCTTCCTCTCCTCGGCACCGTCAATAATCACCCTCAGACTCACTCCCTTCACTTTTTAACAAGTACTGCTGTACTTTGTTAGTACGTTTCGGTTTGTTTACCTGCTCATCATTGAAGAATCCCGAGTCCTGATTGTACTTTTGTACCCCTCTATTCTGCGGTAAGGGCGGTTTTGGCTCTTGACTCTGTTGCTGTCTCACCACTTTCTGCTGTTGTTGCTGCTGGTTATTCCCATCATTCTGCACCTGTTGATTTAAGGATTTACCCTCATTATTCACTAATGGTGGATTAGGACATTCAGATCTCCAATGTCCCAGTTGGCCACAGTTGTGACAAGGGAACTTCTTTTTTGCCTCTTCAAGACTTCCCCTTCCTTTTCCTGCAAATCTCGGTCTATTTCCTCCATTATTTCCTGGATTATTTGCCTGTTCCACTAACTGTGCTTCCTGTCTTTCTGCAACTTTCACTTGTGCCCACATTGCTTTTTCTTTCAGCTTTCTCTGTTTTGCTTCAATTTCATCACTGAAATATTTTGCATGTCTCAAAATCTCATCTACTTTTTTACTCTGCCAATCCACTGTGTGTTCACGAATTCTCTCACCAATTTCAGGTCTAAGACCATATACAAACCTGTATACAAAATGACTCAAATCCTTGTCACCCAGGTGTTCATCTCCACTGAATTGTTTAAATGCCAGTATCAGCCTTTCGTAAAAAGCATGAACTGATTCTTTTGCTTCCTGTTGTGTTCGATCTATCTTAACCCAGTCTGTCTCTTTTGGAGGAACTTTACTCTTCAGGTATACCATCACCTGATCATACTTCCTCATCACTTCTGGATCTGGTGCCCCTGTTCTTGAATCTCTTGGATATTCCTCAGTAGGCCAACTCACAACTATTTTACACTCAGTCCACAAGTCTGCTGGAACAATTATATCAAACAGACTATTCAGGTCAACCCACAGCACTTTTGACAATTTCACAAACCTATCTACCTGCCTATACCACTCGACGGGCTTTTCTCTCAAACGAGGGAAATCATTCGTAAATGATAAAATATCCTGTCTGGTCCATGGAACATGTACATATCCTCCTCCAGGTATTTCTCTCATGGGATAATTCTCCACTGGTTTCTCTTTTTCTCTCACTGGAAATGCTGAATAAGTTGTTCTATCCTCAGATTCCTCTCTTTTCTTATACCACCTATCCTTCCACTTTTCTACATCACCCCATCTACGCAGTAATGCCACCATTTCTTTAATCTGTCCTGTTCTACCAGAAGTATTCAAATTTTCAATGTCTTTCTCAGTGAAATCCATCCTATACGTTTTTTGCAAAGCCTTTACTCTATCAATGTCAACTCCTTGCTCATTTGCTATCGCTCTTAGTCTATCATGAGTATTTCTTGCTCTCCATGTTATGCTCTTGCACATAAACATTAATTCACCATCATGATGACTCTTCAGGATTTCTGTTGGAACTGTTCCTGTCACAAGCTCTTCTAATTCTATACGTAACTTAACCACATCAATAACTTGTGAATCTTTATCCTTTTTCTGAAGAACTTTCATCCAATCGTTTAAATCGTCCACTGTTATTTCTGCAGTTTTTCTTACTGGAACCATTTTTTTCTGCGGTTCTAAAATCGGCATCCCTGAACAACTAGGTTCACTGACATCCAATAGTTCACTACATGTGTCATGTCTGGTTTGTCTCAGGTCACTTCTCCCTGTCCTTTTCTCTGAATCTCCTGAAGGACCAACTGAATTTGTCGATTCATTTGCAATATATGGAATTACCAGTCCATTCTCACCTGCTCTCTGTTTGTCAAACACAGGCATAACTGGACCTATAGTTACAGGTACCGTAACAGCTTCCAGATTCTTTGTTAACTCTCTAATCTTTTCAGCTAGTTCTGTTGTCGTTTTTGCTAATTTTCTAGCATTTTCCTCACTACCTCGACTCTCTCTCTCCCTGAAGGAACTACTACCTCTTGATTCAGGTGTCATTTTTTCTTTCTCAACTGTATCTCTTATCGGAGAAACAACTGGTGTACTCTCATCTGGTTCTGTTCTATATGGAGGTGGTCTCTTGTAAATCATGTCATTTAAGACTTCATCCTCATATTCTCCATACCTTCTCATGTCTGACTCAGAAGCTCTTTCTGTCGAAGGAGCAGAAGCTTCAACTGTTCTCATTGGATATAATCCCTCTGACATACAAGCATCTCGCCATCTTTTCATTCGATCTTGATGTGTTTCCCGATCATGTCTCCTCCCAAACATGTACCTATAATACCCTCCAGACCTTTGTTTTTCTCGGTCATGAACTTCTTCTTCCCATTCCACTAAAGCCTCCAACTGTGTAGGTCTCGGCTTCGGGTCAAGACATAACATCTTTTCCCGTAAGTTTCTTAACACGGCCAAATTAAATGAACCATGTTCCGGAAATGCTAGAACACCATCTTCTTTAGTATACTTAACCCAATTCTGCAACCATATACAGGTATGCAGTCCATATTTCACAGCCATGAAGGATGCAGGCGTTTTCGCTGGAGGTAACAACTCACCCTCTCTTGTTTTAACCTCTTTATCCTTGCTAAACCACTTTTTAACTTTTTCAAAAAAGGTCTTTTTCTTTTTCTCTTCTTGGTAATACATTTTAGCAAGCGCTTATCAAATTCTCTACTTTCTCCGTATTATAAATATACAATACGAGTTTCTCAACCAATAGCAGCGCGACTCACACTAACGCACCAATCCTGGAGCGTCTACGTCACTAAACAGCTTTTCCAATCCCTGCGCGACTCACACTAACGCACCAATCCCAGCGCGAACCCTATTCTGATTCCCTATCCAATCAGTGCGCGGACCTTCTGACGTCAACAGTCTCTGCAGTCTCTGTCTCCTGTCTCTGTCACTCGTCTACCCCTCCTTTACAAAACTCTCAGTAGACTTCGTGTGTCAAAATTTCTACAAAATCTATTAGTTACAACATAAAAACATCTCCATTGTCTACTTCGCTAACCACAGAATAGTAAAAGAGAGTCTATTTTCAAGAATCAACAACTTTCATACATCGCATAACCGTTTTCTCTAGGACTTATCCAAAGAGTCTTACAGTCAATAAATGTATATGCATTCACGCACATTCATACGAGAAAAATATAGTACATGCACTCAGAATCCTGTTTCTCGAGAACAGCACAACCTGTCTCTATACAGAATTATAACTCAACAACTAAGCAGCTTACCTCTGCCCAGTTCCTCAAACAAGCTCAGAGAATACCTATTACTCCTCCCGCGATAAGCTTTAACGGAAATCCTTACGGATCCCTGGGACTTAAGACCAGAGTTTCACAGATAACCTTCACTATGATTCACACTCCTTATATACCAGAAATGTCTAATAGTAACATACGACAATGTCACTGATTCCGAACCCAGACAATGTGAACGCGCAACCTCAATTGTCACACGTAATTCCTTACAATCCCGTCTTTCCCGAGAGCAGCATATACACCTTCCTCTGCCCTACTACGGAACTGTTTCCACAGCTTCCAAATTCCAGAAGCACTACATATAACTCAACATGACGACTCCAACATATAGTATTAGTACATATACCAATAACATCAAAATAAATCAATAATCAATAAGCTAGTTTACAAGCAATCTTATCTTATCTTATCAGATCAAGACAACCATCTACAACCATCCTCTGCTACCAGAGAAATTGATACAGATCAGGGTATCAAAAATATGCCCACTACCACAGATAGAGTAATCTCACAGTTACACGCACATACATTCTTCATACGCTAGGGCCCATTTCACTAACATACGCTCAAATACTCTACCGGCATAAGACCTGTGGGAAGAAAAACCCTGCATCTATATCTAGGACGATAGGATCTGATTATAGTGGTTATCCTTAATCATACTCTATACAAACTATACAACAACAATAATCAAAATGCACCCAATAATTGACAAGAAAGAATATTCAACACCATGTTTAAAAGTTATATTGCTTTATCTAAAATTAGTCAAAATAAATCAATCAGAATAAATCATTTCTCATAGTTACCTATTCTAACTAAGTGTCAGAACGGGTCAGGACCAGTCTCTCGGTAAAGTTTCTTAGGACAGTCCTCAGCATCAGGCCTCAGCAACGCAAGTTCACGCGGCAAAGGCGACGAAAGAGTGGGGAGAGCCCTCCCTAAGCTAATAGTTTTTATAATGAAAAATACAATGGAAACTCACATAAAATTGGCAAGAAAAACTGTATCACTGAGCAGAACGAGAAGGAAGAGATGTAACTTTGCAACATCTTGAAATCTCCGCTCAGGAAAAGTCACAATACGTAAACCACGGAACAGGAACCAAGAAACAGAAACTATTAAAGTATCCATCTCGTTCATTTCCCTCGGCAACCCGGCTTCAGCACATTGTTCATTTCAGAAGCTCCTTTGTGCACCAAGGACAAATCATTTCTTTTGGAGATCCTCCAAACTGCTGATGTCCTCATGGAAAGTTTTATAGAAGGACTACGGTTAGTTGTCTTCAACTGATTTCCAGCAGGGGTCTCTCTTGCCACATCACAGAAATATTCACTCGAGGCCAGGCTTCAAAATATTCTCAGCCATTTCATAAAGGCCTCCATAGGCCACAATAGACCATCTCAATTTAAAAGAAATAAAAACAACGTTAATACAACATAATGATTAAACAGTGTTAACCCCACTAATACCCTTATGTGTATGCATTTATCTAGCTTTGCGACATAAAAGCATTAATTCTGACAGCGTTTTGTGCTCAAAATAAATAGCACACAGCAACGTTTAAACATGAAAACTTGCACGTTATTGTAAATACATGAACAGCACACATAAGCTAACCCTCATGTAACTTCTTCTTATGTTAGAACAAACGAGTTGATTATTGAAACATACCTTCACAAGACAAGTAATTAATTGTTAATTATTAATAAAATTAATAAGACGCATAGACATGCCAGAGCTTCAAAAGCCCAGAATTTTCTAAAAGAAAACTCTGCTCCAGCAGCCTCTCCAAGGACGGTACATGCTGCTGTGTCCTTCTTAAGTTGGATAATATTTCAACAGTGCAATATATCAATAAACTGGGTGACACAGGATCCTGAGCCCCACCAGAACTAGCAAAAGATTTTTGGCATTATTGCCCCGATCATAGTTTCCCAATGAGGGAGGAATATCTATCTGGCAAAGACAATATTGTTGCGAATTGGAACTGATTCATTTCAGTTGGCATTCCGATCTGGAAGTACTTGCCATGGCTGCATTTCTCCAGGACTCTTTCAAAGGTCTCTAAAATGTCCTTCACTCTTTTATATTAAATAGGTGGTTCACATTGAAAGTCAGACATTTACTGAGTGTACTTATTACCATTATGGAGAACACAGGTATAGTTTCATATGCTTCTAGATATGTCCATCACCTGTGTTGCTGCCACAGACCCTTCTTCTCCTGACAGATTTACAGGGGCAAAGGTATTCCATTTCATGGCAACTACACTTAATGGGTTGGAAAATTTCTGGAGAACAAATCATGATTGCGGGTCTTTCATGAGAATCTTTTGAATTTCTTTTGTAAGCCTCAGTCAACTGAACCTAGAAGCAATACAGGCAATTGTTCTGTAAAGATCTGATAAAAAGGACGACTTAGTGTCACAAAATGAATTTTGATTCCTTAGGGATGGATATGGTAGATGTTGCAAGCTTTTTCGGCAGAATTAGTACTTTTTGGTTTGTCCTACAGGATGGTTAACTCATACCGAACAGCATGCTCGGGGGACGGGGCACACAGCTATCTTGAATGTTCTGCTGGATGAACATCCTTTGATTAGGAAAGCAGTGGAAAGGGACTTGAATATATCCCCCGGAACCAGAGTGTTCTTCTTTGTGGTATATCAACAAGGTTCTAAACTTTTTGGAACTTTGGTATGTGAACTCACATCTGTCTCATAAACAATTTTCAGTCACACTAGTTATGTTACTCTGATTTTCTGCTGTAGAGTTTCCAAAGTGTAAGCTCTCTACGTAGAATGGAAACTTGTTGACTACCTCAACGATACAGCAATAAAGAGACTTCACTCTCTATATTGTTGTACCTGTATCAGTTCTATGGTAATAACATTGAAAACATGTGTATAACAGGGACACATGTAAATGCTGATTCTACTATTTGAACATTTTTGTTAAACATTATTAACCTAGTAGGCATAGGAGTGTTACCCACTGTTTTGGAAATTAATAACCCCGTTCTAGCTTGACTGGCTATTGAAACTGTAAGGAGATGCCCCTTTTTATGTGGTCCCTCCGAGGTGTTTGGACTAATGCAGCTGTTTTTTGTAATTTGAGAGTGTCCTAAGGCTTGCCAAACAGACCTCAGTGCCAGTGCCCTGACCCTAAAATGTGTACGTCGAAGTAGCTTACACCTGATTGGCCAACCCTACCTTACCTGTAATGCACTAGTATATGGTACCCAGGCCTGTAAGTTAGAGGGTCTACCCAGGGATGGTAGCACTGGCTGTGCCACCCTGGGAGTGCCATTGCAGATCTGAAGAGCAGTTTTAAAACTGCTAGCCTAACTTTGACATTTAAAGCTCCCGCAAAGCCATGTCATCCCCTGCGCAATGTGTAAGTAACCCCTATGCGAGACCTATCAAGCATTAAAGGCAGGGTGCAGCATATCACATGGACAAAAGATGTATTGTACATGTTTTTGACAGTGAAAATGAAAAACTATAGTTTTTACTGTGGAAAGTCTTGGTCACACAAATGGCGAGTACAGAGTTACATGCTGACCCTTCAGCTGTGCTAACTCTGGAATGGTACAACCAAAGTGGATACTCCAGGGTATCAAACAATGTGTTACATTAAGCCCATCTTGGTTCAGAAGTTGAAATTAATGTAGTGAGTTGTGATATGCAAGTTTTACAAAGTTGCCACTGTGTTGCTTTCAATCCCTTGCACCCTTACCAGTTGCACAAGGGGTCCTTCCTCTGAGACAGCTATTTGCACTCCTGCGGAGACGGGCTAACGACTACCATGAAAAGATACAATAGGGGCCTGCACCGGGAGTAGGTTTTATTTCCTTCCAAGGAAACCAAACAGGTGTTGGCCCAAAAGGCGAGCTCCAAATGAGAAGCTGCCTTTGAAAGGCAAATGGGTAACACTTGGGAGAGGGGCTGCTCTATTGTTAAAGCAGACAGACTGGGGACAGGATACGAGAAACTAGTTGTCAAACTGGTTTTCCAGAAGGGTGAAGCCCCCTTGGTAGCCACACCTCTGAGGTGGGCTAGGGAGCTCAGGACGCCAAGAGTGATAACGCCATGTTGAGAGTGGGCAGAATGGTGCCTCTTGGGTGAGCTAGATGCCACACTTCACAGAAAGTAGTCATCAGGTGGGAGGTAACTTGGTAACCCATTGGCTGCCAACCGCATCCTTCCCTGAGGGCATTTTCTGAGCATAAGAGATACTCTCATGGCACCCTGAACTCATCTGAACTGGAAGAAGGAACGAGAAGGATTGCCCTGCTGCACCATGGAACTAACAAAGAGAGGCACCTGGTGGTTAGCAAAGGGGATGGACTGTACCTGCTGTGCCCTGTTCACGGAGAAGTCATCTCCAGTGCTCAGCCAAAGTCAAGAGACTCCAACAGTCAATTAGCTGACCTCCTGTTCACAGCATGTGGTCACAACAGCTGAGAAGCCTGCTGGGGCAAGTTATTAGCCCAGAACCCACAGATTGACACCAACCGCTGCTGTGCAGCACCAGAGACCAGGACCTGATGCTCAAAGCTGCACCCGAGTTCACTGAGCTTGGGAGAGTCATTGGAGTGCAGTTTCCTTGCCCAGTAGCCGAGTTATCGCCCAGGATAGAACTTGGTTCTGACCGGGTAACCAAGAGACTGGTAGACCAGTGGCCACTGGACTTCTATCTGCACCAAGAGGACTTCGAGGGATGTTGAGCCTGTGACCAGGACCACCTAATCCCCTTCATGGACTGAGGAGCAGCCACAGACTGACCCCTGTCCACTATATTGCATCCAAAACATCCTTGAGCATCTTCAAGATCCTGTATCCCTTGCATCAGGACCACTTCCACAGGAAACCACTGCAACGGATACAAGCCCCTGGAACTGACTGAGGATTGCTTCTACCCTTGAGGTAACTGTTTTTGAGGACTTTACTGGTTCCACTGACTGGCTCCCTGCTAGAATTGGTTGCCTAAAGTGACTCTAAGTGACAACTAGCACAACTTTTTAGTGAAAAGGTTTCTAACTGTCAAATGTGTTCAGTTTGCCAATGGTTGTTCAAGGTTGAGTTAGATGCTTTGATTTACTACATCTTGTAAATTCTATATCGCTGGAACCCTCTGACAGATCTTCTTCATTGTGGTGTTCACAAATACATAAAAATACAGTCTATTTTTATAAAGTGGTGTTGGGTTTCCTTGGTGTCTTGTTGGTTTCTTCTTCAATTGTTTGGTGCTGTTTAAATGCTTTACACTTGCGCCTTTGTGTAAGCCTGGTTGCTCAGAGTCACAGCTAACGAGAGTTGAGCTGAAGGTCTGACCAACAAAACCCTACTGGTCCTAAAGGGATTGGTAAGTGTGTTACACGGTTAGCTCACACAACTACATCATATAGTACACCACATTTCCTCACAGAAAGTTACATTGGTTCCATGGAGCCTCACCCTTTGCTTATACTGCCTATCATTCAGATGTTTGAAAAAATACAAAGGCAGCAACAATTTCTGATTGATTTAATTTGCCAAACCCTTTGCACAAATTTCGACAAACACATTGGCTCGTTGGGTGAGGTGGGGTATGTCTCAAGCAGGTAATGATGTGGATAGCAGGTGTTCATCTTGAGGACATTATGGGTACAGCTGATTGGTTGAAAGACTTGACATTCAAAAGAATCTACTTTACGCTCATCGTTTCAGTAGTATTACATGTGGTATCTAAGCTTTGAGCCACCATAAGCCTTGGCTCCCATCCTACATTAAAATACAAACTTGTCTGTCTTTGGGGTCTGAATGTTTCCTTCTATTAAGGACAATGGAGTCGAGAATTATTCCAACCCAGTTGTGTATTAGGGACATGTATTTTTATATACACCAATCTAATTTATTATATATCTGAGTTTAGTTAAATTGATTAATTTACTTTACATGTTATTTGCATTTCTTATTAATGTAGGTCTGCCCATGTTTTGCCTTTGATAATGGAATTGATGCTTGTCTAAAGTTTTCAAACTATACAATAAGGTAGGAAAATACATTTTGCAAATGTCTTGCATACAGTGTTGCATACTGTCAGGCAATTAGGCATAGAGTAAAACATGGCTCATACTCGCAAACTCTTTTATGCCATACCACAAAGATGGCTTGTGATTGTAAAGAACGATTAGGTGCATCTTAGTATCCTTATGATCAAGGCATCTTTTAGTCATTAAAGTCAGGGCGAAGGACCTTTTGCTTCCCTGCGAAGGCGATGCTGTGAGTGTGTGCATTTCCATAAGGACTATCTTGTGAAATGTCTATAGAAAAGAGTCCATATGTCTTCAAATCGGTCCCATTCCAATTACTGACAGTTGCCATCATTTTTCCCAATACGGCAACTTTTTGTGCGCCCTAAGCTCATTGTTGGGAGGTGGGCTCCTTTGCATTTCAGACTAGTGTAAACGCATGTTGCTGTTTTTTAAATGATTTAATAAGTCATTTGCTAAACTGCCATGTTGAGTAACCCGCATCTATTTGGTATCCGCTTTAGCGCTGGGAAACCTCAGTCGAGGTAGCTGTGTTATTTATAAATGTCTTTATTATTATTATAATTATTATAATTATAATTATTATTATTATTATTATTATGCCTATGTTATACAAATGTGCTTGCGTTCTGTCGCCTCTGATGTACTCAGCTTTGTTTTCGCGCCTGGCACTACGAAGTGAGGGTTGTCATTTAAGCTATCTCAGCTTCTGAGATCTGCTCTGTATCTCTTTTTAGGTCTCGCGTGGCATTGCAGGGCAGAGCCCTGCTCCGCGTCCGCGAAAGATTTTGTAGGAGAGGATTTTCAGAAGAGGGCTTTAAGCCCCGCACCTCATTTCCATTGGCTGGCGTCACCGTTTATGCTAAACGGTGGCCAGCCATTGGGAATGAGCTATGTATGTTGCCTTCCTTTGGCTTTTTGTGCCGGCCCACTTGGACTGGCTCCCCTGCTTTCCTTCTGTCGTAAGCCATTTCTTATCTTTATGGGGCCATGTGTTTAAACACATGGCCCCATAAAGACAAGAGATCGAGGCTTGTTTCGTTTTCCCTCTCGTGTCTTTTCCCAGCTTCTCCACCCCACTCTCTCTGCTGTCCCTCCCCCCTCCCTTCCAATCAATCATGGGGCTCCTTAATCTGCAGACTGCGGGAAGGCCTCCGACCCTGAGCTTGTATTTGTGGTAAGTTTGTCACTTGAGCTTGCATCATGCTATAAACCAAAGGACTTAGTAATACTCGCCAGCTGAACTGAAACTAGAACAAAGACTCCCAAAGCCCCACCTGAAAGGGTGAAAGGGCAGTGGGAAGAAGAGCCTTCAAATGTATTTCTGCAGAGTTCTTATACCCTCAACACAGACATGTAACTCTAGGATCCCAGCTCAAAAGTACATTCATTCTGTCTGGACAAACAGTTGCTGTTAAAACTTAGTCACAAGTTACAGCTCCGCCATCATGTCATTTCCTCCCACAATGCAAACCCGGCTGATATCCCAGGGTTCTTTAATTACAACTCTTGGCAAGAACAGTGCATGTTCCTTTCATACACATATGCTTCGCAGCACAGAGACGTCTTTTCAAAGCCATGTTGAATTCTGTAAAAAAAAAAAAAAACCTGAAACTATAGTCTCTTCTTTTGGCTCTCTCATCGTCCTGATCAAGGTATATTTACCCAGTAGAGCACTCTTTTTATAGACATGTTGATCTCCTTAATTAATTTATTTATTATGTGCTTTTCAATGGTAGTTGGGTAATGTGAGACTCTCAGGTACATAGTCCCCTGCCCTCCCCTCCCCACCGCACTGATTGGCAGATTCGGCAGAGAAACTCAGTCTTGGTGTTTTGTTGCCACCTCCTCGTAATTAACCTTATCTTAAACTCAACAGACGTTTCTGGTGCATTTTAGCAATCTGCCGTTTATTTATGCATCTTGTTAGTATTTGTTGTCCAAGAATCTTGCCAATCATCTAAAAGAAACGCCTGTAATTCTTCTTGACATCACACCATCCATGGCTATTCATTTATTGTCCTGGGCACCGTTGCAAGCCCATGGAGCAGTGGCAGACCGCCTGCATCTCTGCAGACGCGCTGCCACAATCGCACATCGCTAGACCCAGGCAATACATAGGCAATTATGTTCAGTATCCATGTCCATGGAGCAATCCTAATGCCTCATACACCTGCCATGGCCTAGTTGATGAGAGGAGTAGAAGAACACATTTTTCAAAAGTTCAGTTGGTTTCACCCCCTCAGTCTCACCATTTTGTTTCACGTGAATTGTGTTTTTCCAAGGTCATCTACACTTTGTTTTGTTTTTTGTGTTGTTAATGTGTCTCCTACTTTATGAAGGTCAATCAGAAACAATTTGCATTCAATTTTTACCGGTCAGAACTTGTGTTTACATTTTGTATATACAAATAATTCACATACTTGGATGAGAATGTGAATTTTGATTGCACCTGCTGTACACATCAGTGCATCTCGTGCTTTGTGCTCTTTAACCCAAAAAATTGAAATAAATGCAAAATGTTAACCTGGAACACACAGTATATGCTAAGGCAGCAAAGGCATTGTTTCAGGGAGTTTTTTTGGGGGGGGGGGGGGGGGGCAGGTGGGGGGATGTATTGTATTTGTGATTTTTTCCGGTCCTTATTGATTTTCTATTTTACCTCATACTTTTTGAGGTTCACTTTGGGGTTTGAGTATTTCTTGATAAAGTTTCAAATTGTAGTTTGAGAAGATTGGCAGCATTGACTTTTTTTTGTTGCTGCTCAAAGTAGATTACTGCTGGGTATCTATTTTGCACAGTCACACGAAATTACTTTTAAGAGCTTCCAAGCACTACTTTTTTTTATTATAACTTTGTAAAGTTCACCAAGATTGCAAAGTTGTTAAAATCTACATCATTTAGTTACAAAGAGAAAACTTGTTTGGTTCTTCAGAACCAACAGCAGCCTCTGCCACCACAGTGATCTGCACCAAGCGCTTGTGTTGTATAAAAGTATAATGGAACTTGCACTAAATGGTGAACAGTTGGCCAAATTGATATTTAAAAATAACTTTTTATATAGCGCTTCATGCCACATTCCCATCCTTCCTATTCTGATAATAACACATTACTATTGCCTACTTTATTTGTACTCTGCGGGCCTGATTCACAGAACTAACTTAAGACAAAATCCTAAACTTACTACCATTTTGGTCCTAACTTTACTACTCCTAAACTGAGAAAAATCCTAACTTTAAGACTTTCGGTATTCACAGAAGGCATTTAGGAGTCCTAAAGTTAGGACTCCTAACTTCTGTGAATACCGAAATGAGTAAGTGCCTTCTGTGAATACCAAAATGAGTAAGTGCCTTCTGTGAATACAAAAATGGTAGTAAGTTTAGGATTTTGTCTTAAGTTAGTTCTGTGAATCGGGCCCTGCGTACTCATTTTGCCTGAGTTGGCCTCACCTGTTTTGCTTCTAGATCACATTTGATGTTATTGGCAAGTGTTTAAGTCACAGAGCCCTCTCCCCCTGCAGAAAAATATGGCGAGGTGAAGCACATCCTTCTGTTTTGTGAATTGAAAGTGATTTTCTGCGTGGATGGTTTGATAGACAATCCCAGCAGCTGAGGAAATTGTTTAATTGAAAATGACTGGAGAGTTACGTTCTTCTTTGATCTCTAATGCATTTAGGCCGAACCTGTGACCATTAATGTGCTGCATTCTCTATCTCTCAGAACGTATTGTTTACAATAAAGGGCTTTGAGTCTGACCATTTCTTATCATTTGTTGGCTTCATTGTCACTTTTGCTTGCTGACTCCTATTTGGGCAGCCCATGCCAAGCATCACTTCCTTTCTATGGAGTATTGGCCAAGCACAGATTGTTTCAACCTAGTTGGTGGCCATCTGCTGCTTACGCTGTGATTGAGGTTCTATTTTTTCTCCGTCCCTCTTCCCACTCCCACTTTGGGTGGTGCTTCTTCCCCTCCCACCCATCCGCTATTGCTGTCTTGGTCTGGTGCTCTCATTCTTGTTCACTGCATCTCTCTCATCTTGTTTTCCTCATGCCCCTCTTCTCATGCTGACCGTTATTGGTGCTTACACCCCCTGCACCTCCCTTTTGTGGATTTTATTCCTTTCGTCGTTGTTGCTCCTTTCATCCTCCTCCATACTCCGCTTGTGTGGCTTGGTCCCCTGCCCTTTAAAACAAGCATTTGCAATGCAATAGGTCTTCCATTTATGCGAGTTTGAGCTATTGACGTTGCAAATAACAATGCCTTTTATTTTTGTTTTCGTTTTTATAAACATAAATAAAAGGCATTGTCACTTACAATGGCAATAGCTTAAACTCGCATAAATGCGAGACCTATTGCATTGCAAATGCTTGTTAAGGTTGTGTTTCATTATTCTCATGATAAACCCAGGCACCTGCAACCTAAAGTTTCAATTCCTGTCATCTGTATGCTACTTCGTCCACCTATGTGGAGAAAATGTATAAAAGTTGGGAAATTTGAGGAGGGGTTAGGATTAGATGCCCAATTATTTAACGAGGCAAAGCTCTGTCTCTCTGAATAGTGATAATGCTTTATTTGGGCTTATTTTTAGTCAATAAAAATGTTCCAAACGTCCATTGACCTCAAAGTCATATTTTATTTTACAGACACGATGGCTTGGGCCAGGAACTGTTTATTCTCAGCCTGAGGTGGGAGGGAAGCTGGACTTGACTTCACACAATGACCTTAGGCACTGAAGGTTAAGGGAGACATTTTCCGCGGGAACTGGAGAATATGTGGCCTCGCTGCTACAGCTGCCGTCTTTGGCGCTGGGGAACCAGGTTCGAGCCTCGGTGTCGACTCAGCAGCCTGTGATTCTGGGTAAGTCACTTATTCTCCCCGGGCCTGCCAAAAAATGAATGCGTCCTTGTGTGACGTAACTAGTGCTCATGTAAAGCGCTCCGATACCTGCTGGTCGAGTTCGCGCTATATAAATCTGCACAAAAAAAATGGAGGGTGAAGTGCAGTGCAGCCCACGACAAGCCCATCAGGTTAGATAGCATTTGCAAACCTAAATATAAAAGATGAAGTCTAAACAATAGATATGCAACATTTTCTACGGCTTTGCTTGTGTATTTGAGTTCTCTAAGCCATGCAAATATCTGATCTGAGAGATGATGGTTCTGGACCGGGCTGGTAAGTAGGCGCAGAAGAGCCCCAGGAGATAGCAACTACTAGTATGTGTGTGATGTTCACAATAAACAGCAGGAGGCTTCTAGATAATAAATCAGAAAGGGGAAGTAGGGAGGCGTGCCAAGGCCCTATCACATACCATTTAAGGAGGAATTTGTGCGCGGCAGAGGTTCACTCATCCAGCCACGCAGACTTCTCCACCTGCCTCACATCTTTAATCATAAATTGGCTGAAAGCAAGGGGGTCAGTGTGTGTAAATAAAAGATGGCTCCCTTCCTCCCTCCAAAAGATCAGAAGTAATTAACTGAGGTTCCCTCCCTCCCTCCCTCCCTCCCTCCCTCCCTCCCTCCCTCCCCCCTCCCTCCCTCCCTCCCTCCCTCCCTCCCTCCCTCCCTCCCTCCCTCCCTCCCTTCCTTCCTTCCTTCCTTCCTTCCTTCCTTCCTTCCTTCCTTCCTTCCTTCCTTCCTTCCTTCCTTCCTTCCTTCCTTCCTTCCTTCCTTCCTTCCTTCCTTCCTTCCTTCCTTCCTTCCTTCCTTCCTTCCTTCCTTCCTCCCTTCCTCCCTTCCTCCCTTCCCCCCTCCCGGGGATAAGCTGCAGCACAAGACGTGCGCACACCCTTCTGTTTTCCTGTGTGTGACTGGGAAACGGGAATGAAAATCCCCACCGAAAGGGACTCCTGCCCATGCTATGTCCCACCATTAAGGGAAAAGCACGCGTGGATACAGCGGGTGGGCCTCACTAACAATGACCACAAGAAGTCCTTTTCAGAGGAAGGAAACTGATCTTGAATACTTCTTTTTTATTTTTTCATAAACTTTATTTAAACGTTTTACAAAAACACAAATCAGGTGTGCAATCAATGTCAGTGAAGATAAAACATATGATAATAAAGCATGACGGTGCAGTGCGAGGGAACAGTACAACCGCGACCACCCCAACGGCAGACATTTAACAAGCATAATACACATTTATTCCCCCTGATCTAGAATACTTAAGCAATTTGTAGAAAACGATTGAAAAATACTAAATATGAGATCAGCACGGAACAATGGTCAGTGTTTTTGAATTTGTATGAGGAAGCTAATAAGTGTAAGCATGAGTCTTAGGTCTGCGCCCAGAAATATGGCTGCACTTGAGATGCAAATGGCCAAAGGGACAGGAGGTATTAATGCAGAATCCAGCACGGAGAGACCAGCGACAGACAGGGAAGCGGCGTATAAGACGTGAGGCTGACTGTACCACCATGCCCTCCCTCTCTAGCGCCCAAATCCATCCCTTTCCCACTAGGCACAGGCCAGATGGAGCTCTTATCCCAGCCATTACTATAGACAGCTTGAGGCACACTGTAGTTCTTATAAACTGGGAATTAGAAAGGAACGCCCATGATAGTCAGCACTCCTGGGGCCTCATTTGTAAGGGTTTGCCGTAGGGCAGCGCCGCAGGTCTTCCCGCTGCCCTACGGCAAAAGAAAAGGGCAGGAATGTGCCTTATCTATCAGGTATAGCGCATTCCTGTCTTTTTCCCCTGCTCCGACGCACAATGGACTGCATGGCGCCAATGGAGGCCCCTATGGACCTTGGTGCAAGGGTGCCTGCCTTGTAGGGATGATTATTTTTGTGCAGGAAGGGAAACAAATAAAACGATTTCTCCTCGTTGTGCCTCCCTTACGTACGTTTTTGGCACTGCCTCAGATTTACGATTTATCGTAAATCTGGGGCAGTGACAAAAAGCCATGGATGAAGCTGGGAACGCCCTCAACAACACCCATTGCACGTCCCTTTAATGCAGAAAACTGTGTTAAAGCAAACAATATTTACAAGGCAGCATAAAACCCCAAAAAAGTGGCTTAGTGCTGCCTCGTAAATATGGAGCAGGCTCCTGTGCCACGGAACGTCACAAAAAGTGATGTTCCGGCGGCGCAAGGAGTCTCATAAAGGAGCCCCCAGTCTTCTAGTAATGCCATAGAAAAGAACCCAACTCTGACTTCTACTGATATCCTTCTCCCTCTGTGAGACAGACTCGTAATCAGGGCCTCAGTGTCCATGACCAAATAGACCACATTAGACATAGGGTTAAGGAACGAAATAAAGCCCGCAATGGCTTTAGTTTAAACCGTAGCAGCATTTGGTGTGGGTTGAAAGTTATTTACTGGGAACAGGGAATGAGGATGTTTTAAATAATGCTTTTGGTATTCTGTTGGTGATCATTTACATTTTCATACAATTGCACCTCTGCACTAGTCATCAACGCCCTACCAATAAAGGCAGTGCTCATTCTTTTCCTCCAACAATTGGTGAAGACAGCGCAAGCAGTTGTGATAAACATGTATATTTAATGACATTTAGATAGAAATGAGTAGATTAACAGGTGTAAATATGATTTAGGTTTTGCCCTTGGAGGTGCAAAAGGAGTAGATTCTTAACTTATTTTGATGTTTTTTAAATGATTAATACCATATTTGCAAGACTGCCATGTTGAGTATTCTTCAGCCATTTAGTATGCCTATGTATACTAATGTGCTTAAGTTCTCTTGTCTCTGAGGTACTCAACCTGGTTTTCATGCCTGGCACTATGATGTAAAGATTCTCAATTAAGCTAGCTCAGCAACTGAAATCTCTACTGTTGTTTCTCTTTTCAGGGTCCTTTTTAGGTCTCGCCTAGCGAACGCAGCACAGCTGCTTCGCTTAGCGATACTCTATTGTTGTGGCTTTTCCTAGCGAAGGGAGACAAACCATGTGCGCGCACGGACATCCGATGTGCACTCGCATGGTGTCTCCTTTGCTTCACAAGCTCCCACCGGCGCGCCCGCATGGCGTCTCGTCTCTGCTCCCACTGCGTGCTCACAAGCGCATCGTATGCTTTCACTGTCCGTCCCCCGTCAGCTCCACAGAGACAGCTTGTTTGTTCTTCTCATGAGAAACCCAGGCACCTAGCTAAAGTTATGGTTCTTGTCATGTGTATGCTGTTTCAACCACCTATTGGAAGAAAGTATATAAATGCTGAGGAGATTTGGGGATGCAATAGCATTTGATGCTCAAGTGTATGATGAGGCTTTGCTCTCTGTCTCTCTCTGAGTAGAGATATCACTTTATTTTTGCTTATTGTTGCATGTTGTAGACTTTAAGTGGACTCAGAGTGATAGTTTTCGTTCCTACTAGTCTGCCACATGTGGAGAGTGAAGCTTATAAGCCTTCATCGTCTACATCTCCAAGTAGAACTATTTAAAAAAAAAAAAAGAAATTCTATTGGAAAAATATCAAAAGCAAAATCCACTATGCACAAAGACCATACTATTTCATTATCGTAACCATCAAAGAACATGATATTTTTCCAAATAACATACTAGTACAATGTCATAAATACAAAAGCAGCCTGATTTATACAATTTCTAAATTATTTAAAATCCCCTAGAGGTAGCCTGGCATGCTAAGAGCAAAGCCTTAACTGACTAAGGCACACACTTTTTTAAATTTGGGTTAAAGTGAATAATTGTAAATTTGAGGCCACAGGCAGAGATAAACTCCTGCCAGCAAGCTCTAGGATCAGGCGGTTTGCTCTGCAACCATGCCCTAGCAATGCACAATCTGCCCACCGTAACTGCATAAAAGTACATCAAAGCCCGATTACACAGAATAGATCTTGAATGGCTGATCATAATAAGCTTAGCATCATAACCACCTTGACGTTGTAATAAATGATTTAGCTAATAAAATACAAAAGCCAAAAATGAAGAGAGGGAAGGGCAGGTGGCGAAAATATGGGTAGCGTCTGTTCCTGGCATTTAACACCAGAAACAATTGGAAGATGGCCGGAGGCCCATTCTAAACAGTCTACGTGGAGTACAGTATGTATTGTATAAAGTCTTGAAAAAAAGTGGCCTTAAAGAGAGAGGCATTAAGTATACCTTGAGCCAGCTGAACACTTAGCGGCTAATTACGAGTCTCGCGATCAACGGGTGTGGCAGTGGCGGTCTCCCCACTGCCCGATTATGAGATGGGCGGTGGGATCGCAACAGCCCGCCGCAGCCCTCAGGGAACCACCGTTCTCTGGCGGTGTTGTGGCAGTGTGAGGCATCCATATGCTTGGCAGGACCACCGTGATCGCGCCAAGCATATTAGGAGTTTCCTCTCATCCAGGATTTTCATGGCTGTTCCTCCTCAAAGTTAACCCTGCCAGAGAGGAAACACCTGGTGCTTCTGCGCCCTGTGAATGCACACAAGGGAGCACAACATGTGCCCCCCTGTGTTGATGCTCATCAGTTTCTGCACAGCATGGACTTTTCCATCCATGCCATTCAGGTACTGTTTTTGGCGTTTCCATTGCGGTACCCGTTTTTAGAGGAACCGTTGTGGGAATGCCAAAAAAAGCCACCCAGACAGGAGGAAACTTCTAATCTGGCGGGCGGCTCGACCACGGCTTTGTCGGTGTGGCGGTGGGGCAGACCTGGTGCCGCACCGCCAAAGCCGTAATCGGGCCTTTAGGGCCTGATTACGAGTCTGCCGGTCTGAAGATTGCCAGACTCCCGAGGGCGCAGAGGTGGTGGTCCAGCCACCACCGCACTGGTAGTCCAACCGCCCTATTAAGACTTTGGCAGTTGGATCGCCATTGCACTGCCGCAACCCCCAGGAAACCATGTTCTCTTGTGGTCCTGTAGCAGTCTGAAGGCAGCAATATGCTTGGTGGTGCCATGGGGCACCGCCAAGCATATTACGACTTTTCTCACCGCCAGCGGTGTCATGAAGGTTCTTCCTCCATGTAACTTCTGGCAGTGAGGAAAGAAAGGGGGCCCTACAGGGACCCGTCTTGCCCATGTGCACAGAGTTTTTACCCCCAGTTCCTGCACGAGAAGGAATTCACAAAATGGTGCATTCCTTCCCATGCAGGAATGTTCACTGGCGGCTCCGTGGCGGTGCTGTTTAAGGCTCACAATTAGCCTCAAAACATCACCGCTGTGGGACCGCCACACCACCCACCTATCCATTACAATTAGTTGTAATCTGGCGAGTGGGCGTCAGGGACTTTTGGCGGTGCGGAGCTTGGCAGTGGCGTGCCACCCGCTCCCACAGCGCCAAACATCATATTCAGGCCCTAACACGGATATCCCCTTCAGTCACAGTCGAATCTAAATTCCTAGTCCACTTATTTCCTAGCTGTTGAAAATGTTGTGTGTTGGAAACACGAAACAAAAGTGCTATACAGAATACTAATGGACCGAAGTTTGGGCAAAAGATAAAACCACTCCAAAAATGGATTGGGGCACATAGAAATATCCTTAGTCTGCACAAGGGCGCCAAAATCTCAGAGTTGAAGATATCTAAAGAAAACCCTGCTGGAGTGCCCCATGAAGATCCTGGATTGTCTCAAAGGAGCGGAAAATACTATTAGAGACCAGTTGCCCACATAGTTTAGTTCACTGACATACTTTCGACAACAACAATATTGTGATAGAAAAATATTGTGTCAAAAATATCGAACTCAAAAATATTGTTTTCCTATACTTATAATGTAAATGACAAGAATAATGGGATTTTTTTTTGCTGTCACTAATATCGTTATAAAGTAAACATTAAATATAGTAGAACGTATCATTAATGTAAGAAAAATTTAATATTTTTAATTAAATGGAAAATATATCTAACTATTATACTTATTTACAAAAATAAAACACACATATATTAATATATATAATATCTGATTTAAAAATATTATTAAGTTAATAATTTTACTGTGTATTACAATTTACGAATTGTTTTTAAATGTAATAATTTACTATATATATGCATAAATATATATATGTATATATATATATGTATATATCTCCATATATATCCAATAAAAGGTTGCCTGCTGTAAGGAGGCCCAACACAGGTAAGTTCAATTCATGCCCTCTTTATTGGTTGGAAGAAAACAATGTTCAAACAACCTGCAGTGCACCACAGAGAGAGTCAATGCCCAACGCGTTTTGTGATAACGATCACTTCCTCAGGGGCTGTGGGACATAATGCAAGAAAGGAATCACGGCAGTCTTAAGGTATTTTTCCCGCCTTAGTGGGCGTGGCCATCTCCGTGGCCTGCTGGTATTTGGAGTCCCAACAGTAATTATCCCAGTGGATCAAAACAAAAAAAAAAATTTCACCCTACAAGGTCCTTGAGGGACTACTACAGAAATGAGAAAAGCATAGAGATGAGAATTGAAAAAAAGTGAGCATTAAAGTAAATGTGTGATAATTCCAGAAATTTCACACTTACCTGCCCATCAAAATAAGTTAATTATAAATAAGTGATTTATTTAACTTTCTATAAAGAAGGTTTGTTTTTTTCCTATTTTTCCTTTGTCAATCTGAAAAAAAGAAAAAAGTATTAATATTTAACAATACATTTTAGAATAAAGTACACATATTTTCATATTTAAAAAAAAAAAAAATTGCCCTTTTTTTGCTGTTTTCAGAATATATTGCATTTCACTGTAAATCGTGAAAGCAATTGCATTCATCACTTAACAGCGGGCACAAAAAAAAACCAATCTGAAAGATTGTTTAAAAAAATGCCCAGAATCTCTTCTCACTAAAACATACCTTTATAGAAATGTAACATTTGCAATAAAAATATCATCTAAGAACAATAACTAATTCCAATAAATATCGTCTGAAAATTCTGTTGCATAAGTATAATCACCAAAATAATTTGTGTCAAAGAAGTCCACAATGCAAATTGTTACCTTTCCTTTAGGCCAAATGGTAATTTTTAAAATCTTTTTTGATGACATTTCCAATGGTAATCCAATTAAATTGCAATAATGATTTGTACAGCTGTTGCAATTTCTGTCTAAAATTTTGGTTTCAGAAAAATTAAATAGGAATTTGCTAAATCAAAAGGCAAACGTTGCTTGAAAATCAATTGAGAATCATTACACAGTGTCCAGCCTTTTTCACATTTAAGAAAAACTGTGTAATGACCAGAAGTTACAGTAGGCCCATCATGGAAAATTATTGCAACTGTAACAAAAGTTTTTCCAGAAATTGATAATTGCTGTCCTGTAAACTTCTTTATTAAAGTGTCCAATTTTGAACCATCAGCTCTACAACGTTGCATCATTAAAATTACATACTGTCCATATTTCTTTAAAAGTAAGGTTGAAAACATGTCAGATTTACATTCACAACATTCCATGCTATGATTGGCATCTTTAACTAATTTACTAAAAGTCACTGATTTAGTGTCTGGCAATGTTAAATAGATAAACCTTTCTGAATCAACATAAGAGCTGCATGTGTAGAAACAGTTTTCACAACTATGTTCCCATTTATAAGAGAGACCAAACAAATTTTCAATTTCTATACCTTCATCTTCCAGTACCAAAAGGATATACATCAAGAATTCCTGTGCATCTTGCTGGACATTTTGAGAAAACTGTGTTTGTCCTGAACATACATCTAAAAGATTTCTAATTTCAGTAGCACTTTCTATTTTAGCTTTATCAACACTCAGCTTCTCATAAAGAAGACTTAGCACAGAACAGAATCTTTTTTCATGATGTTCTATTATCTGCTCTTGCAAACTTTCAAGATAAAATACAACATTCAGCACTACATTAGCATAGCAGTTGACACCAGAGCTATTTTCAAAATGACAACCAACAACCTCTTCAATACTATTCTTTTTCTTTTTGCTTGCAATGACATGACTCTCTTTTTCTTTTCTCTTCTGTACATCCTCATTACAGATATTCTCAAATCTCCTTTTCCGAGAAACAACACGTTTTTCCAACACAGGATACTGACCTAAATGAGGAGCATAGGTTCTTCTTAATCTATTGTACTCCTTTACACAATTTGCATCTGCACTAACTTTTGTGTCATCAAAGTCTATCATGAATAAACCTGATAATGTTTTTACTCGTGACAGAGCAACATATGCCATACCTTCTTTGAACACAGTAGATCCAATGTTTACAAATGCACTTTCAACAGTTAATCCTTGAGATTTGTGAATAGTTACAGCATATGCTAGAGAAAATGGAAACTGCTTCCTACGTACATATAAGTCTTTCACAAGCAAAAAACGGACTGAACAACGACTAATGTCTTTTACCTCTTCAATCTGATCAAATTTTTATTTTTAAAAACTCAATTCCTTCTTATTTCTGGTAGTTAACTTTACCCATAGCTTCATTTACTAAACCTTTTTCAACATCCAAATTTCTCCTTAAAAATACTCGACAGTTCATGCAAAGATATAGATTTTTTTCTAATCCAGCTGTTTTCGAAATGTTCTTCTCTAGAGAATCCAATTTATTTTTCAGTTCGCCTGTTAATGTAATAGTAATTCTTTCATGTTGAATTTTGTCCACTGCTTCCATTTTCTTAATCTCTTCCTTTTCCAATTTTAAAAGTTCCTCATTGAATATTGAGCATTCACGTAGTGTTGGCATTAAACAGATTACAGTATTTTTTTCTGCAATGTTCTTGTATATTTTCTCTGCAACTATTTCTTCATTTGGAAATAAATTATGTAGCAACCGAGTCTGTAATGCTTTTCTGCCAACTTCTGTGAGTAGTCCAATTCTGATATCTTTCAGAATACTTGCATATTCTTCATCGTTTGCTTGCCTCATATTGGTAGTGAGTTCTTTGTACTCAAAGAACGACCAAATATTCGCATTACCAATGCTTCCTAATGATTTCTTCGTGTCCTCATGTGTCACAGTATTAAACACTGGTTGTCCTTTAACTGGAGTAAGCTGTAGAAGATCCCCAAAAACTATAACATGATTTCCACCAAATAACACGTCATAGTCTCTCTTTAGAATGTGCTGCATTCTTAAATGCACAAAGGCAAGCATTAAGTTTGATACCATGCTTACCTCATCAATAATGAGAACTTGCATCTTCTTCAACACTCTTGAAACTTCGAAGCATGCTTCTCCAGTTAGCTTGTGATATTCTATTTTGTTCTAATGCTCCACTGGTAACATTAGCAAGCGATGGAGAGTAATTCCTTTAATGTTATATGCTGCTAACCCAGTTGGAGCAGTAACAACACAAGACAAAGTTGAATCTGTTTTTTGCTGTAGGTAGCTTCTGATGACTTTAATTAAGAAACTTTTCCCAGTTCCAGCTTGTCCACTTACATACAACCTAATTGGTTCAAATGATGTGCATGTGCACTCTTTATTTTCATGTAGTAATCCATGATCAATTTTTTTTCTGACTTCATCATAAATTTGTTGTTGTTCTTCATTCAGTTGTTGTTCCAAATTTGGTAAGTCTATTACATCTTCCTCAGCTTGATTCATAGCCGTTTCCACTTCAGTCATAGCGATTGCAGCTTCATTTTCTACGATTGGTTGTCCTAGGGGATCTTGACTGAGCGTTCCAGAACTTTGGCTGTCTTGAGAACTGTCTCTAGCTACTTCAGCTGCAATTGTAGCTTCCTGTTCAATTTCTTCATTTAACATTTGGACATAATTCCTGAAAGTACTGCATTTAATGGTATCTTTACATGCATTAAATTAATCCTCATAGCTTTGAAATTCTCCAAGTAGTTCGTCCTCTGAATGCCATGGTTCAAACAGCTGTAAAAGTGCCAAGTAGTAAAATTCCTTTTTGTCAGTAGTGTCGCAACTCAGCTTCCTGTGATTAATCAAACTTCCTTTTGTTTGCTTCACCAAACATCCTTCCTCACCAATGACTTTATATTTTCCATTGTTGATGTCTTCTGTGGCTTTCCGTGAAAAAATGTAGTTCTGCAGCACTTCATAGAGACACATGTTCTCAAGATGATGACTTCTTTTTGGGTAATATGTGTCCAACATGTTTGTTTTCAAAATATCTGTACTTTCTGGGTCGTTCTCGGCCAAATATTCAATTTCTCCAACAGATTTCAGTACCCGATTTCGCATTGCTGCAAGGCCTAACCTGACCCAAATTATTCTTCTTGATTTCGAGTACAGACTTGCAGATGATAACCTATCTGAACATTCGTAGGATCCAATTTCTCGATGCGATAACATCTTTAAACTGAAACTGTACAGCTTCTTACTGACAGTTTTCTCGTGAGAAATCTCTTCCCACATTTCCTTCAATTCCGTTTTCTCAGATTTAGTGATGTAAGATGTGACATACCGAGCAACAGCAATAGAATTGTCTGCCACATACTGAATATCCATGTTAGCATTCCACATGGATAAAATGACTGGGTTGTAGTCATTTATATATTTTGACTCTTCTTTTCTTCTTAGGTTGTATTTATTTTTAGGAGATTTTCTTGTAATAGTATGTCGCACAGCTGACATAAAACTGTTGACTCTTCCTTTTGAAAGAACAGGTCTAGGAAATCCAAATCGACATTTTGTGTAGAATTTATCTTTGGTCTTGTACTTCCGTCGACAGTATTTTCCACACCGATGACTTTGGAAACGTAAAACTTGCTCTTTTAACTTTTTCTCTTCTGTGCTTTTAGGTATAGCACATGTTGCATATTCTTCAATGAAAGATAAAACTGCTTCATCAGCATCTGTTCCAAATTTTGGAGCATCCTTGATCCACAACAGCATATGAATATGAGGAGCACCTCTTGCTTGGTACTCTTTTCTCCAAAAGAAATCCACAACTTCTCCAAGAGGTGGATTTTTTTTATTGCAGATGAAGGACATCATAGCCTCAAATCTATGATTGAAATATCTGCAAACATTAACCGGATCCAATGAGCACAGTTCTCCTGCTGTCTTGTATTCGATGTTTTTAATGTTTGAATTTGCCTCTCGTAGAAAATCCAGTAAATCATCCCAAGCGTACTCTGCACAGCTTAGGGTAAGGAACCATGTAGGAGTTCCTAAATTCCGTAACATACATTTCAATTCTCCATGGCGTCGGTACCAATATTCATTAGTCCCACGCTGACAAGCCATCAGATTGATCAATTGTGATTCCAAATGATCATCTCGCTGCTGCACTTTGTTCATAAAATCCTTAGCAGACACATTATGTAGATGTACTCCACTTTTTAAAATGTGATTTACTGCATAAGATAGTGCAGACAAGTCACTTTCAAATAACAGATGGAACAAATATGGAATACTTTGACGAAATCTTGGATCTTCTGCATATAACCTTGTAGTCCGATACTCAGAAGCAGGAATCTGTACTGGGCGTTCATCGTATCGTCCACCTTCTCCTGTAGGAAACAGCTGGGGAAAACAACGAGCTTCCAAGCTCTCCTCCCATACACTCACGGGAGTTCCTTGTGCTTTTTCATCTGAAACAGATCAATGGTGTTTGCCATTACTTCTTTTGAATGAAGAGGATGTATGCTGAAATGTTCATAAATTTCTTCTTCTTTTGACTTGTCAACTTTTTCAATTTGCCCAGTTGGTGTTTCTGTGTCTCCTAGTACATCTTCTTCATCTTCATTTATATAAATTGATTCATACCATTTATTATTCCTTTTCAAATATAAATTTGTTCTTTGTACTTTCCGTACATCCACCAGCTCCTGCCAAATTTTCTTATTCTTTGTAGGTACACCATTAACCAGAATAACTAATGGTTCAGTTTCCAAAGTATCTGCATCAATAGTTTCCATATTTTTTTTCAAATCCAACGGCAAATAGACCACTCTTCCTTTTAAACCTCTCTGTAAAGCTGAAGGAGGTAATTTACCGGTTTTGGGCTCCATACGTACTATAGTCTGGAATGGATGAACACATTGAATGAGTATAGACTCATACGTATTTAAATCAGAAAGTTCAACTGGAATATCAACCAGTACTAAATTATTATGTACAGCTCTAGCTGGCATTTTATTTTCTTCTAACTTGTTATAACAGTATTTACAAATACGCTGATCTTCACCCAAATCAAAACAATTTTCAAGAAATATATATGTTGCAAAATCCTTCCACTTATAATTATCCTCTTCTTCACTTTTTTTATACAGATCAACATTCTTTGTTTGATTTTTGTAATGGCTTCTCCGGCAACATATACAAGTAATATTTGGTCTTTCATTAGAGATGATAGCAAATTTTGTCATATGATCTTCAAATTTCTTACTTACGGAGGGTTCTACATTCTCTTCCACATTTCCCTCAATAACTGTGTCATTATCTGCACTTTCTTGTTCCGGACTAAAGTAACTAAACTGAATTTTATCAGTAACCTTCTGAACATCTGATACAGTTCCACGAAACAGAGCCCTATTCAACACATTTAATTTTAGTGCTGGACTTTTAGCAGAATACAATCTTCTCACAAATTTTCTTATTTCAGTATGATGTACTGCCAGCATCCTAAAATGGTGAAAAACACTTTGACAAACTTTCCTAGATAGACAAGCCAGAGAGTGTCCTTGCAAACCAGTATTCTCTCTCACTCTGCATGGATCTAGTCTTTGAAGCACCTTAATCTTCTGTTTAACACTTTTTTTACTATATTCTCTTAGAAACTCACGTAATTTATCAATAGATTCCTGTCGCACAGTACAAATACTACTACAATTCCAAGTGTACACTGGGGCTTTAGGACGTCTCCCCATAACCTCATCCGCCATCACTTCTTCCTCATTTCTTGGAACCATTTTCTCCTTTTCCATTATACAACCATCTTTCACTTCATAAGCTCGGCCACTGGTGTCAACTGCATGCAACAAACTATTACTTTGAAGATAACTCTCTTCATTAAAAAATGGTTCAGTACTTGAACTATGCATCCATTTTCCTAAAAACACTTTACAAAAGTTATTTCTTTTCACTACTCTTTTTGTTTTGCTTTGTGACTTCATTACATTGACCATTTTATCTAATGTACGCATCCTGTTCAAAATTAAAATGAATAATTTTCTTTTTAATTCTAAAGCCTTAGCTACAATGGCTTCAATATCTTTTTTTCTTTTGTAAAATTTTGCTTTTTTCTTATATTTTTTCACATCCTTTAGCAAATTGGTCATCACTCTTCTCTGAAACATTTTTCTACGGATCTCTTTAAATGCTGTTTTTCTTTTTAAACCAATCTTTATTGCTTCTGATTCTTGTAGGAGAGTAGGGTCTGCTATCCTATGGTCACCCCAAATTTTTGCTTTTTGCTTCACTGGTTTTTGACATATTGAGGCTGTGGGCCTGCTAATCAGACCCCCAGCCTGCTGTTCTCTCTAACTAAATTGACACTATGCACCCTAGGTGCATAACCAATTGGAATTGGATCACCCTGTGAGCCCCTGTACCAGTGTACACTAGGTACCCAGGGCCTTGGTGTATCTAAGGCCTACCAGGGGCTGAAGCATGTATTATGCCACCCCTGGCCTGGCCTAACAAATTTGACACAACTGGCTGATCACTCAGCTGGGGTAAGTTGGTGTAACCACCTCTTACTTAGGTGTAGTATACCTATACCTAACCTTAAATGGGACACATGTTAACCTATAAGTCACTCCTATGGCAGGCCTTGACAATCCTGAAGGCAGAGTGCTTGGTTCCATGTGAGATGGTGCTCTGGCATGAGCTGAGCCTGTCTGCAGTGGTCGGAACAACTTCCTTCTACCGTTTCCAGATATCGTCATACCATATACTCTTAAGTGCATTATGAACCTCGCGGTTAAAGGCTATCTTTGGTTTGGCTTTATCAAAACATGTCGAGTAAGGTGTCATACGAATTGGAATACTAACCCCTCACCAATTCTGGTGACGGGGTTAGCATTCCACCCTTCTAGAGGGACACGACATGTACAGTACCTGAAACCCGGGTAAAATCAGACATAGCCTCAGCTCCACAAAATGGATGCTGCCACCACAGACACAAGTCTGCCTTCCTGCTGCTGGGAGTCCTTCCAGCTTGGGAGACGTGGACAAAGGGTTTCCTGCCAGGGGAGGTGCGAGCATCACCCCAGACAGGATTTTGTGTATTGGTCAGGTAGGGCTTGAAAGGAAACAGACATGCCTGAGGCTCACAAGGAGCCTCGGTGCATATGCCAGTTCAAACCGGTCCTGGGGCACACCAGCCCCGGACCTGGGGCGAGCTGGACAAAGGATTGGGGGTGTAACCACCCCCCTTCCTGGTCCCACCCTTAGGGAGGGACCTAGCAGGTAGTCCGGCCCCTAGAATCCGCTTAAAGGTAGGAGCTGTGTCCTAAGACTTCAGACATCCTGGAATCAACTTAACTACAAGAAGAAGACGGGAACTTCGACGCTCTGCTGCACAGAGGACAGAAGGAAATCTCCCCTATGGTCAGGGAGTGACCATCTTGCTAACGCAAGCACCAACCAGCTATTCGACGTCTGCTTTGCCGCCGCCTCCCACCGGAGCCCGAGCCCAGAGCCTAACAAGACCTGGACCTCCAGACCTCTCACAGCCCGATCCACAGTCCCTGCAAAGAAGGAACCCGTGGAGGCACCGAGACACGTGGAGCCAGCCATCTTAAAGGACCGACAACAAGCTGCAAGCGCAACAACAGAGGCTCCCTCCAAGTTGTGCTTTGGGTCCTGAGAAGCCCAACATCCGAGCAGCATCTGCACCAAAGGTGAGCCCTCCAGCATCTCCACGATCTGCGTGGGGCCCCTCTGCACTTTGCATCTCAACACGCCTGCCCGGTCCCTGGCCCGTTGGCTAGTGGCCATTTTGGCGACGAACCTTGAAATCTATGATGCTGGTCTGGTTGCTCCAGACTGGCCCCAGCTGCTCTCCAAAAGAGCAGCCCCTCTGACCTTGCTGGTCAGAACAATCAGCTTTCTTTACTTTCCACGACTCCTGCCTTTGCCAGGGCTTGTTTGCTTCTTTCGAGTTGCCGACACTGCCGACAGCGAGAGCCTGCATGTGACAGCTCGTGAACCGACTCCTGGACGTCGTCAACCTTCAGGAACCACGTGGCTGCGGAGACAAGCTACACCTCATCACCTGTTTGCACCCGACATCGCCTGGTACCTACCTGGTGCCACTCCGGTCACTGGCTAGTGACTGTGAACACTGTCCCCTCTGCTTTCAGGTCTTCTACAACTCCGATCCACTCTTGGATCCACCGCATCTCTTCTGGACCGGCCGCCTGCAGCATCTTTGTCATCAGGCTCCATTGAATTGATAGAAGAAACCCGACGCACTTCGAGACCTATGCACCCGCTTCCTGTGGGTGAGGTAAAGCTGGCACTCCAGTGCCCAAGTGTAGAGAAACATCTCTAGTGTCTGTGTTTTGAATCTTAACTTCGTAGTCCATCCAGAAGACCCTTCTAGCAGTAACTTTTGAACTTTTACGCACCCATTGAAAACCTATGGAAGCACGCGTGTAACTTTCCTCACTGCACACGCGACCCGTGGACCTCCTGGTCTCTAACTGAAGTTAGCTCCTTGTAGGCCCAGCGATTCTAGAGGCCCTAGGCCTTTTCCCTTTCCTGTTCGTGGTACTTATACCACTATCTTAGTATATGGTTTGATCGGCCACCAGGGCCTATCCATATAAAGTGCAACTTCTGTATATTATAACACTGTCTTGTTTAACGATTTGTGCTCCTATGCTCATAAAGAGTGTAGCGTTACAACAAACAAATGATGGACGGAATGCTGACAATGCATACATTCTCCCCCAGTCAAGAGATTTGGGTTAAATCCATCGTTCTTTTGCCCACTACACCACCCCAGTTTAGACATGGCCATATGCAAATCAGTCTTGACCCTGTGCCTCATGGGAACAGTCCAGCCCGAACTGCCAAGCCATGTCTTCCCTGGACCGGAATCAAGCATCCTAGGACCGGTTTCTGGCTATCAGCCGTCATCAGCCAGGATAGCTTGACTCCAGTGGCGTAGTGAGCACGGGTCCCACGTCTGGGAATACCCATCCCACTTAGGGCGAAAAGCGTTACAACAAACAAATGATGGACGGAATGCTGACAATGCATACATTCTCCCCCAGTCAAGAGATCTGGGTTAAATCCATCGTTCTTTTGCCCACTACACCACCCCAGTTTAGACATGGCCATATGCAAATCAGTCTTGACCCTGTGCCTCATGGGAACAGTCCAGCCCGAACTGCCAAGCCATGTCTTCCCTGGACCGGAATCAAGCATCCTAGGACCGGTTTCTGGCTATCAGCCGTCATCAGCCAGGATAGCTTGACTCCAGTGGCGTAGTGAGCACGGGTCCCACGTCTGGGAATACCCATCCCACTTAGAGCGAAAAGCGTTACAACAAACAAATGATGGACGGAATGCTGACAATGCATACATTCTCCCCCAGTCAAGAGATCTGGGTTAAATCCATCGTTCTTTTGCCCACTACACCACCCCAGTTTAGACATGGCCATATGCAAATCAGTCTTGACCCTGTGCCTCATGGGAACAGTCCAGCCCGAACTGCCAAGCCATGTCTTCCCTGGACCGGAATCAAGCATCCTAGGACCGGTTTCTGGCTATCAGCCGTCATCAGCCAGGATAGCTTGACTCCAGTGGCGTAGTGAGCACGGGTCCCACGTCTGGGAATACCCATCCCACTTAGGGCGAAAAGCGTTACAACAAACAAATGATGGACGGAATGCTGACAATGCATACATTCTCCCCCAGTCAAGAGATCTGGGTTAAATCCATCGTTCTTTTGCCCACTACACCACCCCAGTTTAGACATGGCCATATGCAAATCAGTCTTGACCCTGTGCCTCATGGGAACAGTCCAGCCCGAACTGCCAAGCCATGTCTTCCCTGGACCGGAATCAAGCATCCTAGGACCGGTTTCTAGCTATCAGCCGTCATCAGCCAGGATAGCTTGACTCCAGTGGCGTAGTGAGCACGGGTCCCACGTCTGGGAATACCCATCCCACTTAGGGCGAAAAGCGTTACAACAAACAAATGATGGACGGAATGCTGACAATGCATACATTCTCCCCCAGTCAAGAGATCTGGGTTAAATCCATCATTCTTTTGCCCACTACACCACCCCAGTTCAGACATGGCCATATGCAAATCAGTCTTGACCCTGTGCCTCATGGGAACAGTCCAGCCCGAACTGCCAAGCCATGTCTTCCCTGGACCGGAATCAAGCATCCTAGGACCGGTTTCTGGCTATCAGCCGTCATCAGCCAGGATAGCTTGACTCCAGTGGCGTAGTGAGCACGGGTCCCACGTCTGGGAATACCCATCCCACTTAGGGCGAAAAGCGTTACAACAAACAAATGATGGACGGAATGCTGACAATGCATACATTCTCCCCCAGTCAAGAGATCTGGGTTAAATCCATCGTTCTTTTGCCCACTACACCACCCCAGTTTAGACATGGCCATATGCAAATCAGTCTTGACCCTGTGCCTCATGGGAACAGTCCAGCCCGAACTTCCAAGCCATGTCTTCCCTGGACCGGAATCAAGCATCCTAGGACCGGTTTCTGGCTATCAGACGTCATCAGCCAGGATAGCTTGACTCCAGTGGCGTAGTGAGCACGGGTTTCTTTTGCCCACTACACCACCCCAGTTTAGACATGGCCATATGCAAATCAGTCTTGACCCTGTGCCTCATGGGAACAGTCCAGCCCGAACTGCCAAGCCATGTCTTCCCTGGACCGGAATCAAGCATCCTAGGACCGGTTTCTGGCTATCAGCCGTCATCAGCCAGGATAGCTTGACTGCAGTGGCGTAGATCTCTTGACTGGGGGAGAATGTCTGCATTGTCAGCATTCCGTCCATCATTTGTTTGTTGTAACGCGGAACCCGTGCTCACTACGCCACTGGAGTCAAGCTATCCTGGCTGATGACGGCTGATAGCCAGAAACCGGTCCTAGGATGCTTGATTCCGGTCCAGGGAAGACATGGCTTGGCAGTTCGGGCTGGACTGTTCCCATGAGGCACAGGGTCAAGATTGATTTGCATATGGCCATGTCTAAACTGGGGTGGTGTAGTGGGCAAAAGAACGATGGATTTAACCCAGATCTCTTGACTGGGGGAGAATGTCTGCATTGTCAGCATTCCGTCCATCATTTGTTTGTTGTAACGCTTTTCGCCCTAAGTGGGATGGGTATTCCCAGACGTGGGACCCGTGCTCACTACGCCACTGGAGTCAAGCTATCCTGGCTGATGACGGCTGATAGCCAGAAACCGGTCCTAGGATGCTTGATTCCGGTCCAGGGAAGACATGGCTTGGCAGTTCGGGCTGGACTGTTCCCATGAGGCACAGGATCAAGACTGATTTGCATATAGCCATGTCTAAACTGGGGTGGTGTAGTGGGCAAAAGAACGATGGATTTAACCCAGATCTCTTGACTGGGGGAGAATGTCTGCATTGTCAGCATTCCGTCCATCATTTGTTTGTTGTAACGCATAAAGAGTCTAGGGGATACTTTGAGAAATAAATGCATATATATATTTTGAATATATATCTGTGTGGTGTCCTTTCATTGGTATAAAGGGGGGTTACATATGGTAAAACAGCTTGCTTAACACGCTTTAATGAGTTTAGCCTCAAAGACTGCTTAGCCTACGCTACCACTAGGGCAGCTAGTCCGAAAAGGTTGACTTACAACCACACCATAAGGGTTGCTTGGCATGGTACAAGGTGGTCACTTTAACTAGTGAACAGCATATACCAGGCCAACTTCTCACAATTCTACATTAGCATTTCGTAAATTCTCACTTTTGTCCTGTTTTTTTCTACTTGAAACATTTTTTCCAGTGGGCAAACTTTTTATATTTTTCCTTTTTTTGAAAATATTTTTAAAGAATTCCTTTGTCTGCTTACCAGAAGACTTTTTCTTTTTTCCAAAATGAGCATCTTCAACTAACTTTGGTCCTCCAGTTGTCTTCAAATATATATGTTTTTTTCTTGATTTTATAGGCATTTTAAATTTGCTTCACTGCTCTGCAGCAATACCTGAAAGAAACTAAAAAAAATACCTTTATGTAATTTAAATATATTACTATATTTTTTATGAGCTTTTCAAATCTTATAATACTATCTACCCCTTTCTTACGAGTGAAAAACACAATAAAACCAACACGAATTAAATCTCTAAGAACAATTCCTGTGTGCACACAGACTCTTGGTGTGATTCTAGGCAAAAAAAGATATTTGTTTTGCAATTCAAAAGCACACTTACTACTATTTTTTTGCAAGTGATAATTACTATAATAGTCTGACACATTTTCCTTATAGTTTAGAGAGGCAGAAAAGAGCACATGTCCTAACAGCTACTTGAGACCATGAGCATGTGGAACCTGGGTGAGTGATTAGACTAGAGCAAAGGAAATGAGCCTTGGTGATGTTGAATGTGTTAGCGTTACACATTGCTATCTGAAATACCACACAGTGCTGAATAGTAAGCATGGGAGTGCAGGAGAAGCAGCTGCCTGTGTGCTAAGAGTGTGTTTCTGGAGACTGTGTATTGTCAGGTGCAAGAGAGATCTGCATGGACGCTTGCACAACTGCAAGAAGACTGCAGAGATGTATGTAAGATCACCTGTGGTAAGGGTTAATTGGAGTTTTGAACATGTAGGAACTACCTCACCCATTGCAGGAGTGAAAGAAAATCTACCCTGTTGTTTTCAAATGTTTTAGCATTTGCCTCTCATCTGTGAAATGCTGATTTGTGCTGAATGCTATCCATCACAGTTGAAGAAAACAAGCTGCCCCTTTCCTCCCAATGCAATTTCAAAAGAACCAGAGTTTCACGAAATAAATCTCTGTCAACAATTCCTGTGTGCACACAGACTCTTGTTGTGATTCTAGGCAGAAAACGAAATTTGACTGCCAATTTGAAAGCACACTTACTACTGTTTTTTTTGCAAGTGATAATTTCTCTAACAGTCTGACACATTTTCATGACAGTTTTCAGAAACAGAAAAGAGCACATGTCCAAACAGCTTTTTAACTCCATGAATATATGTAATCTGGTTGACTGACTACACTCCAGCAAAGCAAATCAGCCTTAGTGATGTTAAATGAATTTGCGTTACTCACTGCTACCTGAAACACCACTCACTTGTGAATACTAAGCATGATTCTACCAGATAAACAGCTGGGTGTGTGCTAAGAGTCTGCTTCTGCAGACTGTGTTTTTTCACTTACACCAGACAAATTCATGGATGCATCCATAACAGCATAAATATTCTAGCAATGTATGTAAAAGTACATGTGTGGCAAGGGTTAATTGGAATTTTGTATATGTAGGTCCAAGCTCACCCATTGCATGATTAGATGCAAAATCTACGATATCAAATTCAAATGTGTTAGCAATTGCCTCCCACTTGTGTGTTACAGATTTTTTCTGAATACAAACCATCACATTTACAAAAAAAAGCTGCCCCTTTCCTACAAATGCCATTCTTACTGAACCAGACAACAATTAAATCTTCCCCTTTCCTCCCAATGCAATTTCAAAAGAACCAGAGTTTCACGAAATAAATCTCTGTCAACAATTCCTGTGTGCACACAGACTCTTGTTGTGATTCTAGGCAGAAAACGAAATTTGACTGTCAATTTGAAAGCACACTTACTACTGTTTTTTTTGCAAGTGATAATTTCTCTAACAGTCTGACACATTTTCATTACAGTTTTCAGAAACGTAAAAGAGCAGATTCCTTTGTACACACAGACTCATGGTTTCATTCTAGGCTCAAAACAGTATTCCTCAGTGATACCAGTACACCTTAACTTATGGTGAAGACATACATAATATTTTACAAGTTCAAGACAATTAAATATCTCCTAAACCACAAAATGTAAAACACAACTTTTAAACAAGAAACACAATTCTATTTTTTTTTTAATCTAAATTCACCACATACATCCCCTCTCAAACTCATATCTCACCTTTATAATTAGTTATTTGAGAAAGAAATGTGGCACTCAAACAGCAGATGATCAGAGCCAGAATCTCAGAGCTGTACACCTCTCTCCTCTCAGCAGAACCAGTTAATGGCAATGTTTCCCTCTCTTTTTTCTCACATATACATGTTATCTACAAATCTCAGTGCTTCCCACATTTTTTCAAATGGAAACACACATTTCTATTGGTTGCAAATTTCAACCCTTTCCAAATGAACCCTTCCCCCAACATGACTTCTGCCTGCTACCATAGCAACAGGTCATGGAACACTGGTGTGAGCAAAGAGGTCAGAAGTTCAGCACACAATGTTTCTATTCCAAAGAGCAAGAGTGCTTGACCTGTCAAACCTAACAGCAAATCCAAACTAATGTTCTTTTGTCACACATTTTTCTGAACCAATACAAAACATGCTTCTAAAAATGTAAACTTGCAGCCTAGTTTTAACTGTAAAATAGTTTGAATCAGCCAATGAATTATTTTTATTAAAAAAAAATATGTATGCCTCCATTTTACAACTGTCTTTCATTTCATATTGCCATTCTACTGAAAGACACCTCCTGAGTGCATCCAGATCTCCTTGGAAGATGTTCACAGTGTGGATTGTAGGTCACAGCTATGTCTTCTGGAGTGAAAAGTATGCAGAAAAAAGAGGTATGGTGAGAGACCTTGCTTTGCCAAATGTAGACATTAAGGTGCCGATTACGATCCGGTAAAAAAACTCCCCGTACGACTCGTATCCGGTCTTTTTACCATACGAATCGTACAAGTGCCATACAAACTGCCAATTACGATTCGCATGGGAAAAACTCCATACGAGTCGCATTGGGAATTATTCCCCACACGTCCTCGTGTCGGAAAATGTGTCCGACACGTCCTCGGACGAATCACCCTACAAATATGAAAAGTGAAGTCCGACTGCGGAATCACGATCCATCCCGTGCGTCCGATGTTACAACCGTATGGAAAAAAGACCGTCCGCACCGAACTCCCATAGCAACCATGGAGACATGTGCCCGCATACGCGCCCAACACTCCCCCCAGCCCCCGTACGTTCGAGTCGTACCCCCCGTGTATGTACACCCCCACCCGTGTATGTACACCCGTGTACGTTCGAGTCGTACCCCCACCCGTGTATGTACACCCGTGTACGTTAGAGTCGTACCTCCGTGTATGTACACCCGTGTACATGTCGTACCCCCTGTGTATGTACACCCGTGTACATGTCGTACCCCCTGTGTATGTACACCCGTGTACGTTCGAGTCGTACCCCCACCCGTGTATGTACACCCGTGTACGTGTCGAACCCCCGTGTATGTACACCCGTGTACGTGTCGTACCCCCGTGTATGTACACCCGTGTATGAGTCGTACCCCCCCTGTATGTACACCCGTGTACGTGTCGTACCCCCGTGTATGTACACCCGTGTACGTGTCGTACCCCCCCGTATGTACACCTGTGTACGTGTCGTACCCCCCCTGTACGTTCGTGTCGTACCCCCCTGTATGTACACCCGTGTACGTTAGAGTCGTACCCCCACCCGTGTATGTACACCCGTGTACGTGTCGTACCCCCCTGTATGTACACCCATGTACGTTAGAGTCGTACCCCCACCCGTGTATGTACACCCGTGTACGTGTTGAACCCCCCCTGTATGTACACCCGTGTACGTTAGAGTCGTACCCCCCGTGTATGTACACCCGTGTACGTGTCGTACCCCCGTGTATGTACACCCATGTACGTTAGAGTCGTACCCCCACCCGTGTATGTACACCCGTGTACGTGTCGAACCCCCCGTGTATGTACACCTGTGTACGTGTCGTACCCCCCGTGTATGTACACCCGTGTACGTGTTGTACCCCTGTGTATGTACACCCGTGTACGTTCGAGTCGTACCCCCCCTGTATGTACACCCGTGTACGTGTCGTACCCCCGTGTATGTACACCCGTGTACGTGTCGTACCCCCCCGTGTATGTACACCCGTGTACGTGTCATACCCCCCGTGTATGTACACCCGTGTACGTTAGAGTCGTACCCCCACCCGTGTATGTACACCCGTGTACGTGTCAAACCCCCGTGTATGTACACCCATGTACGTGTCGTACCCCCGTGTATGTACACCCGTGTACGTGTCGTACCCCGTGTATGTACACCCGTGTACGTTTGAGTCGTACCCCCACCCGTGTATGTACACCCGTGTACGCGTCGAACCCCCGTGTATGTACACCCGTGTACGTGTCGTACCCCCGTGTATGTACACCCGTGTACGTGTCGTACCCCCGTGTATGTACACCCGTGTACGTTAGAGTCGTACCCCCCCTGTATGTACACCCGTGTACGTGTCGTACCCCCGTGTATGTACACCCGTGTACGTGTCGTACCCCCCTGTATGTACACCCGTGTACGTGTCGTACCCCCCCTGTACGTTCGTGTCGTACCCCCTTGTATGTACACCCGTGTACGTTAGAGTCGTACCCCCACCCGTGTATGTACACCCGTGTACGTGTCGAACCCCCCCATGTATGTACACCCGTGTACATTAGAGTCATACCCCCGTGTATGTACACCTGTGTACGTGTCGTACCCCCCGTGTATGTACACCCGTGTACGTTAGAGTCGTACCCCCACCCGTGTATGTACACCTGTGTATGTGTCGAACCCCCGTGTATGTACACCCGTGTACGTGTCGTACCCCCGTGTATGTACACCCGTGTACGTTCGAGTCGTACCCCCCCTGTATGTACACCCGTGTACGTGTCGTACCCCCCGTGTATGTACACCCGTTTATGTGTCGTACCCCCGTGTATGTACACCCGTGTACGTTAGAATCGTACCCCCACCCGTGTATGTACACCCGTGTACGTGTCAAACCCCCCGTGTATGTACACCCGTGTACGTGTCGTACCCCCGTGTATGTACACCCGTGTATGTGTCGTACCCCCGTGTATGTACACCCGTGTACGTTCGAGTCGTACCCCCACCCGTGTATGTACACCCGTGTACGTGTCGAACCCCCGTGTATGTACACCCGTGTACGTGTCGTACCCCCCGTGTATGTACACCCGTGTACATGTCGTACCCCCGTGTATGTACACCCATGTACGTTAGAGTCGTACCCCCCCTGTATGTACACCCGTGTACGTGTCGTACCCCCCGTGTATGTACACCCGTGTACATGTCGTACCCCCCGTGTATGTACACCCGTTTACGTTAGAGTCGTACCCCCACCCGTGTATGTACACCCGTGTACGTGTCGAACCCCCCGTGTATGTACACCCGTGTACGTGTCGTACCCCCCATGTATGTACACCCGTGTATGTGTCGTACCCCCGTGTATGTACACCCGTGTACGTTCGAGTCGTACCCCCACCCGTGTTTGTACACCCGTGTACGTGTCGAACCCCCGTGTATGTACACCCGTGTACGTGTCGTACCCCCATGTATGTACACCCGTGTACGTGTCATACCCCCGCGTATGTACATGCGTGTACGTGTCATACCCCCCGTGTATGTACACCCGTGTACGTTAGAGTCGTACCCCCCCCTGTATGTACACCCATGTACGTGTCGTACCCCCCTGTATGTACACCCGTGTACGTGTCGTACCCCCCGTGTATGTACACCCGTGTACGTGTCATACCCCCGTGTATGTACACCCGTGTACGTGTCATACCCCCCATGTATGTACACCCGTGTACGTTAAAGTCGTACCCCCCTGTATGTACACCCGTGTACGTGTCGTACCCCCGTGTATGTACACCCGTGTACGTGTCGTACCCCCGTATATGTACACCCGTGTACGTTAGAGTCGTACCCCCACCCGTGTATATACACCCGTGTACGTGTCGAACCCCCCGTGTATGTACACCCGTGTACGTGTCGTACCTCCCGTGTATGTACACCCGTGTACGTTAGAGTCGTACCCCCCCTGTATGTACACCCGTGTACGTGTCGTACCCCCGTGTATGTACACCCGTGTACGTGTCGTACCCCCCCTGTATGTACACCCGTGTACGTGTCGTACCCCCCCTGTACGTTCGTGTCGTACCCCCCTGTATGTACACCCGTGTACATTAGAGTCGTACCCCCACCCGCGTATGCATGGAGCATACCCCCACCCCAACATTCTAAGTACGGAGCGCACCCCAGGCCCCAACATCACCACCTTCACACAACATCGCGCATGTACGATTCGTACCAAGCCACACACAAGGACAGCACTGTACAACTAAATTCCCGAAGTACACACCGTACACACGCTAAAAACGCAGGTACACAACCAGGACAAACCAAAACGACACAAGAATACACCATTCGAATGGCACAAAGCCACAAAACATGTCCAACAACCACTAAAACAACACATTCACTGACCTGCAACTGCAAAAAACCAAAACAGAGGCCCAAAACACAACCACTCCTTATAACACACCCACCCAAAGTTCAAACACAGCCACACCCACCAATGGACCAATAAAAAGGGCCCACACACACAAACCATGAGCCTTTGCACCAGACTCACTGCTGCCAGACCCCACAGACAACCTACAGCACCATACTAGAAGCTTTACCACACCTTACACTTGCACACCTTGACACACACACCTTCACAAACACCCCCTCATCACATTCACACACACACCTGCACAACCACACCCACACACCCACAACCATCCACACCCCCCCCACCATCCACACCCACACCCCTCACCATGCCCACTAACAAGAATCCAAAGTTCACTAGCCGAGAGTTGGAGGTCCTTGTCGATTAAATCCTCAGAGTTGAGCCACACCTCTTTGGAACATTGGTCAGACAGACCAGCATTTCTGAAAAAACAGCCATGTGGCAGACGATCGTCGATGCTGTGAATGCTGTTGCGGACACCAGAAGGACCAGGCATGAATGCCAAGCCAGGGGGTACGATCTGCGGAGGAGGGTCCGAGCCAAAATGACAGACGAACACAACCAGGCCAACGTCACTGGAGGAGGGCCGCCCCGCAGAACCGTACAATACCATCCCTGGGAGGAGAGGGTGATGGCCATACTGCCGGTGGTGGCAGTGGACGGATTAGAAGGACTCCGAGACCCGGGTGAGTACACAAACAACTCACCTCACATGGGGGGAACGTCATCCACAACCAAACTCACAAACAGGCACGCAACCACCCCAAGCTATCGCATGACTCAACCACACTCCATGAACACGCACATGCCACTGGCGCCACCATGCCCCATGCACCCAGCTGGACAATGCCAAGTCACAGGCCACAGAAAACACCAACACAAGACACGGTAAGCCGGATAGCGGGAGTGTGGGCCCCAAAAATCACATAGTGCAACTCAGAAGCAGACAACAATGCCCCCTGCCCATATGGCCTAGGTCACAGCCAGACAAACAGTGTGTCCCCACACAGGAAAGACTTGCCAGCAAATGGCGGACGCCTTGCATTAACACATGGGGGTGACGGCACGTTCTTGCACATGACAGCAGCTAATGAACAGCCAACACTGTGAAAGAGTGGCAGCACACACCACCACAGCAGCAGTGCAGACACACACTACACCCAATGGGTGCCTGGAGATCAGAAACAAACTCACATCAACAATCCAAGGGCCATTCAAAGAACTGCTAACAGTGTGTGCCCAGGAAGCTGGGCTGAGGTGACAGAGGGTGACACACAGAGGGAGGGAGAGGGGGACAGAGAGGGAGGGAGACACAGGGAGACGGACAGAGGGAGGAGGCTGACACACAGAGGGAGGGAGAGGGGGACAGAGAGGGAGCGAGAAAGGGACACACAGGGAGAGCAAATCAGCCTTGTGGTGTGTGGGAATGTCTGCTCGTCAGCAGGTGGACTGCGTGCATGTAGACAAGGGTGGCCAGTGCCAGAACCCCCCCTCTTCTCCATGGCAAAACACAGGGCCATGTCACAACCTATGCACGAGCACAACGACAGCTACCTGCATCATATAAGTGTGTGGAACCACTCCATGTGCACACATACAGTGCTACACGGAAGGCGCCAATGCATGGCTTGCCACACCTGCCCACTCCACTGCTGACTGCAGTCACAATTGACGCAGCAAGTAAGACTGTGCCACACATAGGTAAAGTTGCAAAAGCTGTGCCCAAGGGACATACCCATGCACAAGTGCACTGTGAGTGGAATGCAAGACATATCCTAATTCCCAGAGGAAATGTGCCAACTTTGAAACCAATGAAACATGGATGTTGCATGGAACAAAATTAACATTGTCTCTCTCACACACAGGTCAACGTCGTGGATCACCCCCCAACACTGGGGGGGAAGACTCACAGGACCCGGCTCGGCGGGATGACGGAGCCACCGGCAGCGACGACTCTCACCACTCTGTGGACGAACCCGACCCCGACCAACCTGGCCCCTCTGGTGTCCAACGACCTGCAGCACCTGCGTCAGGTACAACTGGGCCAACCACCACCCCCACTCCTGCCACATCCCAGGAGACACCCAGGATCCCTGCCCCACCACCAAACACAGCCAGGCTGACCAGGAGGAACATGGTGTACCGGGCACCCATGAGGAGGCAGGCGACAACGCCAATGCCACCCCTCAGGGGTCCCGGAGACCCGATGTGCCCACAAGGGCAGGCCAGGTGCAAGTGGGCAGGGGTGGTGGGAGTGGAGGACGGCGGAGGCGCGAGCCTGACCGGTTGGCTGGGGAACCGGTATATTCCCATGTCCGAAACATCCTGGACACATACCGGCAGGACACCACGGGCATGTCCCAGGTTGTGTCCACCCTCAACGATATGAAGGGGACCCTCGATGAGATCAAGACCCAGCAGGCCCAGCAACATGCGGAGCAACATGCCTGTCTACTGCAACACCAACGGAGGATGGAGGTCAGACAGGCTGAGCTCGTGACGGTGTTCACGGGAATTCACAGTACACTCCGTCGGATGGCCGACAACATGGGCAACCCTCCCTGTGCCAGAAGGCGTAGAACATCACGACCCACAGGGAGGGATGAGGAGGAGGAGGAGACATCCGACGGAGCAGCCCAAACATCGTCACGGCCTGCTTCTGAGGGTCCCCGCAGGAGGGCGGGTCATCCACGGAAAAGACCGTGAGGGTTGGCGCAACAGCACCATCTCCCAGGACACCTGGCCTGGCACCTGGCCCACTGGAGCAACAGCAGCACAGCATCAAAAGACATTCTCTGCCACATGGACTTGCTGGTCACTGTCTGACCAATGTTGACAAAGACTGTGGCATGGACTCTGACGATTTCAAATGGCAAGGACACCAACTCCCCTAGTGAACTTTGGATTCCACACACCCGGAAAGCCCCTCATGTCAAACCCCCCCCCTACCCCAACCAAAATAAAAAAGTCACACCATAAAGAGAAGATGCCTACTGATTGCATTATTACCTTACATGTGTCTTGTAAAGTCTAACTATGCCTGAGTTCTCATTTGACTGCAACCATCCACACCCTGGGGCCTGAGTCTGGCACAGGACACACATGGGTCACATTGTATTAGGCAAGACAGACATGGAGCACCATACACACCCGTGATGGGCCCAACCAGCTGAGGGGGTGGCCGCACAACCGTGCCGACAGACATATTGAGTACAGCCACAGCCATGCGCAGAGGTCAGGGATCATGTGGAGTGTCCTGGGGGGCACCCAGGTATGTGTGGACAGGTGGCAGAACCATGTCCTGCAAGCTTGAGTCAGGTGGATGCAGTGAATGGTGGCCTGGCCAACGTTGGATGCATGGGGATGGCACATGTCACAATACCCACACAGTCATTGACTACATGCACAATACACAGTCTAATCCCACACAAACAGCTTGCATCTTGCTACTCTACACATAGACACATAGCCACTATCACGGAAAACCATGCCAGACATGCCGGAAGCACCGTGGCAACACACCAGCATTGACTGAGAAAAGGCACCTTGGAGGCTTAGGGACAGCTTTATTAGTCATGTATTCGGGATTGCAGAGGCAACTCGGAGTACACATGAACGGGTCATGTGGAGTAACATGTGGGTCCAACACTGGATCCCCCCTTCTGCAGCACAAATGCGTGATAGCCATGGAACTGGCACACAAGTGTCGGCTAACAGCTAAACACCCCCTGCTGATCACGGAGAGACTGACATACACCATTGATCCACTGATGTGGAAGTCCAACAGCATGTCAAGCCAAGGCAAACCGTATGTGTCCGAGGGCAGTGTAACACACATTGATGCCATCATCACATTCCACAATCCCATCACTGATGACTGTCAACAAGTCTGACCATCTATTCAGGTGTACCCAGCTGCATGTAATGTGTACCATGGTGATGCGACATTCCGGCAGAGGAACCAAACATCGACAGGGGCAGTGTGCATACATCGTGAACAACTGCCACACCCAATACACCCCTGATGCCTCCCTTACCCTAAGGAGACTTCCAAACTTGTCCGTGCGTGTAACGCTGAGTCAGCACACGATGACGTGTCCATGAGGAATAGCAGTGCCACAACAATGCAACCAGCAGACGGCATGCGCAAGTACCTGGGGATGAGAGACACACAAGAAGTCAAACACAAAAAGCACAGCCACTTGCATGTGCATGTACTCGACACATGTAAGGATGACAACATGCCAGGTCACAATTATGACTGGGGAAATACACATCACTGCCACCATCACTCCAGTGACACATCCACACACACCTCTGACTCACGTGGCATACATGCAGATGGACACACACATCGCAACACATGCCACACGGGGACCAATGCATGCACACACAGACACTGGTACTCACCACTAAGCAAAGAAGTCACGTATGAGCCGAGTCCGGATGTCCTCTTGCGGAACCACGTCCTCCACATCACTAGCCCCATTGCCAAGACCTTCGTCCTCCACGGGTGGATGGTCCTGATCATCTTGATCCAGGATGAGTGGCACAGCTTTCTCAACTGCCATGTTGTGCAGCATGCAGCAGACCATGAAGATTTTGCAGACCTTCGCCGGGGCATATGGGAGCGCGCCGCCGGTCTTGTGGAGGCATCGGAATCGGCTCTTCAGGAGGCCAAACGTCCTCTCGATCACTCGCCTTGTCCGGCCATGGGCGGTGTTGTAGCGGAGCTGGGCCGGCGTGATGGGGTTGCGGAGAGGTGTGATCAGCCATGGCATGTTGGGATAGCCAGCGTCCCCTACATGGAAAGCACATGGACATAAGTAGGACAGGAGAAGCAGTAAGACAGGAAGATGGCGTTAAATACAGGACTGCCAGAGTGTACCCACCAACAACACATGCTCGTTCGTTGCGCAGCTGCGTCATCATTTCAGGCACCCTGCTACGCCTCATGATGTAGGCATCGTGTGCTGATCCTGGAAAACGAGCACAGACATGTGAAATCACCATGTTGGACAGACACACCACAAGGGCATTGATGGAGTGGTAGTGCTTGCGATTCCTGTACGCTACCTCCTGTGCCTGTGGTGGTACCAAAGCCACATGTGTCCCATCTATGGACCCAATGACATGGGGCATCCCTCCCAGGGCATAGAATCCACGCTTGACCCCAGTCAACATTTCAGGGGTTGGGAAATGGATGAAGTCATCCAGGTGAATCAACATGGCCTCTAAGAAATCATGCAGCACACGGCAGAACATGCTCTGGGATATGCCACCAACATGAGCTATGGTATTTTGAAAGGTACCCGTGGCAAGAAAATGTAGGGCTGCCATTACCTTCAGCTTGGGTGTCAGTGCCGTAGGATACCTGTGCAGCGGTTGCAGGTGTGGTGCCAGTCTCGCCGTCAACTCCAGAATCAACCGTTGGGGGAAGCGGTAGCACCGGATACAGTCATTCTCCCGCATGGCAGCCAAGTCCGGAATTGGTCGGGGAAGAGGCGGCGCTCTGCAGTAATTTGGAAGTGACAAGGAAGAGTGAGTGCACCACAACAACAATTTATTAGTACTGAGCACATGTTAATCTGTCAATACACATATGCTACATACGGAGTCAGGTATGTGCCACATGCCCTGGATACGTATGGCTGCCAGGTGACACTCCTACCAAGACCCAGCTACACACAGAGATTGTGAACCTCTACATGCCATGGCATGGGATTAGCTGTGTCCCAGTGTAAGTGAACAGCCATACGCAAGACAGGAGTGACATACATCCACACATCAGCAGAAGTAGGATGTCGATTGCAGAGACTGGTAGCGGAACACTAGAGCCACAGGTCACATGACATTACACTAGGACAGCCCACACACCTTGCCATGAAGGTGTACATGTGATGACTCACCACACATTCATAGAGAGGATGCAGACATGTCCTTGTTACGCTACTCCGTGTCCCATGCATACATACGCACCTCACATCCGATACCACATGTGGCATGGTGTGCGGAACAGTGTGCCATGTCAATCTACACACAGACACATGTTGGTTGCTGCAACAGCTGCAGCTTTTGAGGGAGCTCCAACATCAAGCTAATGGAAATCCCCCACACATACATGACATAGTCACATCGTGCAACGTGGGTAGTGACATGTCAGGTGTGGTAACCCCTGTACCGGGCCTCAGGGGACACTTCCGTGTGTTGTTGTCCGTGCCATGCCAGTGACGCTCATCCCAAGTGTGCAGTACGACATGCACACATGTCAAAGGAGTCAAGGGCATGCCTGGCACACATTGCACCGTCACACATTACATGTGTACACATCTCATCATACATCTGGTGCCTTCTCGACTCTGGAGTAATGTGGCACATCACAGCCTTTCCCACCTGTGCCCCACACATGTAGTACTGCCCAGACAATGCCTTGATGTCCATCCATGGACAAGTATGTCAGCCCTATTCCTTCCTGTGTGCTGCCTGTCACCACTGTGATGTGTGAAAACCACCGTACTTTCGCAAAGAGGGCCTGTTGTGTACGTTCCCGTATCACTATGGGAGTGCTGCCGTATGTGTACCCATAGTGATGGTGAGCGTACAGGCGTGTGTACGGTCCGTACCACCATGAGTACGCATACGCAAGAACACCCATAGTGGTACGGACCGTACAGGCGTGCGTACGTTCACTATCACTATGGGTGTTCTCGCGTATGCGTACTCGTAGTGGTATGGCCCGTACACACGCATGTACGTTCACTATCACTATGGGTGTTCTCGCGTATGCGTACTCGTAGTGATAGTGAGCGTACAGGCGTGTGTACGGGCCGTACCACTACGAGTACGCATACGCGAGAACAACCATAGTGATAGTGAACGTACGCACGCCTGTACGGTCCGTACCACTATGGGTGTTCTCGCGTATGCGTACTCGTAGTGATAGTGAACGTACAGGCGTGTGTACGGGCCATACCACTACGAGTACGCATACGCGAGAACAACCATAGTGATAGTGAACGTACGCACGCCTGTACGGTCCGTACCACTATGGGTGTTCTTGCGTATGCGTACTCGTAGTGATAGTGAACGTACAGGCGTGTGTACGGGCCGTACCACTACGAGTACGCATACGCGAGAACAACCATAGTGATAGTGAACGTACGCACGCCTGTACGGTCCGTACCACTATGGGTGTTCTCGCGTATGCGTACTCGTAGTGATAGTGAACGTACAGGCGTGTGTACGGGCCGTACCACTACGAGTACGCATACGCGAGGACACCCATAGTGATACGGACCGTACAGGCGTGCGTACGTTCACTATCACTATGGTTGTTCTCGCGTATGCGTACTCGTAGTGGTACGGCCCGTACACACGCCTGCACGGGCCGTTGCTATGCATTTGGGGTGCCCTAGGGCCCCGGAACGCACCGTACCTGGGTGTGAAGCTCAAAATTACATAGGGGACACATGAGGGACAAGTATTAAGGCCTACATGCATGCTGGTTGTCATGGAGACCAAGTTTAAAGTTTGAATTTGTTCTGGAAGGTGCACAGCAGAAGTCAGTTGGAATGAATCTACTTTGTTGCAATGTGTTTGTGGGGTTGACATCATGCTGAAGAAAAAAACACAATAAGAACCCACTGACTGTGCTAGGTTTGAAGGGATTGGAGGAAACATAGGATGCAAATGTGAGTGACCAATCACTCTGTACTCCTGTGCATGAAACAGGCCAGCAAGGCAGATATAAGGCAGCCAGGTCCCATGAGGGAGCACTTGCCTGCACATCTCTGGATTCCACGACCCAGCTGCTGCTACTGATTCCCTGGAACCATGTCAAGGTCTGTGGAGAGGTTACAGCCCTTCACCCTGGAGGAGAACCTGGCTTTGCTGGATGTGATCCTCCCACAGTACCCTATGCTGTATGGGCGATCAGGGTATCAGGTGAGTGCAGAGTCCACTAGCACAGACTGTGTCCCTTTTTTGTGACTGTGACTTCTGCCATTGTGTCCAGGTGTCTCACACATGCTATGTACTGTAGGGGGGATCCCAGGGGGGGGAATGCCTGATGTCTCCCAGCCAGAGCATGCAGTGGTGCATGTTTGCCGTCCTCACTTGCATTGTGTTTACTGTGACAATCACTGCATGGTGAATGCCACATTCTGCCTGTCTTATCCTCCTGGGAATGTTGCCTCTACACTCCTCATGTGATTATGTGGTCAGCCCAGTGTGACAGGTGACTGTACCCACAGATGTGTGTTAGTTCTGTGTACCTGTGCTGAGAGTGTCCACATGATGTGTTCGTACCCTGGACATCGGTATGTGTGTAAGTCCCCTGTCATGTGGGTGGGTGCATATGTGGAGTGTAGCACCCCAGCTGCATGAGGGATGGATATACCCTGGCCATGTGATGTGAGCAGGGAGCAGTGCTGTGTGTCTGACGTGCAGAGTCAGCCCCACACCTGTGAGCCCCCCCAGTCTAGTGGCACATGTGCAGAGTGAGGTATGTCGCTGCATTTGGCAATGGCAGGTGAATGTCCTGTGCCTGTGTGTGTCTGTGTACTCTGCTGCGGTAGCGTCAGTGGCCTGTGGCATGTGACTGCTTAGAGGTGCTGCACATTATCCTGGTGTAGCTTGTGATGCACAGTGTGAGCCTGGATCATTGATTGTGTTGCACCCCTCATTCCACCTGTGTCCTTTCAATGGCACGTACTGCTTTTGCCCTTCCCCAGAGGATCATGTCCCTATGACAAAGGTGCAATGCGTTGGATGCATACTATGCCTTGTTGTAAACAGCAAATGTGTTCTAATATGTGTCTCTGTGACATGTGCCAGGTGTATTGATGTAGTGTCACTTATTCATCCTCACAGGTAGGCGCCTCTGCCAAGGAGCAGATATGGCTGACCGCCGTCAGCGCCGTGAGGAGTGCGGATGGTTGGAAGCGGCGCCTGTCCCAGGTGAGGAAACGCTGGCAGGATATCCGGTGCTGGACGCGGAGGATCGCACGGGTCCTGCTGGGGGACTCACATGAGAGCCATAAGAACCGCGGGCGCCGCCGACTGACCCACATCCACAAGCGTGTGCTGCCAGTGGTCTTTCCAGACTTGGAGAGGCGCTTACAGGAGATGCAGCAGCAGGAAGGGGGTAGGTACATGTGTGCTTGTTGTGTTTCACCAGCATTTGTAAGTGCACAGTTGCATGGATACACTGCCAGGGTTTAAAGGTGCTGTGCAGATCCAGTTAACCACAGTATAGCTGTGCTCTCCTGCCTCCCTTCCCCCCCTTGCAATGTGTTCCCTGGTCTGTGTGTAGTCACTCCTTCACAAGGTAATGTAGGCTGGCGCTTTCTCCACGTGAACTATGCCTGTAGCATCATGTGTGGGGGTGGTGTGTAACAGGTTTAGGGACCTTGCCTGTGCCCTGTCCAGTTCAGTACATGTGGGTTCCATGTCAGTTGGCACTGATGCTGAGTCCAGACATGGGAGTTAGTCTCTCAAGTGTAATGCCTTACAGCGCGCATGTCCTATGTTGTGGCCTGTTACATGATGTGCATGAGTGTGCGATACGCATAGTGCAGGGATGGTGGCATGTGTTGCAGTCATTCCCATTCAGGACCATGGAGCTGTGTTGCCACTACTGTCCCCTGGGTCATATTTTCCTAGGTGTCATGTGTGTCATCACAAAATGTGGACACTCTCAGTGTCTACAGCATGGGTTGTGCTCTGTGCCATTGTCCCCTGGCACCATGTATATTGACGTGAAATGTAGTACAAGTGTCCACTGTACAGCCTGACCTGATTTTCCTTGTTCATAGTCACAGTGGCCAGTGCCTGTGTGTCTTGTTACAATCATCTGATGATGGCCATTTGTACATGATTATTTGGACAGGCGCACCTCTGGTATTTGGCGTCCAATCTTGCATTTATGCATCCCCTGTGTATTTCACCCGGACTAAGAGATGTAAGTGCCACCTGTGTCTCAACAAATTGTCTCATGTAGGGGGTGGTTGGTGCGGGGCGAGCCTACATGTCAAAACCTGAAATCTCCTTGCTAGTTCTGGCCAGTGTGTGATGTTTGTCTGGACATAAACTCAAGGTGCAGTGAGCCAGTCATGTTGGGCATGTTTTCAGTATTACCTATGCAGCATGTGCCTCAAGCTCATGGATTTGGTCCCTCCTCATCCCTATTGTCGGCAACGCTGTGTGGTGCAGATGCAGTGCTGTATTGTCCCCAGGGCCTGGCTCCTATGTCAAACTCCATTTCATGTCATTTGCTATTGTGTCATGCTCTCCATGGATTTTCATTGGCATGGTGGGTCAACCAACTGTGTGTTGCATGCCCTACATCTGTACCTTGTTTTGTAGATGTTACTTAACTTTCTTTGCAGGCTATACACTGTAACCTATGTAGATTGGACTCATGTGACATACGTATACAGGTGTGTGATTAATTGCTGTCTCTTCACCTTGCCCACAGCATCGTCGGGGGACACGGAGGGAGACATGAGCACAGACGGAGCGGAGGGACCGAGCACCAGTGCCAGCGTTGACATCGTGGCTGGCACATTGAGTGGTACAGAGGCGGAGGAGAGTGAGGCCGAGGACCTGTCCACTGGCACCACCGAATATGAAGCCGACGGGTCCGAGGATGATCTCTCCGAGTGGGCGGAGGCTGCACCACCAGCTGACAGCGCCCCCTCCATTGCCATCAGCCACCTCCCACTTGCTCGTGTCCCTTCCCAGCATGCCCGGTCACCACATGTCTCCTTCCTGCCAGGCACCGCACCCCCTACCCCTGTCTCCACTGCTGCCGCCAATGCCGAGTCTGTGGACATCCAGCGGCAGTTGCAGGTTGGTCAGGCTGCGATCCTTAATGTCCTCCATGGCCACAGCCAAGTGCTGCACAACATGGAGGCATACTTGGAGGGCAATTTTTCGTCGCAGGCTGACCAACGCCAGTTGCTGAGGTCCATAGACTCGACACTGACTGCAGCAGTGGGTCTCCTGCAGCGCTACGTCCCACCCCCTACCCCTGCCCCATCCACATTTCCCACTCCCATGCCTGTCCCACGTACACCCAGACGTCAGCATGCACCCACCACAACAGGCACAGGCACCACACCAGCAGGAAAGGTCATACGCACACCTCCTGGCACGCACACACAGGGTGAGGTAGGCACACCCACTGGGTCGGGGGGCAAACGTAAGACACGCAGCCAGAGTGGGAGTCCGCATTCCACCCAATCCACTCCCTCCAAATCCCCTCCCCTCAGCTCTCCTGGTCACATATCGGGCAAGGACTCCTTCATGGCCGCTCTGTCCCTGAGCCCCACTGTGACACCACCCCGCAAGCGGTCAAGGGAGTCCCCGGTCAGGGTGGTTGAGTCCCCCCCCTGTCCACACCCTCCCCCAGTGGCGCTGCGACCCATCCCTCCGCCCCCCCCCCTCCTTGGGGCCTGTGGTTCCTTCGGGTGCAGGGGAGACGCTGGAGGACCTTGCTAAGGTGTGCAGCGAGATCCTGGCCTCCGCCTTTGGCCCTGCCCCACCCCCTGTGGTGGAGTCCTCCATCCCTGCACCCACAACGCCTACCCTTTGCCCTCCTGTCCCTGCGTTGCCTGGTCCTTCCCCCCAACATGATGCCCTCCCCGCTGTGGAAGACGAAGGAGTCTGACTGTGCAGGCAAGCTAGGGGACACGCGTCCCACTGTGTCCCCCGTCCAGCTGTGACTCATGGACTGCCCTATGGGCTTTGTAAATATTGGACTTTCTACGAACACACTATTTAAGATCATGCTGATTAAAGCCATTTTTGTTTCCTTTGAACACTACTGCTTTTCTGATGTTGCTGTTGGTGGGGCTGCTACATGTTTTTGGGTGGTAATCATGTGTTGGGTGTGTGGGAAATGTAGTAGTGTGCTGGTCATAGGGGGGACCCTGGTATCTGTGTGCCATCACACGGTGTTAGCTAGGTTTCTCTGTTCATGTAAGCAGTTACTGCATAGTGAAATTGTCCCAAGGTGTATTCCTTCCTCTGTGTACCCTGCCATCTTCCCTGCAGGGTGTTCCCAATATTTAGCGCTGAGCTGTGTGTACATTAGCTGGGTGTGTGACGGACTCCTTCAACTTTGCACATGCATGCTGAGCGATGTCTCCACCTGCATCATTCGTGGCATCCTTGGTAGTCATTGTACTTGTGTATGTGGACTATTGACATGACTTCATGTGGACATGTTTTCTTTTTGGCGCTATGCATGCGTATACTCCCAGCCTCGCACACATGTGGTACATGTACTGCAGGGTCTTTGTGCACCTGACTGACATTTGTGGGCATGGTATCTGTGGCTGCTCCACCCTTTGCGTTCCATGGGCACTGCTGGGAGTGTTAGGCACCCACCCCTCCTGTGTCTGGGCACTGCTGGGAGGACTCTGCACACACCCCTCCTGTCTCTGGGCACTGCTGGGAGGACTCTGCACCCACCCCTCCTGTCTCTGGGCACTGCTGGGAGGACTCTGCACACACCCCTCCTGTCTCTGGGCACTGCTGGGAGGACTCTGCACCCACCCCTCCTGTCTCTGGGCACTGCTGGGAGGACTCTGCACCCACCCCTCCTGTGTCTGGGCACTGCTGGGAGGACTCTGCACCCACCCCTCCTGTCTCTGGGGACTGCTGGGAGTGATAGGCACCCACCCCTCCTGTGTCTGGGCACTGCTGGGAGGACTCTGCACCCACCCCTCCTGTGTCTGGGCACTGCTGGGAGGACTCTGCACACACCCCTCTTATGACTGGGCACTGCTGGGAGGACTCTGCACCCACCCCTCCTGTCTCTGGGCACTGCTGGGAGTGTTAGGCACCCACCCCTCCTGTGTCTGGGCACTGCTGGGAGGACTCTGCACACACCCCTCTTATGACTGGGCACTGCTGGGAGGACTCTGCACACACCCCTCCTGTCTCTGGGCACTGCTGGGAGGACTCTGCACACACCCCTCCTGTCTCTGGGCACTGCTGGGAGGACTCTGCACCCACCCCTCCTGTGTCTGGGCACTGCTGGGAGGACTCTGCACACACCCCTCCTATTTAACAATATGTACGCTTAGAACATACACGTGTGTGGGTTCGCTCCATGCATACGAGGGGGGGTACGTGTCGTACATACACGGTTGGGGTGGGGGTACGCTCCATACATACGCGGGTGAGGGTACGGGTCGTACATACACGGTTGGGGTGGTGGTACGCTCCATACGTACGCGGGTGAGGGTACGGGTCATACATACACGGTTGGGGTGGTGGTACGCTCCATACATACGCGGGTGAGGGTATGGGTCGTACATACACGGTTGGGGTGGGGGTACGCTCCATACGTACGCGGGTGGGGTACGGTTCGTACTTACACTGTTGGGGTGGGGGGTATGCTCCATACGTACGTGGGTGGGGTACGGGTCGTACTTACACTGTTGGGGTGGGGGTACGGTACGTACATACACGGTTGGGGTGGGGGTACGGTACGTATATACACGGTTGGGGTGGGGGTACGCTCCATGCATACGCTGGTGAGGGTACGGGTCGTACTTACACTGTTGGGGTGGGGGGTACGCTCCATACGTACGCGGGTGGGGTACGCTTCATACTTACACTGTTGGGGTGGGGGGGTACGCTCCATACGTACGCGGGTGCAGTTACGGGTCGTACTTACACTGTTGGGGTGGGGGGTACGCTCCATACGTCCGCGGGTGGGGTACGGGTCGTACTTACACTGTTGGGGTGGGAGTACGCTCCATACGTACGTGGGTGGGGTACGGGTCGTACTTACACTGTTGGGGTGGGAGTACGCTCCATACGTACGCGGGTGGAGTACGGGTCGTACTTACACTGTTGGGGTGGGGGGTACGCTCCATACATCCGCGGGTGAGGGTATGGGTCGTACTTACACTGTTGGGGTGGGAGTACGCTCCATACGTACACGGGTGGGGTACGGGTCGTACTTACACTGTTGGGGTGGGGGTACAGTACGTACATACACGGTTGGGGTGGGGGTACGGTACGTACATACACGGTTGGGGTGGGGGTACGCTCCATGCATATGCTGGTGAGGGTACGGGTCGTACTTACACTGTTGGGGTGGGGGGTACGCTCCAAACGTACGCGGGTGAGGGTACAGGTCGTACATAGACGGTTGGGGTGGGGGTACGCTCCATGCATACGCTGGTGAGGGTACGGGTTGTACTTACACTGTTGGGGTGGGGGGTACGCTCCATACGTACGCGGGTGAGGGTACGGGTCGTACATACACGGTTGGGGTGGGGGGTACGCTCCATGCATACGCGGGTGGGGGTACGGTCCGTAAATATACGTACCCACGCTGTGGAATGATTGTGCGGGCCGTACCCAGGCCTTTGCCACGTGGGTACAGCCGTCCCGCCATTGTTGGGGTGACGTAGGTGTGGGCGTGGTACGACGCGTACCCACGCTCTTAAGGCGTGGGTACGGGACGTACCTGTATTGTTGTGTTGCCGGTTCGCGTCGTCAGGCACTTCCGTTGTGACGGACGCTGGCTTTGCTGGACACGCCCCCACCCCCTCGTAGTGACCAGGGCCTGGGGGTCAGGTATGTCCAGGGCATGTGTGCTGTGTTGCTGTGTGACTTTGGTGGGGGTTTTGTGGCCTGCCCCTGGTCCTGCCCCCCCCCTTTCCCCCCTCCCTTTGTTGTTCTGACCTTCTGCGGCGTCTGCGTCCGAACCTGTAGAGGAGGTCGACTGCTATGAGGGCCGGGATGACACGTAGGTTCGGGTCCATGTCTGTCCGTCGCGTACAGGTCCTCCTTGTTCGCGTCGTCCTGATTTCCCGGCAGTTTTTGGCAGCCGGAAAATATTCTCCGTGCGGGATGACGTCGGTGCGACTCGTAATTCCTGGTTCGTGAATGGCAGGCTGCGTGCGTCCCGACGTCACGCCGGCGCTTTCCCGGATCGCATTTGTATGTTTATTTTCGTCGGTCGGGGTTTTGTACGAATCGTACGGAAATGGAGTTTCCGTGCGATTCGTAATTACATGTTTGTAAGTTTTGACGACCGGGTACGCGTCGGACGGAGAATATGCTCCGTCCGACGGTTCGTACCCAGTTTTTACAGGATCGTAATCGGCACCTAAATGGATTGGTCAGAGAGGGTTAAAGTGGCACCAATTAATGCCTTTGGTGAAATCTTTTCTACACCTCCAGCAGCCTAACCTTATTATTGTGCACTGTGGTGGAAATGACCTAGGCACTTTAACTTGGGTAGGTCTGGAAATGCTTGTTAAGGACACCTTTGTGCAATTGATGGCGCTTTTTCCACAAACTGCCTTTGTATATTCTAATATATGCCAAAGGCAAAAGTGGAACTGGTCCAACCAATTTTGTCCACAGATTGACAAAGCAAGAAAGCACGTCAACAAATCTATTTCTGCTTTCCTCAGAGACTATGGTATGGGTTCTATATACCACAACAACTTGCGTTACAACATGCAAGGCATTTATAGAGGAGACGGTGTTCATTTCACAGATGAAGGCAACAGAGTCTTCCTCTTGAACTTTAGACTCTGCATCGGTACTTACTTGTAGGTACTACAAAAAAAACACTTCATAAACACAATGGCTCTTTTTAGAGCCCCCTAATATCTAAACACTTAAATGTTATTTTTTTTTCTATTTTTTTTTAATTATTTTTTTCCGCCGTGCGCGTACGGTAAGCTTACCGTACGCGTACCCCGCGATTTTTTGTTAAAAATATAAAATATATTTTTCATACTTTTGAGTCCTTCTTAGACCCCCTGATAAACTCTAGGGGGTCTGTAACTCTCTTCGTTGCCCCCTTTTCACGTTCTCCACCTTTGTTTATCAGTGTGAGACACACAAAATGGCGGCCGACACTTCCTGATTTCGACCGATTCGAATGTTTACAGTCATGTAACCACCAATCAGAATTGCGCTCGCGCACGGCATTGTACGCGTACGGTAAGCTTACCGTACGCGCTCGGAGCGTGCCTATAGATATATATATTGATTTAAATGCTATTTTCTCAGGAAATACCGAACACATTTAAACCAGACCTGCAAAAGGCACATCCCTGACCTGAGGACTACCTCTCTGCCAAATTTCAAGAAATTCTGTTCAGCCGTTCGGGCTGTAGCTTGGACTAAAGGTCCTATGGGAAAATGCATGGGGAAAAAGCGCTTTGGGACCCCCCTTTTTTCTCAGCCCCCGCTTTACGAATCCCCCCGAGAATTTCAGGCAAGGAGCGGAGCGCCCCACCTATTTTGAAAATTTCGTGAGGATTCGTCAATCGGCGCCAAAGTTATTCCAAATAGAATGTTGCGGATTTCCTATGGTAACACGGTCCTAACTATAACTATCTACTGGCGACCGCCAGTAGATAATAGATCAAGATCGCGGAGGCGATCGAAACGCATCTGAGGCGGACACTTGTCTGACAATGAAATAAAAAGTCAGAATTGAAAAATTTGGAATCGTTTGCTGTTTTTACTGTTGGACGTCAGCATTGTGCGTGGTGAAGAGGTCCTTACCTGTTTGCAGCTCCCTTTGTTTTACTGGGGAGTTCAGGATTTTGGTTCTATATATATATATATATATACACATTTTTTTTTTTGCAGAGCTTTATATAGCGCAAACTTGACCCGAATCCATTCGGGAATCACAGCGCTTTACATAGCACCAGTTACGTTACATGAGGACACATTCATTTTTTGTTAGGCAAGGGGAGATTAAGTGATTTGCCCAGAATCACAGGATGTTCAGCGTCATTATGAGACTCGAACCCAGTTCCCCAGGTCCGAGGTCGAGCGCCGTAGCCGTTAAGCCAACTCCATAATGTAAAACATTTAAAAAATGTACCAATTTAATTACAAATCAAGAAAGTAAACAATTTAAAAAGATTGAATTTACAAAAAATATATCACATATTAAAAACATTACTAATTAAAAATAATATAATGTGAAATACACAAAAACATAATAATATAAATTTAAACAATATAAAATAAACTATAAAATTCTACAAATAATGCATATACGATTCCCACTCCAATTTATACAACAGTAGGGAAAGTGTTAGACTCAGGAGAAGTACAACATTTTATTCCCAGTCCAATAAGTACATCAGTAGGGAAAGATTTGGTTTGCAGAGGGGTAAAAATTACTATTCCCACTCCAATCAGTGTAACGGTAGGGAAAGTGCTGGATTGCGGTAGGGTAAAATGTACTATTCTCACTGCACTCTGTGCAACATTGAAGAAAGAGTAGTTCACTTCAAGAAAATAGAATATTTTGGAAACTATATTAAATAACAAAAATTATAAGTATTTAAGTATAAAAATTATAGACATAAATAAAATAAAAATTCTAAACAAATTACATGTTTATTACAATGTTTAATACATATTAGAAATTAATACAAATATTAAAATTAAAATTCCAAAATATGGGCCCGATTATGATGGTGGGCGGACTTACATCTGCCCGCCCCCCTATTGGGGATTGACTGTCGTCGGTCCCACAGTAGGCATTTTGATGCGACCACAACCAAAGCAGTCACAATGCCTATATTTTGCATTGCGGCGGGTGCTGATTGCGGCCACACCTACCGTAATGCAAAGAAGTGACACTGCCCACATCCCCTCACTACGTGGCAGGCACCGCATGGTGCCTGCCACATGGTGCAGGGATATGTAGGGGGGCACCATAGGTGTCATCCAGGTCCTGTGTGTGGGTACCAGTGGGTAAAGGGGGCCCGCTAGGGGCAACTACTGTCCCTTTCTGCCAGCCTTTCCATGGCGGGTTCACCACCATTAAAGGGCCGGCGGAAAGGCACATCGTAATGCCTACGGTGGTGCCTGCCAGGCATCGCCTTCATTGTAGGCTTTAGCCTGCCTCCACCGCACCAGTAGGCTCATGGAGCCCGTCAGATGTGCGGTGGTCAGTCTTACCGACCGTCAACAAACTGCCCGCCATCCTAACGTGGCGGGCGGAAAACGTGCTTAGGATGGCAGTGAGACTGCCACCGACGGGCTAACGGTGGCGGTCTCACTGCCAGCTTTTTCAGCCCCTATATTCTCGAAATAATGACAACCAATAAATAAAATGTTGTTTACAATTAAAAAGCACCACTCAATTAACAAATAACAAAATTAATAACGCAATAAAAAAAAATAATATAGGGTCTGATTATGAGTCTGGAGGTCTTGCTTCTGCCAGACATGGTAGCACAGCAGTGGTGGACACTTGGCTGCGCCAGGAAACAGTCATTCCCTGGCGGTGGCGCAGCTGGGCCACAATGCAATATGCTGAGCAGAGACTGGCACAGTCCTACTCAGCATATTACAAGTTCTTGAAGCGCCAGCCTTTTCACGGTGGGCCCCGCCATGAGAAGGCTGGCGGTTCAAGAACAATGGGGCCCTACAGGGCCCCATAGCCCCCCCCACCATGGGGATACATTCAGGGGGGCACAACATGTTCCCCCCGTCTGTATTCCCACAAAGTTCAAGCACGGCATAATCGTCACTGTCTATGTCATGCTGTAACGTTTTTGCCGTTCCCATTGCTGTACCTGTTTTCCAGGCACCACCATAGGAAAGGCAAAGAACCACCGGCAGTATTACGAGTTACACATTTTTAACTCGTAATACTGCCGGCGGTCCTTGCGTGGCTTTGGCGCAGTGGAGGCTGCGTTGAGCTGGAGCCGTTGCACCAAAGTGGTAATCGGGCCGAAGTATTTTTAACGTTTTTACTTAAATAACTTCCTACCCTATACCTCTACAAACTACACAACACACACCTAAAATATATTGTTTAAATTATATTTACATATTTACATAATTATCAATTTAAAATTATTCATAATTAACTAATAGTGAAATAATTATATTTAATTACCTTCTCACCCTTTATCCCTACAAAACCAACAACCAGCACCTAAAATATAAACGCAAAAAATCTTAATTACATAATTCACATAATTAATTATCAATTAAACAATTATTTATAATTAACTAATAATAAATGAATTGTATTTAATTAACGTTCCACCCTTTACCCCTACAATCCAACAACTCACACCTAATATATAACTTAAAAAATATATTGTGTACACAATTTACATAATTAATTATCAATTAAATAATTATGATAAACTAACATTCAATATTATTATAATTAATTTCCTGCTCACCCTTTACCCATACAAAAACTGCATCTCACACCAAAACAAAAGTATTACACAATTTACATAATTAAGTATGAATTAAATAATTAATTATAATAATAATTATTAATTAATTATAATTAATTTACCTCCTACCCAAAACTTCTACAAAACCCTCAACTCACACCTTAAAACTTAAATTTAAAAAGTTAATTATACAATTAACATAAATAACTATCTATTAAATAATTTAAAAAAATCATTAATAATTCATTATAATTAATTTACTTCCCACCCTGTACCCCTATAAACCACACAACCTGCTATTGAATTAAAAATGACACAAAACGATTAAATTAAATATTAAAACTACTAACAAATGTCAAGCTGTATTAAAAACATTCACAATAATTATACAAACAATTTTTAAAATTTACAATTAAAATATATAGTAAAAACATACAAATCATTGAAAAACGATATTAACCACAATATTTTTGTAAACGACATTAACAACATAGATATTTTTTACATCAATATTTTTGTAAACAATATTGACAATTTAGATATTTTTAAAATCGATATTACTTACCCTAAAATTGATAGTCTTCTCAATAATATCTTTGCAAATTGATATTTATGTATCTCGAGATTTAATTTTCAATATTTTGTCCGAATACCAGAGAGATATACTGATTAAAAGCAGATATACTACACTATATATTAATTAAGGTCCAAACCTTATGATAAACAATCAGCATTTTATACCTGGTGTATCTGAAGTAGACAGTTTCCATCAAGCCCTGCACAGTTGGTGAATTCCAAGTAAAACTATATATGGGTTTGTGCTACCTCTCAACTCCTCTCCTCCAGCAGCAGTCAGAGCTGCCAAACGTTGCCTTAAGTCTAGGGTTAGGTACAGCATATTGTGTATGTATTCTCTTTGTATTTTGTACAAATTGAGAATTTAGCAGCTCTCTACCAGATAAGCACTAAGGATCTCTCTGTGATATCGAGCTGGAGCTCTTCTCAGCATTCTTGACATATGAGTAGACTTGGTAAGGCTTTGTATAATTCCCCTTTATCAATTATCCCATGTAAATGTGTGATAGACCTTGTTTGGGTTCCGTCTAACCTCAGATTTTCCATTGATGTTGGTTTCTATTCCCCCCAAACCCCGGTTGTACTTTAGCGTGCCTAGCCCACTGTAGTAGTTGTGTTATTCTATATGCTTCTTTTAGGTTTCAATGGAATTCTGTTACACATTGATTTCTTGTTTATCATTCTGAAACAGATCACCTAGTGTCAGGGATTTTCCGTATGCTCATGTTAAGAATCTATTGTCATACTTGGAGGGAAGTTGGAATGTTTTTTATGATCTTGTCAGTGGGGACCGATAAGAAGTTATCTGTCGGATCCTTGTGGCACCGATCCGGTGCATCAGTGTGATGGTAATGGACTACTGAAAAGGTACCCAATAAGTGCTGTATTGTACAGGGAAACATAACAGATTTTTCAAGGCAATGCTACATGCTTCCAGCCCTGGTTCTTGCCACAGGCTTTTCATATTTGAAATCAGGAGCCAATTGTGCCACTTGAATATATCTGCCTATAATTAGGACCCCAAAGCCACGTTCATAAGGTGTTTCATAGAGTATTGCTAATAAATGTCCAGAGTTTCTTCTGGATTACGTTTAATGTTGATGGCAGGACCAACAGGGGAAGTTCCTGGTTGCATGTAGCAAATGGGTTGAAAATTGAATTTTTAGGAAATTGCCTATCTATGGTATGTCCCATTTTTTCAATTTGTAGAGATCTTGAAACAGGATGTCAAATAGCGGTGGAATATCCATATCCAATTTATAGTCTTTATTTTGATCAATTGAGATTATAAAAGACAGTAACAATATACAAACACAGCAATCAGTTAAAAAAAGAGGCATTAAAAGATGAAAAGTTATAAAATTATGAAATTTGCCCAAGAAAATAAATATATATTACTATTCACAGATTTAGACAGAACAAATTTCATAACATTTTATCGTGTCATAAAAATAAGTTTAAACTAAAATCGCATTTTGGGACTAAAAGATAAAAATATACATTCTGCTATATATTTCATACTACTATACAATAAAATTCCACACTTTGATTCGTCCTTTACTTGCCCGGGGATTCACTATAATCAGAGGTATTATAATTTTTTTGCCCGAATAAGCCACGCCCAACCCAACAACAGCTATGACAGTCGATGTGGTTGTGTCGGTCAACAATATTCTCAGTGCGACGGCACTACTTCTAACACCCATGTTCCTACATAGGGGTTTCAACCATTTACGTCGCGGCATCTGATAAGCCTGACAAACAAATAAGATATGGGAATAGGTCTCCTGGTGCTCCATGCACGACTTACATTTATTGTCGTTAGAGTTACGCCATTTAAGTGTAAATACGTTTGTGGGAAGCATACCCACCCGTTATTGAAAATAAAGGCGTCTATCCCTGGGTTTGGAGATAATGTCCCAATAACTCTCATAGTGGGGGCATGGCTTGTGCTCTAGAAATTTCCCCGTCAATGATAATGATTCCAGGGACAGTGAGTTCCTCCTCCCCACCATGGACCATTAATGCTCCCTCATTACTTTTTTAGATGGAAACTGCTGGCCCTCTGGGTCCTTCCATAAATGGCTCACACCCATATTTGTCAATGTTACTTTGTAACCATTTTATTTTGCCAGATGTATCGGATATCCATACATCTTTCAGGGCAGTTGCATAATGCTGCAGCTCAGGAGTGGTCCACAGTCTACGCCAATGCGCTATGGGGCGAAACCTGGCAATATCTTCTAGTCTGTTACATCCTAAATCATAATAGACTGGCTTCAATGGGGTACTCTGTGGAACACCAATGATGTTTCTCAATAATTTATTTTGAGCTAGGGTTAATGACGTTAAATTATCGAATCCCCAGAGTTCCGCACCATAGGTTACTGAGGCAATTACCTTGGAATTGTAAATCTTAAGTAATGGGAGCATGGGTTGAGTCGATGAAGACTTATGTTCTTTCAGCAATGCTCCAGCCAAATGACAATGTTTAAGTACCAAAGTATCGATCTGTGGCTTCCAACTAAGCTTATACCCAAGCGTTATCCCCAAATAATTGAAAACATCATTTTGGTCGATCATTACATCATTAAGAACCACCCTTCCCTTAATGACCCAGTGTTTGTGAAGTATCATGAACTTTGTTTTGTCGGCGTTTATCACCAGGCCGCGATCATTACAAAATCCTTCGAATCTCTTTAGTGCCCTCTGCAGACCACTCAACGTTTTTGAAATTAAGAGAGTGTCATCTGCAAACATGAGTATAGGTATTTTTGCTTCCGCAAGTGATGGTGCATCTATCGGAAATGAGGAAAAATGATCAACGACCCCCTTAATGAACAACGAAAACAGAGTTGGGGCCAAAACACACCCTTGTCGTACCCCTTTCTCTACTGGGAATTTACTGGTTAAATTACCTGGAGTACTCCAGCGGACTTGGGCGTAATTCTCTACATGAAAGCGCTCCACTAAAGATAGCAACTCAGCGGGCATACGCAGGTCCACAAGAACCTTCCAGAGGTTTGTACGAGACACTAGGTTGAAGTCAGATTTTAGATCTACAAAGGCGGCATAGATAGCTCCTCCCGCCAGCACAGCAACCCGCCAGTATATCATGATAAACCGAAAAACCTGATCTATCGTGCTCACGTTTGTGCGAAACCCCGCCTGAAGCGCAGTCAATATGTCCATTTCAACAATCCAGTCATGAAACCTATTTATTACCATTCTTGCTACTGTTTGCTGGATGGCATCTATAAGACTGATTGGTCTATAGTTACCTTGGAGTCAGCGATCTCCTTTCTTATAAATTGGCAAAATCTCAGCACCCTTCCAGGTGGTGGGGATGGGAGCTCCACTTGCAATAGCATTGGCGAGCAAGAGTATATAATCCTTCTATATAGCCCTATCGCTGAGAAACAAATCAGCCGGGATACCGTCGGGACCAGGCGCCCGACCACTAACAACTGTGCCCAGCGCGATTTCGACTTCCCCTATGTCAAAACTCAGTTCAACATCACTTCGCGGTATTATATAGGGTTCCTCACTGGAGCCCTCTTCCTCCATCGCAAATTGATTTGCAAAGTGAGAAACCCACATTTTCTGAGATACGTGATTGTGGGGCGCTGAAGCTTGCCCCCCCCCCCATTTGACCTGTTTCCAAAAGGACTGTTGGTTCCTCCCCTGGCTGACCTTACAGAGGTCCAGCCATCTCTGCTCGGCCTATTTCCTTTTTGCTTTATGTAGTGTGGATTTATAATTCTGACAGGCCTGCTTGACATTGTCACGAACATTCTGCTTTATAGCAAATGCCAGGGCTTTATAGGCTATCCTACAGTCCTTGTTATACCAATGAGCCTCTTTGCCCCTCTGCTGGTTCAAGGGATTAACTGCTTTTAGGAAGAAGGTTTGTAGTTTGCCAAACAGGTCCTCATGTACCATTGTGATTTTTCCGTTCAGCTCAGACTGTGATACTAAAGTTTGTAAAACGTTCAGGGTATTATGAATTGCAGCCCTAATTTCTATCAATGACTGGTCTCTATTCATTATCCTATCCAATTTAACCCTCCCAGAGTTATTACAGAGCAGGACTTCGTTTGTGGAACATATCACAGAAGGAGCTGGTAACTTGGTTGGACCTGCAATTACCATCTTTAATGACAGGGGATTATGATCACTTTCGGCCCTCTCCCTAACCTCCATATCGCTAACCAAAGACCAGTATTCTAAATTAATGAATATATAGTCTATTTGACTAGAGCTTATAACATTGTTGTAAGTGTATGGCCATTTACTGCCCTAAGCCCCTTTTCCATAATCAGTGCTTTTAGCTGTAGGGCTACCTCGGTCCAACGCTTGATGGGGGGGGTAGCTCTAGAGGGGGAACATTCCATAACACATCTTCCTCCTCAGTCAGTTTGAAATCATCGCTATCAAGGGGCTCAAAAGTAGTATTAAAGTCCTCTGCGATTATTAGGCCAGAATTACCCTGCAATCTACCCAAAAAATCCTCTAGGGTGCCAACTGTACCAGACTGTCTTCCACCTGATAAACCCCGAGCATAAACATTGCCAAATATTGTTGAGGCGTTATGGTTGGATTGCAGACATATGGCCAAGATGTCTAGGCTTTCTATGGGGATTACCTGTGAGCTGAGATTTAGGTTCTGCCTTACCCAAATTACTAGCTCTCCTGGTCTGCCCCTCTGCCCTTGGATTGCTGGCTGAAATTAAGATACCCCAATTTGAATAATGGATTAATTGACCACGTCTCTTTAAATATACATACATCATACTGGTCAATCAATTCAAACCAATCCCTGGATTCCATTTTAGCTTGAAGTCCTGCTATATTCCAGGAAATGATGGATAACATTGCAGAAGTGCCTGGGTTTAACACATCTGGGCCCCTTGTTTGTTCAGGTAATAAGTTATTCGCTCTATCTAGGTGGACCTTTGGTGTTTGATTCTTACCTGACCCATTAGTGGCCGCTGGAGTTTGATGCTCAATGGGCATTAGTCAATCACATTGATCTAGTCCACTTAGAGGGGCGAATCTGTTCTCAAGAGTTAGTCCCCTACTTCCTGAGGAATAGTGTGCGCTATGTGGTGTGTTCTCCTTCCACCCTAGTTTGTTGGTTCTAGCGTCCAGCATAGAATGTTGACTAAAAAAGTGCTCATAGTGTAATACTCTAATTTGGGTATGATCCTAACCACCCTAGTCTTCTGACCATTATTATTTGATTTGCAAAAGGAGGCCCTCTTTTCCCTCTATTGGTTAGATGGTGTGTCAACCAATGCAATGATTTGCTCAGAAGCTGGGCTGTAGTTTCATGTTGATCCTCTCTAAGGGGGGGAAACATTTCCCAAAATCAATACCAGTGGAGAAGAAGCTTTGGGGAGATGCAGCGTCTAGAACGCAGTAGGGGATAGACGAGAATCTATTCCTAACTGCGCCCCACCAATCTCCCTCTCAGTCACTTAGAGCGATGGACCTATATTAGGAACCTGACCATTAACAATGTCTAGGGGGCACATCTGGGGGTTTGAGTTAGAATTTCCCACCATGGCTTTGTTGGGTGCCATAGTTTTATTAGGTACCTTAGATGCTCTAACGGTTGAATTGTCTGAGGAAGAGCTGGGACCTTCATTAATATGAACCATTATCGAGGGGCCTTTAACTACAGGTACACCAGGTGTTTGGAGAACTGCATCAACATCTGAACCTAAGTGCTTACAAGAGCATAGCCCTGGAATAGGCAGTGATCCAAATAGCCCATCAATATGTAACAGTTTTTCTTCTATTAATGATAATTTACTCATTAGAGGGTTTAGAAGAACAGTAACCATAGTCTCAAGTCTTTTCCACTCATCTGCATTGCTGCCATCATTGCTGCCCAGATCGAATAATGGGTAAATGTTGCTACTAGTGCCCATGGGTTGCGAGCTTGGCACTGATTCAGTGTTACTAACCACGGCCTATGAATGTTTTGTCTTGGTGACTTTCTGCGAGGATTTGGACTTTTGAACGGTTCCACCCCTCCTCCTCTTCGCCGTGGAAGCATTATTAACAATTGTTGTTTGCCTTGTTTGACTTCCCCTCAGGGTGGTTTTGGACCTTGTAGAAACCACTTTAATGCCAGAATAGCACAATGCTGGTAGCTCAGGGGGATCAAGAAAATAAGTTAAGCTCACACCCGATAGTGTAGAAGAAAGAGACGTCACCAGCATTGCATCTCCGTGTATCGGTACAGACTCATGACCAGTAGGCTCCTCTTGGACGGCAAACCCAACCAAATCAGCGACAACAGGCGCAGATGCCTGATCTACTGACAGCCCAGCCCCGGCATGCGAAAGACCATGCGAGAGACCAGAAAAAGAGGGAGGTACTGGAGAATTAGTCAGACGTAGATGGCCTATCGAAGAACGCTTTTGGGAAACAAGGGTATTCCATGAGAGTCGCCTTTCAGTTCGCTGGATTTCATGGGTCAAAACCGACTCAGCCCTGGTTAAGAAGGCGTCCAACATTCCAGCTATTCCACCCCCCGGACGTGCATGGGAATCCATGTGCTTGCCCATAATCACCGAGAATGTCCCTGTGTAACTAAAGGCCACTAGGCTGTGCCCAAATAAAGATAGAAATGAAACAAAGCCAGTACCTTGCAGAGTTACGACCCAGCAATGTCAGCCCAGATGACAAAGAGGTGGCCCAGCCCAGCCTCCACCGAGCTCGGACGGGCGCAGACGGGCCCGCTCTTAAGCCCAGGCTTCGCCCGCGCGTGTCCCGCGCTGCGGGAGCCTGTGGGAGCTTTTGTAGCGCCTCCTAGCGCTAAACGGTGACGTAGGCAGCCGTGCGACGCAAGCAGGGAAAGAGCATGCTGGATGTTGTGGACCTCTCAGAGCCAAAACCAGGAACCAGCTGGGCAAGGACACCGCTGAACAGTGCTGCAATAAGTGAGATACATATCATAAACCAATGAGAGTGTTGTGAGAGGATCACCTCCTAGTATTTGATAACTGTTTGGCTTCACCAAGCCCGCAGTTGCTCTCATCTTGGTGTGTTACTAACCCCATTCCTTTGGACTTCACATGGTTTATTATGACACCTGACAACATGGCAGATCACTGCAATTCCAAAATCAATGCTGTGCTCAACCCAGCTGGGTCAAACTACAAATATATATAGTCATCAACAAATAGAGCTAATTTAATGTGGCCCGAATCAGTAGGTAAGCCTCTGATGTTGTCATTGTTCATGAGTCCTTGGTCCAATGGCTCTATAGAAAGGTCACCAATTGGGACAAGGAATTACGCTGTCTTGTGCCCCTAGACAAGATAATCTGCTTGGATAGCTATGATCTGATTTTAAGTCATGTGGAATTGCGCCTGAAATTATCTTTGATGTGTGTTAGCAGGACCAAAGCCTACATTTTTATGATTTTGTGAAAAAAGCAGCAATCTACCTTGTCAAATGCTTTCTCAGGGTCTAGTGTAAAAAGGATTATTGAAATTTATCTCGAGAAGCCCTGTCAATCACATTGAATGACAAACTGTTATTATCTCTTGTTGGTGACCTATTATGAAACCTATCTGGTAGGGGTAGACAAAGATCGGTCCTATATCTTGGAAGCTGATACTGAGGATTTTGAATAAATCACCATGCGACTGTGTAGTAATGTGATTGGCATACAGGTTTTGGCAATAGGGTCACATTCTTTATAGAATGTCTTAAAATACTTTTGCCAAGCAAGGTGCAAAGGTATCGGTAAAGGCTTTATAGAGTAAGGGTGGGAATCCATGTGGCCTTGGGGCTTTATTGTTCAGAAGAGATTTAATTGCATTGTGGACTTCCTTTTCAGAAATGGGATCAACCAGGCCCTCCAAAATTTCTGTTGAAATAGTAGGAAATTCAAAATCAGCTAGATATATAGCTTATAAGTCATAATCTAAGGATTTGGCCTGGTAGTGATGTGTATAATATTTCAAAAAAGGTATCACTGGCACCCTAGTTTGGATTCATCCTGCTGCATTTTGAACTGATTGTATACAATTTCAGGTTTTGACCAGTTTAATATTAAAAGCTAGCAGTCTTTCTGATGTAACCCCCTTTCATAGTAATTTTGTGGAATGTCTAGTAGTTTATGTGCTTTTCTTTTGTGAGAAGGGCTTCCAATTCTCCCAGGGCTTTCAAAGTTTACAATAAACCTTTCCTGAGCATGTACGCTTGTGTTAGTTTTCTAATCTAATGACTACATCTAGTTTGGCCCGTCTCATTTTTACTATACTTATGAATGTTGTTATGTGTGCTATAAGTTACTCCTCAGAACTGTGTTAGCCTTACCCCATATTGTGGCCTAGGAGATTTCCTCTGAAATACTTTTGAACATTTAGATTTGGATGGTATCACATATCCAGGCATTCCTGTTTTCAGTTTCTATTTTTGGTAAATTCTGGGGGTTTTTTCCCCCAGTATTTTCAAGTGATTTCAATAAAACAGTGGTCATCAGTGGTTACACATTTTCACGCCATTTAAAACAACAGAAACAGTGTTTTTCCGGTGTTTTTGGAATGTTTTGCTTTTATTATTGCTTACTTTCTGCACTGATGCATGGTATATAGACAGTGTATATACAGTGTATATGAGGTTCAAATACATTTTTTAAAATCAAACTTATTGTAGAACACCATACAATACTTCTTCAGTAAGTCTTTGGTCATGCACACTTTCTCTTTCCTTCCTATGTAAACTTTTATCTGTGAAAAGGCCCTATTAACATTGGAACTTGAGACAGGCAACGCCAAAACAGCCAGTAGACAATTTGCTAACTCTTGCCACTGACATAGCTTTCCATGCCAATGCTGATGCACCTGAAGATTGCGATTCTCTGGGACATGTTCTGCAACATATGCTTTGAACTGGGCGCATATGCCCTCAGAGTTATTGAAGTGGTCACAAATGAAGCAGCACTTTTGAAAGTCCTGATAAAATTACCCTTTACGGAAGAGATTTAGAACTTGTGCAGAGTACCACAGTGAGGCTTCACTGACTTCAAATTCCATTGTTGGTGAAGGGACATTTCTATGCATCATTGTAAGGCATTTCTCATACATTGTAAAATAAAATGTCCTGAATTGTTCCTCAGCATTCCTTTGCTTACCAAGTCGCAAGCACTCTAACGTGGAATATGTTGCAGTGCCAAGTCACTAAAAGTGTCGCCCAGCCTACTCTCAAAGAGATGTTTCACATCTACACCAATTATGCACCAGAATGGACTAAACAGTCAATAGCATTCTTCATTATCTCTGAAGATTGTACAGATGCTTTCAGCATACCATCTATCAAGTGGCAAGGATCTCTTACAGGGAAGCACTTCAGCTCAGGTATCGATTTTGACAGGTCATCACACAACCTTTTCATATACGTAGCTGAATCACTGCAAATACAAACAATATCACTCCAATCTTTTTTGAACTTGATAAGAACTTTTTGCAGCAGCATTCCAAGCAATACTGCGCTCCATGTTTTCCAAAAGTCTGGTGTCATGTTTTCACCACTATCCCAGATGCTTTGATACAGCACTCTTTTCACATATACCTGTCACTACACCTCGCATTGAATATTTAAAGCCTGAGGTATTTGGCAATTCACCTACTATCAATATTGACTCACTAGAAAAGGGGGCTGATGTATCAAGGGGTTTTACCCACTCTCTGTGAGTAAATGTGATGACACATATTGGGAAGGATTCTTATGAAACCAACCATGATTTTGTTATTTCCCGATTCTCTAAAGTTTATAACATGATTAAACAAGATGTAAAATATGCTTTTAAACCCTGCATCTTTAGACCAAAGACCACAAAACTGAAGAAAAAGCAAAAGGAAGAAGGAATAATATTTCAGTGACATCCCTAAACAACAAAACTCAAGCAGAATAGTGTTAGCTCAATCTTTCTTGCTGCTATCTTGTATAACAGAGTTGCATTGTATTAGCCCCTTCAAGAAGAAATACAAATAACTCTTTCACTCTCCTTTTCCTTTCTTTGAAAAGCTTTTAGTTTGTGGTTGTGCAGGTGTTTTTTCAGTGTTTATATGTTTACACTGGTGAGGCCTATTTCTCTTTTGGTGGGGTTTTATCAGTTATTATAGGTTTAAAACTAAAACCAGACAGCCTACACATATCCTTCTTCTCAGAAGAGGATCACAGAAGACAATCTCATTCAGTTTCCAACATTATGGGGTTGTGGAGCCTCTCTCTCTAGCGTCATGGTCCAAGATTGGGGAATGATTGGAGAACACTTAAGCTCCAATGCCTACAGTGATGCTGGAATCAAGCAAAGTTCTTGATACTACAAAATAGTCAATAAGAGCATGAGATCTGTGGACATTTGAATAAAACGTGTCGCCCCATTTGTTTGGATGGATTGTAGGCCAAATGGCTAGGATATACAAGTTTGCCAAGCTGTTTAAGGGAGAAGGTACGGCTCCTGTGCTCTGCCATGAGCAAGATGATCTATTTATAGGCAGATCAAGAGCTACATTGAGAACCCACCCCTGCCCAGTTATAATTTCATCACTCCCAAATCCTCCTCCTGGGAGGAAAAAGAATGCTTGGAAAGGTTCTTTGTTATAGTTGTGGCTATTTATCGAAAATATACATTTATACAAACAGCCCCTGACTTTAAAAGTGAGTCAAGATGCCCATCGGCTATTCTTCAGGAGTCTTCAAGCCTGCCACTCCTGTGCCCGCAAGTGGCTCCACTCATTTGCGCCGTGGAGTCTTTTTGGGCACTGCTGAGTGGAGTCACCATTTTATGAGTTCCTCGCTTCATCCATGGAAGAAGGGGTCAGAGGATCAGATAAGTGATTATTCAATATTTCCATTTCTTGTGCGGTCTACTCACCGCAGCCACAACTTCCTGGAATTGATGTTTGGATGAGGGATTACAATGTCTGTTTTACTTAACAGGAAATTATGTGAAACAAGATTTCTATGGAAATAGTTAAGTTCAGTTTTGCACAAAAAAAACATGCAGTTACATGGACTTCTGTGGACAATGAATGAACTGTTTGGTGCTTTTTGGAACATAGTTGTAGTTTATGTTGACTCATGGATAGTATAGTTTTACTTCACTTTAATATGGGGCGAAGGTGACTAAATGGCTGCATGTCATTGAGACACCACTTTTCCATTTCTGCACCTTGCTTTTAAATATCATTGTTATTTGGTATGTTGATCCAATTGGCTCAATTAAAATGAACCAAAACTACTATAGTGTTGTGTGATCACATGCAGTAGGACCGTTGTGGTCCTCGATTGACTCCTTACCAGTTATGTAATCAGTTGGGGTGTGTCTGGGTGTGCCAATAAAGTTTATGACACAATGCGTTAACGGTTGCATGCCAAAGAATAAAGACGAATACTACCGAGAGCCATGTGTGGTGTAGTCATTTATGTGCCCCAGTACTGGGGTGGAGGCAACAACTGGCGACTAGTAGGGTATTCATACCCTGAAGAAATAAGCCTGCTCTCCCTGAGGGGTTGCCGTCGTCCAGTAAACGGCTTGTGCATGCTACGTGCGCCCCAAGAAGCAATCCACGATTGGCACATGTGTAGTCAACACACTGCTGTAGCTCTTACAAGGCCCTCGAGGAAGGTGAAGGCCCTCCAGAGAAGCACAGTCAGAGAGCCCGCCAGAAGCCTACTTGTAAGGCTGAAAGAAAAGATACTGTGCTGCAGTGTAAAACAGAGCCATCATCCATACAAAGCAGAAACTCTAAAGGCACTGACAGTCAGGTACAAGGAAGCGCTGAAGGCAACGACAGCTAGGTGGAAGTAAGTGCTAGTGGCAGAGATGACCTGGCGCGAAGAGACGGTAAAGGAAATGACAACCAGGTATGATGCACAAAGTTGAGAGCGGTGACGAACATGTGGAAAAGACAAAACTGTTACTCACCATTAAGAAAGAAGATGGCGCCATTCAACATCAGCTTGTGCGCGACGACCCAGGAGTAAACACTATCAAAAAGCAGAATATTGGTGCCAGATTGACTACCTGGATCAGCACGTTCGATTACTTCATTGATGCTCTAGAGGAAGTAAATGAGTAAAAGATCATGAAATACTTTATGAATCTTGCACCCTAAGAACAATGTACCAATGGGTGAAAGAAGTGATAAAGAAAATGCCACAAGCTACCGAAATATCGTACCGTCAAATCAAAGAAACGTTGGAAGCCAAGTAAAATCCAGTGCCGAGTGTTGACTATGAAAGGTACATTTTCAACCAGGCAAGAGAGCAGGCAGGTGAAACGATCGATGAATTTGTCGAAAGACTTGATGCACTGCAAGTTCAGTGAATCCAATGAGAAAGAAGCAATGCGTTTCAGAATCCCCTACCGTTGCTACTCTGACTCGTTCAGGCGACAATGCTGAGAGAGACACATAGGGCCTTATTATGAGTTTGGCAGTCTGACTGCCCAAGAACCGCGTCAGTGCCGTTTATGCCACCACTGCACCGGCGATCTACCGGCCACCATATTATGAGTTCTGCTGTCTGAAACGCTGACTGCAGCTAAGGCAGTATACTCGGCGGGACCGCAGTGGTCTGAAATGTTGGCAGTGCATCCAACAAGTCCGCCAGGTTCGGGGTCCTCCTGCTGAGCGTATTACTACTACACAGTCGTACTCGCGGTTTGACAGTGGTGCTCAACAAATGTCGGTTACGCAGAGGCGGTTGACCGGTGTGTTACGTGCCCCCAAAAATACAGTGACCATTAAATTATTATTTTTTTAAAACACAGCTAAATGCTTTGGCATGTGGACACGCCTGCAAATCACACTATAAAACACACCTCATGCCTAACCAGCATCCTTTACTTCCAAACTGCAGCACAGCAAGACAGCCATTTACTGCACTTTTTTTGAGAAGGCACCCTTTTTTTCATCTTCACATTTAGCACTCTCCACCACCTGTAATTTGTTTTGCACCTTTTTACCTTGTTTGTTCTTCATTCACATACTCACTCACATTTTTATTTTTTTCACCATTCCTGCAAAAACAAAATAGCTTCACTGAGCAAGAGTTGACAATCATGGTACACTGGACACTCAGAGGACTGACGGTGGCCCTCCCAGCGCACCATCACAACTCCTATCCTGGGAGGAGAAGTCTTGGCCATCCTGCATACTGAGGGCTTGTCAGGAATAGAGGGGGAGTGGACTCTGGTAAGTTGCACTTCAATAACTGATACAATATCACAATGTCCTGTTTGCTCTCAACTCTGCTGTTCCTATTCTGTTCTCTATCTACTTCTCTAACATGCAGTACTCACACTATCTGAGATGTTGGTTTGTCTGTGGCAATGTATATTGGTGCATAAAAGACCACATGCATCCAACTCCAGGACATTTTACAATGCTGCCTGTAAGTGCATTACCATTAAAGTATCTATACAGGATCCATGATATGTGTGAAAATGTAAATGTATGGTCCATCCCAAATGCATGTCGCCAACAGCTATGGTATACTGATCATTTGCCAAGTGTTGCTAAAGTGACATTGAAGTTGCTACAACTACCATGAGGCCTTTTCACTCCAACTCTAACCAAAATGCTTTACCCCATTTGTCCTTTCTCACTTGTTTGCCATGTCACCACTGAGCTACACTAATCATGCAGTTTACCATGCGCAAGTGTTGCTAAGGCAGAGTTCTTCAATCTGTGGGGCGTGCCCCCCTCGGTGGGTGCGACACCATCCTTTGTTCCCTGCATCGTTGCAAGTCTTCTTGGAGAACTCCAGTATGGTTGGAGAGGGGAGGGAGGGGAAATCGATGGGGCACAACCTGCCCATGCTTTTGTTATGTTAACCGCCCCAGGAGGGGGTTAATTCATGGAGCTGAAATGCTTCAGCTGCAGTGAGAGGCAGGAAGTCTCCTCTGCAAAAACGAAAGCAAATAAACAGACAGTCCTGTTCCTTCACATTCCATATCATAGCAGAGGAGACTCCTTGCCTCCCACTGCAGCTGAAATGATAGCCTGTTTGCTTTCAGTTTAAGCAGAGGGGGATGTCCTGCCTCCCACTGCAGCTGAAGCACTTCAGCTCTATGAATTAATACCCTCCTGGGAGGGTCAGCTCTTCCCTGAAAGGAGACAAAGTTTATTTTAAACTTACACTGGCAGGCGCGCAAAATGCCAGCCAGCCATGTGTAGTTTAAACAGCCTCCAAATTGCTTGTCTTGACACTAAATATGGTTATAAATAAAGAAGCATGTATTAATTTGTAATGTGACTTTTCTGTCTTTGTTCCCTTTTATTACAGTCATGGATTATTCAGGCAGCCCAAGAACACAAGTAAAAGTTCTTTCTATTTTTATTTGCTGTTCAAAGTATGCACAGACAAGTACTGACAACACAGCTTTAGGTGACTGTTTATTTTTGTACGCCTGGGACATCAAAATAATAAGCTGGCGGGGGCGTGGCTTGACAGGCCATCATGGCGGACGCAGCTTAGCTAAGCTCCGTCCACCCACGCATTCATCCGTTATAAATCCTGTTAAATCCTGCCTGGTAATACTCTCCCAGCTCCGCCGTATGCCCTACCTGTTCCGGCGTGTGGAGATCGGGGCAATCCGAAGATCGAAGACACAGCGGCCGTGAAATTCACTGATCCTCCGGCTGGACTGCGGATCGCCGCTCCCGCGAGAGCTAGCGGGCCTGGCGACGGTCGGAGGGAGCTGCGCAACGAGTTCTGGGCGGCGCACCGGAATCGGACCCCGGTGGTGGAGAGTCCCGTACCGGTGGCGGGCTGCCTGAATTAGATACGGCGTGCAGCGATTGCCAGTGACCCATCCCCCTCAGATTGGCGGCCGCCATTATGATGATGTGGTGCCGGAGGTGAGATGACGCCCGCCTGGTGACGCTGCCCTGACCTTCCTTGAACGCCGGCACCTGGGGCGCGATACTACTGAAGTGAGCGCTGTGGATCCTGACACACCGGGGGCCGAGTGCGTTGTGCCGTGCTTTGAGGCCCGCCGGCTGGCGCCCCCCTCTCCCTCCACCCGGCGAGTGCCATTCCTCCGTGGCTGCGCTGGAGGGGCGGCGGTGCTTGAATGTGGTGTGCTTCCTGCGGCAGGAGACACCAAGATTTTGTTGCCCCCAGAGCCGGCGACCGTGGTGCTGCAGGCTGCTGCCCCCCTATTTAGCTAGCAACATCATGTGCACCCTGCTTCTCTGCCTTGGGGGAGAGGCCTGTTGGCGCTGCGGTGGGCCCGCTGGTTGCTGCATCTCACGGCCCCTTCCAGTGCCCATCTCATCTGGGCTCTCCCTGGGCCCGAGGGGCTAGAACCTGCACGTCGGACGGCCATCCCACCGCCAGATCCTGTTCTCCAGCCTGGTCCCTTCAGAGTGCATGGTACTATACCCCAGACTGCACCCTTTTGACGTCTGCCGTCCTGGTTTCATCTGCCCCGGGGGTGTGGGCTCCTTGCATCCTCTTCATTGCTTCGCGGCCAAGGCCAGCCAGTCTGATGGCAATGGTGGACCAGGTGGTGCTGGCCCCAAGCAGGGCACTATAGAACAATACACTACGGCTGCCGGAGGCGCCGTTGGCGGTGATGGGGGTAGCTCGGCCCCTGATAACGCGGCACTCTTTGCGGCCTTCCTTGCGGCAATCAACAATGCCCGAGACATGCTGGATGCTAAGATCGGCGCGGTGGGATCCGAAGTTTCATTCCTGTGCCAGGACCTCTGTAAGGCAGTGGACTGGATCACCGAGGCCGAAAGTAGAGTCTCTACGGTAGAAGACTCGGTGACCTCCCTTCAAAAGAAAGTGAACAAACTAACGGTGGTCACGCAGGAACTGGCTTCTAGGGTGGAGGATGTGGAGGGCCGCACTAGGAGGAACAACCTGCGCTTCGTGTGCCTGGCCGAAGGTTGCAAAGGGTCTTCCATGACAAACTTTATCAAACAATGGCTTAAGGACATCCTTCCTGGCGACCTCCTATCCTCTGCCTTTGTTGTCGAGAGGGCGCACAGGGCCCTGATGCAGAGACCCCCTCCCCCCCCCCACCCCCAAGGCGAGGCCTGTCATTACGAAGATTATGAACTACGCTGACCGAGATGCTATCCTGCGGTTCGCCAGGACACACAAAGATGGCTTTCTACATGACTCTCGCTCAATCTTGGTATTCCCGGAATACACGCGTCTAGTGCAGCGACAACGCCAATCCTTCATGGCCGCGAAGCGCAGACTCAGGGAGTTGAACGTTCAATACATGCTGCTATATCCGGCTCGGATGCGTGTAATCTACTTCAAGTCCTACTTCTTCGACACCCCCGAGGCAGTCTTCGTGTGGTCGGATGAGCGTCCCCAGCTCCGCGCGCACTCTCCATCTGCCTTTGCCTCGGACTCCTCTCGTAGCTCTCGTACTCAGCGGCTGCGCCGCGACAAGTCCCAGAAGTGGCGGGGGCCGGGGTCTGACAGAATATCTCCGATTCCTGAGGATCCACCGTGATCAGTCCAGATTGCTCCACACGTCGAATGGTGAAGACATTATGTAGGGTTAACTGCATGTCAGTAATGTTAATCTCCGGGTAGGCGTGGGTTCTTGACCACGGGCTGCTGGGTTGTGTCCGCCGTGCACTCCCTGTCCTCTCGGTTTTCTGGGGTGGGGTGAGATTCATTGGTGTGATATCTGCTGGCCCCCCGTTGGGGGTCCACAGCTCCTTACACCGCAACAGATGCTTCTTGTTTTTGGTAGTGTCGGGCGGGGGGTATGCTTTGTTGACTGTGTTGGTTTATACAGTTTATTGGTTTTTATACATGCAGATGGGGGGATATTTTTCATATTGTCTTTCATGCAGATGGTTTAGCTCCATTCAGTGTGTACCTCAACTCTTATGACACCTGGTGACGAAAACCCTCCCAGAGACCTAACTGTGGTATCTTGGAATGTCCGGGTGCTACTAAATAAGGTAAAACGGGGTGCAGTTCTACGCCAGGCAAAGAGGTGTGGGGCGGATGTCCTGCTCCTTCAAGAAACCCATTTAATGGGGACAAAAGCCCCATGCCTCGCCCGCTTCGGCTTCTGTCATATATATCATGCAGGGTTTACGAGGGGCTCCAGGGGGGGGGCGGTACTCATCCATTGCAGGGTTCAGTTTAAATATGTCGCACATAGGGCAGATCCTAGAGGGCGGTTCCTGTTTGTCACGGGTACAATATGCGGTGAACAGACAGATCACTATTGGTAGCATTTATGCCCCTCCGCCATTAAGTGCCACATTTATTGAAAACTTATTGGGGGTCTGGAGTTCCCTTCCGGTGGGATTGACCCTGATGGGAGGAGACTGGAACGATACCATAGGGCCCTTAGACCGCCAGCGCATCCTCGATTCCCCACAGCCATTGGGCCCGACCAAATTGTTTACTCTGACGTCAACGATGAACTGGGCTGACATATGGCGGGAATTTCACCCTACTGAACGAGCATACACATATCTCTCGATGGTCCATGGGTCACAGTCCCGCCTAGACTATTTTCTTGTTCCCCGGGTTTTTCTACACAGATTCTCGGCAATACCACATATACCTCGCGGTCTCTCTGACCATTCCCTGGTTACAATGCAATTCCACAAATGCTCCCGCAGGCCCCCATTCCGCTGGCGAGTGTCCCCGTGGCACCTCCGCAGTCCGGCCTATCAGGATATGCTCAACACTTTGATCGTTATGTATTTAGCTGACAATGGCCCCTTTGCCCCTCCGAACACTGTCCTCTGGGAAGCCCTCAAGCCGACGGTCCGGGGCTGTGAAATAAGCTATCGCACACGAGAGAAACGCGCACGTGGCGAACAACTTGACGCCCTAGAAGCAAGCCAGGTGTCCGTCTCTTCCCAACTCAGTGCTAATCCCTGCCCCATTATTCGCCGTAATTTAGTCCTTGCGCAGCAAGAACTGCGTCAATACCTATTGGGCGAAGCTAAAGAGATCTGGGAGGCATCACAACATCGGATTTATCAGTGGGGGGATAAGTCCATCAAAATGCTCCACAGACTGTGCCAAGCAGACGGCGCCCCTGCCGTTACACCCACTATTCATGGCATTGACGGGTCTTTACACACCTCGCCAGAGGGGGTAGCCAACGCCTTTGCGATACATTTTACGTCCCTCTACCCCAGGCAGGAGCAAGTCTCTGCTGAACTCATAGCGGAATTCCTTAGCGACATTCCACCTTGAAGACTCCCCGACTCCGTTCGGGACCGTCTGGAGACTCCAATAACGCTAGAAGAATTGACTGGTGCCCTCAATGCGCTCCGACCAGGTCGCGCCCTGGGCCCCAATGGTTTCCCCATGGAATTCCTCCGATCTCATATGCCCCTTCTAGGGCCCCATTTATTGGCTACCATTCTGGACGCTTCAGACCAGGCAAGGTTACCAAGCGACTGGCGTCATGCGGAGATAGTGCTCTTTCTCAAACCGGACCGACCACCTGAGGACCCATCTTCTTATCGCCCAATTTCCCTTATAAATTTTGAACCCAAATTGTTTGGGACAGTTTTGGCCGACCGTCTTATGGGGTGCATTACCGATTTGATCCATCCCGATCAGTCTTGATTCATGCCACGGAGGGCTACTAGACATAACATCAGGAGAGTCCATAATGCCATCGCCGCGGCCCCCACTCTAGGCCATCCAGCTGCCCTCCTATTAGCCGACATCCCTTTACCTTCCTGGTAGGTCGCTCCCCCCCGCTGCAGCTCCGCCGTCACCCCCGCTGTCTCTGCTGCCGCTGGTGATTCGAGGCCCTCCACCACCTGCAGGCTTCCACCTGCGCCTCATCCCTGGTGGCCAGTGGTGGCCTAAGGTTCGTTCCACTGCGCCTGTTGCCGCGTTGCCTGTCTGCCCACTCCTTCCTCTGTGCCCCCCTGCCCCCCGCTCGCCACTTGCTTCTGTACCACTGACTGTGCCCCTCTGATTTTGTGCTCTGTTATTGCGTGACCCTGATTTTATGCTCTGTTATTGCGTGCCGCTGATTTTGTGCTCTTTTATTGCGTGCCCCTGATTCTGTGGTCTATTATTGTATGCCCCTCTGTTTTTGCTGCCTTTGCAACCTCTGTGCCCCCTCCTCGAGTCCATGTCCCGCGCCGGTCTCCTCGCCGCTCTCGTCCCCGCCGCTGCCTCCCCTGCGGCCCCGCACCCATTCGCTCCCTCGCCTCCCGCCTCCCAGCTGCTCCTCCCTTCCCACCTCCCCATATATGGCGGCTGCTGCGCAGTGAGGAGAGCGACCCTTGACCTTCCTGGTAGGTCGCTCCCCCCCCCCGCTGCAGCTCCGCCGTCACCCCCGCTGCCTCTGCTGCTGCCGGTGATTCGAGGCCCTCCGCCACCCGCAGGTTTCCACCTGCGCCTCCTCCCTGGTGGCCAGTGGTGGCCTAAGGTTCGTTCCGCTGCACCTGTTGCCGCGTTGGCTGTCTGCCCACTCCTCCCTCTGTGCCCCCCTGCCCCCCGCTCGCCGCTTGCTTCTGTACCACTGACTGTGCCCCTCTGATTTTGTGCTCTGTTATTGCATGCCCCTGATTTCGTGCTCTGTTATTGCGTGCCCCTGATTCTGTGCTCTGTTATTGTGTGCCCCTCTGTTTTTGCTGCCTTTGCAACCTCTGTGCCCCCTCCTCGAGTCCATGTCCAGCGCCGGTCTCCTCGCCGCTCTCGTCCCCGCCGCTGCCTCCCCTGCGGCCCCGCCCCTCCGCACCCATTCGCTCCCCAGTCCCTCGCCTCCCGCCTCCCAGCTGCTCCTCCCTCCCCACCTCCCCATATATGACGGCTGCTGGCAAGCCCGTCTGCGCCCGTCCGCGCTTGTACCGCGCCCAGCGCCAGAACCCCTGGCCCCGCAGCAGCCACAAGGACCGCCGCCTCTACTACGACGCCAACACCCTCGTCGCTCTCAACCCAGGAAGGACCCACACCTGCTGCAAGGCCGCCCGAGGCGCACCCACGGCCCCTTCACCTGCCAGAACTGCAGCTTCTCCTGCCTCGAAAGCGCCAAGACGCCTGCCGCGACGGAACCCAACCAGCTTAGATGCATCCTGATCAACACCCGCTCTGCACACAAACACGCCGTCGAACTCTGGGACCTACTAGACACCACATCACCGGACGTCGCCTTCCTGACCGGGACCTGGATGAACGAAACCTCCTCACCAGACATCGCCATAGCCATCCCAGACGGGTACAAGATCACCCGCAGAGACCGCACCAACTGGGCCGGAGGAGGAATCGCCATTGTCCACAAAAACACCATCAAGGTCTCAACAAACACCAACGACACCCTCAGCAACGCCGAACACATGCACTTCCAGATTCACACGGACCCCAAGACCACCCTAAGAGGCACCCTCATCTACAGACCGCCAGGACCCCGAGCACAATTCTGCGACTCCATCGCCGACCTCATCAGCACGCACACGCTGACCTCCACCGACTACATCCTCCTCGGAGACCTGAACTATCACCTGGAGAACAACGACAGCAACTCCTCCACCCTGATCGACAATCTCGCCAACCACGGACTGAAACAGCTCGTCACAACGCCGACCCACATTGCCGGCCACACGCTAGATGTCATCTTCTCCTCAAGCCCCCAAGTCACCTTCAGCCACGCCTCCGAACTCACCTGGACAGACCACCACTGCATCCACATCTTCTTCCGGAAACCCCTCACACACCACCGCACACTACAGACCCCCCCGCCGCTGCTGGGGCAAAGTCTCCCAAGAACAACTACAGACAAGCCTCACACTCAATCCTCCGACCTCACCAACCCCGATGAAGGTGCACTCACCCTCAAACGCTGGATGAACGACTGCGCCAACACTGTCGCCCCGCTGAAAAACCCCACCAGCAGAGACACCAGCAGAAGAGTCAGCTGGTTCACCCCGGAACTCCTCGACTCAAAACGCACCTGCCGGAAACTGGAAAACATATGGCACAGCGACAAGACGCCAGACAGCCGCACTGCCCACAGAGAAGCCATCCGCAACCACCACCACCTCATCAGGACCGCCAAAAGGACCTCCTTCACAGACCGCCTTGACAACAACGCACACAACTGCAAGGAGCTCTTCACCATCGTGAAGGAACTCTCCAACCCCAGCTCCAACGCTAACGACATCCCACCATCGCAAGCCCTGTGCGACTCCCTCGCCACTTTCTTTCACCGGAAAATCACCGACATCCATGACAGCTTCAGACCCCGGACGACCCCTACCGACTACACCGCACCAAACCCACCGCACCCCACCACCCACGACACCCTGACAACCTGGGCCAACGTGAGCATCGATGACACACTCAAGACCATGGGAACCATCCACTCTGGATCCCCGTCCGACCCTCTCCCTCACCACATCTTCAACAAAGCCAGCAATTCCATCGCACCCCACCTGCACAAAATCATCAACCTCTCCTTCGAGACCGCCACTTTCCCTGAGAACTGGAAGCACGCAGAGATCAACGCCCTACTGAAGAAACCCAAGGCGGATCCGAGCGACCTCAAGAACATCCGACCCATCTTCCTGCTTCCGTTCCCAGCAAAGGTCATCGAGAAGATAGTAAACACCCAGCTCACCCGTCACCTCGAAGACAACAACATCCTGGACCCGTCCCAGTCAGGATTCCGCAGCAACCACAGCACGAGACCGCCCTCATCGCCGTCACAGACGACATCAGGATCCTGCTAGACAACGGCGAGATGGCGGTCCTCATCCTCCTGGACCTTTCCGCCGCCTTCAACACCGTCTGCCACCGCACACTACGCACACGCCTCCACGACACAGGGATCCGAGACAAGGCCCTGGACTGGACCACCTCCTTCCTCTCCGGCAGAACTCAGAGAGTCCGCCTCCCCCCGTTCCGATCCGATGCCTCCGAGATCATCTCCGGCGTCCCTCAAGGATCTTCCCTCAGCCCGACGCTGTTCAACGTCTACATGGCACCACTAGCACGCATCGCCCAACAGCACGCCCTCAACATAATCTCCTAAGCCGACGACACACAGCTGATCCTCTCCCTCACCAAGGACCCCCTCACCGCCAAATCCAACCTCCACCAGGGAATGAAGGCCGTCGCAGACTGGATGGAGGACAGCCGCCTCAAACTGAACACAGACAAGATGGAAATCCTCATCCTCGGATCCATCCCCTCCGCTTGGGATGACTCTTGGTGGCCCACGTCACTGGGGTCCCCCCGGGCCTCCACCGACCACGCACGCAACCTGGGAGTCATCCTCGACTCGAAACTCTACATGACCAAACAAGTCAACGCAGTCTCCTTCACCTGTTTCAACACCCTCCGCATGCTCCGCAAGATCTACAGATGGATCCCGACAAACATGAGGAAAACAGTCACCCAGGCCCTAGTCAGCAACAGACTCGACTACGGAAACGCCCTCTACGCCGGAGCCTCGTCCAAGCTCATCAACAGACTACAGAGAATTCAGAACGCCTCCTCACGCCTGATCCTCGATGTCCCACGCCGCGACTACATCACCCCCCACCTGAGGAACCTGCACTGGCTCCCCGTCGACAAAAGAATCTCCTTCAAGCTCCTAATCCACGCACACAAGGCACTCCACAAAACTGGCCCAGCCTATCTCAACAGTCGAATCTCCTTCTAAGTACCCAACAGGAAACTCCGCTCCGTTGACCACGCCCTGGCCACGGTCCCACGCATCCGGAGAACTACTTCCAGAGGCAGATCCCTCTCCCATCACGCCGCCAAGACCTGGAATACCCTCCCCCTCTACCTGCGACAAACCAAAGACCTGCTGACCTTCAGGAGACAACTCAAGACCTGGCTCTTCGACCAATAGCAGCCGATTCGATTGGTCCCGTTCAAGATCTGATCGCATAGCATTATATGCGGATGATGTTCTCTTTTTTATGACTGACCCATGGTATTCTGGACCCCGGATACTGGAAATTCTCAGAGTATTTGGGGGCACCACCGGCCTTTACGCCAATCCAGCCAAATCTATCCTCTTTCCAGTGTGTGGACATCAAGGACGCGATTCGTGGGCCGCACAGCTGACTAGGGCCACAGATGGTTTCAAGTATCTGGGGATTTTCATTTCCCCATGCCCCAAGATCTCTTGGACACATAATATCACCCCACTGCTGATCAGTCTCAAAAATGAAACTGCAATATGGTCTGCTCTCCCTTTATCCCTTTATGGGCGCTCAGCCATCTTTAAAATGGTTTCCCTGCCTCGAATTCCATATCGCCTCCAAAATTTCCCTTATCCTATTTCTCGTGTGTGGTTTGCTCAGGTAAACGCAATACAAAATAAATTCCTCTGGGGCGGTGGAGCTGTTCGCGTGGGGCTCCGCACTTGCGCGCAATCCACGTATTGTGGGGGGATTGCGGCCGCTGATATTTATTCCTATTATGTTGCATCTCACATCCTTGTAATTAATGAACTATGGTATAATTCCCCCACCAACCCGGCATATGCAGTAGAACATTCCGCGATGGAGCACGTCCCCCTTCTCTATTTATTATACAGTTACACAAAGCTGGACCATTTACCACCAGCTGGCAGGGTAGTCATACAGTTATGGAGGGCAACGACCAGACTGATGGGTTGGAAAGGGCGACTAACTCGACAGACCCCCCTGTGGCAAGGTACATACCTCAGGACTGCTAACACACTGATCGGGTTCCGGGGATGGGACTTGGTAGGGATATTGACCCTTGGTGATGTGTGGAGGGGCGCCACTCTTAAATCATTTCAGCAACTACAGACTGAGTTCAGCCTTCACAAATCACAATTTTTTTAATTTCTACAGCTCCGACACGCACTCTCCCCCAGATCCGAAACGTTGAGACCCTCCCGGTGTTTCAGCCCTTAGAGGGACGCCTGTTGATGGGAGACCTTGGACTGCACAAAATTAGACAAATATACCAAACTTTGACAACACACACTCCCACCATGCTAGATAGGACCCGACTGGCCTGGCTGGCCGATATTCCAGAATGGACTGATGATGATTGGGCAGAGGAGATTGCCAGCCCCAGGGGCGCGGCGGTCTCCACGCGTTATCGGCTCATTCAATTCAAATATCTGCATAGAGTTTATTACACAAGAGTACGACTGTGGCAAATGGGAGTTATTCAATCCCCAGTATGTTTGAGGTGTGGCAGAGATGAGGGGTCCTTTTTCCACACGTTATGGACTTGCACTGCCTTACAGCCCTTTTGGAATAGAGTTCGGTCATGTCTTAGCGAGGTATTGGGGTGGGTGCTCCCATCGGACCCACAACTGTTTCTGCTGCATTCTACTGATGACATTGGGGGGAACCGATACAAGCAACATCTACTATTCCTCGCCCTTACTATTGCCAAACGTGACATTGCACAGGGATGGAAGACATCCTCTCCTCCAACTATCAGCAAATGGAAGATCTAATTAGATAGGTGTATGGGAGCTGAAATTGCTGTGTTCGAAGCCAGGGGCTGCCCACGGAAACATCGCAAGATATGGTCGCGGTGAGCGACAAATCGTGGGATCGACTTGCCCCCTCTACCTGAGGAGGACATCTGAGCGGGATCCGCCATCCTCTGCCAAGGGTCCCCCAAGTTCTTACTGCTTGCCTGTTCTACTATTTCACTGGACTGAGCTGTCTGTATCTGCTGTATTATGTGCTGTACCCCGAAACCTGCCCACTGTCTGCATATTGTTTCGATTTTTATTTCACCTGCATGTTCCGCAGGGACTGTTTGTTTTTATGGAAATGGTTATTGATGCACATATTGTCCGAATGCTTCAACGAGCTAATACAGGAACACTGCCTGTTGTATTGCAAAATGACCAAATAAAATCTGTTGTTAAAAAAAAATAATGATCTGGCAACCCTAATCACAAGACTGGGGATTTGTTGCGAGATCAGCACATTATTTATTTCCTCAACCCTGATCCCTGGTTACTGCCATAATAGCAATAGTTTAGCACATTTGAAACCCTACGCTGCTGTCAATAACATTCTGAGTTACTTAAAGTGTCTGGGAATGCACCCTGCATTCAGACAACTCGCTCCTCATTCTTGCCCTTCACTTTCACGCTCACCCTGCACTCACAGGGATCACAATGCACTCACACTGATCCCGATGCACTCACACCATTCACACACTTACCCTGCACTCACAGTAATCACTCTGCACTCACAATGCACTTGCGCTGTTCACCCTGTACCTCACCCGGCAGTCACACGAGCACACTACTCAACCTGCACTCATGTGACACTTCACTCACCTGTCCCTCTCACTGCTCAATCTGCAATCCCACTCAAATAAGCCCACCACTAACCATACATTAATTTGTCCCACTCTACACTTACATCCGCACCCAAATTCATATGAACACCTCACTCACCCTGCAGTCACTCCTCTTACCCTACTCTCACACTGTCGCATGGCTCACCGTGCACTCATATAAGCACTCCTGCCACCCACACAGTGCAGTGGTTTAATGTGCCTGCTACAAAGAACGTGTACCATGCAGATCACTGAACTGAGTGTGAGTAAACAATGAGTAGGGCTATAAAAAATGAAATGTTTGCCAGAAAGGTGCTACAGAGAGATGAGGTGGATAGTTGGTGAGTAGTAGTGAGGAAATTCATGGAGAAGGAGGAAATGTGGGAGGGGTGCCAAAAAAGACTGTTGCACTGTGTGCAACAAGTGCTAGGGCCAGCCCTGTCTGGGAGTGTTAGCCTCCACCCAAAGTTCAGGTCTAGTTGCGCCCCTGTACACGTGTATGGGTATGTCATGTCCCATCAAGTTTTTCGTCCTAAATTACAAAGGACACATTTACATGCACTCTAATCCAGCCTTCCAGGTGGCCCCTTGATGGAGACAGCTCTGTTTTTGCCCTGATGGCCTAGAATAATTCCTAAACAGATTCTTGTAAATACCGTTTTGTTTCATTTCTTTTTAATGTGATTGATGTAAGGAGTCAATTACTATTTGCAGAGAAATGTGTTTGTTTCATGCAACAACCATAAAAAAGTTTATTTTAGATCCAAGCGGGTCCTCACATATAAGAAATTCGAGGATATCACAGATATTATTCGATGTAAAATTAGTGGGCTGCTGTTTTGTTACAACAGTGAAAATACATCACTATCTCTGAATATTAGATGTAAACGCTTTTAGAATTTCAAATAGTGCCTGTGCACCATTAGTAGCCTGGCTAAAGAGGGGATGGCAGAGCTGAAAGTAAATCATTTAAACTCAAAGCTGTACTGAACAGGGATCCCCAAAATAGTTTTGGCCCAGGGCACCCAAAATCCTTAACATGTCCCTGCCACCACAAAGTCTGTCAGACTACATTGCTCTGAAGTAACATAGACAACATCATTCATTCATTCTTAGTTCTATTTTTTTAAAACATAAGCCCGATGTGTCCTTATCCCCCACTGCTTCGGGCAACCAACTTATCGTACCACTAAGGAATTCTCAATTAGGTGTTCATTCAACGCCCTCTCTGTGCACTTTCAACTTTGTCTTCGGGTCCTTAACAGGTTGGTGGGCAATTATCCCATTATAATGCTGCCTAAAACGTTTGTTAATGATTTCTAGAGAAGATTTGTTTCTTGTGTACCAGCTCTGAGTTAAGGAGTGCTCGAAACATCTGACAACACTGTCTCCCTTACAGTCCCTGTTTTGGCTGAAAATGTCTGCAGAATATTCAGTTTTGAGAGAAACTGCTATCAAAACTCTCTTGCCTTTCAGCTTGTCCTATTTATGTGAGATTGGGTTCTCAGCACTTGCGGTATTAAAGACTAAGTACCGTTCAAGACTGGATGTGGAGCACAACCAGAGGATGGCAGTAGCAAAAATCCGTCCACAGATTGACTATCTCTGGGGCAAAAAATAGGCACACCCGTCACATTTATGTTGGTGGCGTTATTATCAATCTATGTCATGTGTAAAAGAAAGCATCCTAGTAAAAACAATTTGCGCACATTTTATCTTGGAAAATGGTGTTTGAGCTGTATAGTAAGCCTCTATCATTTCACCACACCCACTCACAAACCTGCACTTTGCTAAACACTTTTATTGTGTTGAACATTATTTGCTGGATAAGGCCCGGGATATGCATGTGGCGGTCGATTATGTAGTGTACTAGATTCCAGAAATTTCTGTCAGGTGGTGGGGGGTGCGAAGATAATAACAAATCCTAGGCAACAACAAACCTGGCGACAATCAGGTTTTATACATAAAAACAGAAACTCGGTGTACTACAGAAAGACATTAAAAACAACTCATTTTATTCGTATTAATCATTTTGTTTAAATAGGTGTATCAACATCAAAAACAAATGACATGACAAATAACATAACAATCAAAATGACCATACATATATGTCGGTTTTAATTCACATACATTCTAAACAAGATATATGAAAAACACGTTAAGATACATTATGTGGTAATAAAAACACAAAAGGTGGCTACATTTAGGTAGATAGAGATGTGGTGGGGGGTCCAACATCTGAAAAAATTGAGCTGGGGGGGCTCAACCTACAAAAGTTTGAAGACTGTGCTAAGGTGACATTGAAAAGCTACCACTGCTACCATAAGGCCCCATGACTGGAACTCTAACCAAGATGCCACACTGCTTATGCCCCTTCTCACTTGTATCCCATTTTACAACTGATCTTCATCAGTGACGGTGCAATTTACAGACAAAACTCCTCTCAGATATATGTATGCATTCTTTGTTTCATGGTGTCCTGAAAACATCAACTGAAACTATTAATGGCATGAGTGAGACCATAAGAACAATGTACCCCTAATTTATGTCATGGCTATCCCTAAAGCCAAAATGCCACCTAGGTTCACGTGCAATGAGCTGATGAAATCTAATACTTTGGTTGAATGTCAACAAATGTCTAGTAACCAACTTCAACTCCACACTAATAGGTGACAATACTAATCTCTAACTATTTTATTCCATTCTAGGTACCCATTAATTTTGACACAAACAATGCGGATGTAGATACCTCACTTCCACCATTAACAATGTTCTCCATTTCTCAAGAGGTTGATCCACCACTTGAACGGAACAGCAGTCCCAACAGAGTTCATCTCCTACCCAGCAAGACTCCCTCAGTGATAACAATGCCCCTGAAGAGGTGGATGTGGATGACAGTTGTGGCCCATCTGGCCAGCCTGGGCAGACGCCAACAGTGGGGCTCACTGAGCCCACAACCACACCTCACACCACAGCTACGACAACACCGCCAACCACTACATCCCTCCCATCTGTGCACCTAGCGCAGTGACTACCATCCTGTTCATCCAGTCCTGGTTTCTGATCCGGCTGGCACCACCCCAGTCACGGAGGAACCAGGACCAGTAGGAGGGGGAAGTCTGTGCCAAGGGGACAGGGCCAGGGGGGGTGACATAGTAGAAGGGTAAATATGGACCCCCAGAGTGAGCCTGCTGAGGACACGAACAACCAAGCTTAAATGAAAGTTTTATGGGCCAGCTTTTGACAGAAATCTGTGTAATGAAGGAGCTGCACAGAGACACATACCAGGAGGTTGCTGACATCCATACTGCAGTGGCCTGCATCCACACTGAGGTGGCCAGCATCCACATCGAGGGGGCCGGCGTCTGCACCGAGGGGCCGGCCTTTGCATGAGGTGTCCGGCCTCCACTCCGAGGTGGCCTTCCTGGATAGGGTGTTGAGGGACATAAATACCACCCTCTGTAGTGCTTTTCCCCCCTGCATCTACCCCTACCTGTGGCCCAAGTACATCTGCCCCATCAACATCTGCCTTAGCCACAGGAAGGGAGGCCCTGACAGGATGATAATATGCCTGCAAGCGTCCCTGTCTCAGCAGCTCCAGATTCCCCCTCTGTCCGATCAAGGGGACATCCATGGAAACAGACAGGAGCTGAGGATGGCAAGACACTCACCAATGCCAGTAGGAGATCTCGCCCCTAATTTTGTTCTGTGTATGTTACACATTCACTTTGTTGACTAATTCTGTCCACTTTTCCATATCTGAAGGGAGGAGTATGTTGGACTTTGGACTCCAGAACAAATGGACTCTTCTACAATGGCTTCATCCAGCATGGCTGAAGACTTCACATTGTTGTTATCACTATTTATTTTTTTACTTGATTTCTGGTGGTTTTTCACTCAAATAAAATCACACCTCACCAAAGCATTGTCTCCTGTTGTAATTCACACATATAATAGTGTGAATGTACTACCATGTGAACTTTGCAATGTCAAAATTAGGGACTTTGGAAGCATGAATATGGTGTCTGTAAAAATCAGGATCACTACCTTGTCACAACAACACATACATACAAGTTTCTGGGCTCACAACATCTTTATTCCATAGTTCAAATCATAGGCTGGCATGATGTCAGACACATAGCAAATAAGTGATGTTTCAGTTCTACTGGGTCAGAGATCCATACTCATTTGCAGACTCCCACACCATGGAAGGAGGGAATACATCTAACAATATCCCACAAAATAGGCAACAACAATTTGGTCTACATCATCAGCTGGAGCCATTTTGACCACCTCACAAAAGGAATGATACATCAAAGTAACAAACAAAATACACATGTCACTACAACACAGTTTCTGACCACAGGGTCTCTTCATTCCAGTGTTGCTTGCATATGGTGGAATGTCACAAACAAATGTCAGTGATGTGCTCCAAGCCCTTTGCACTAAAATGAGGAGCCACAGCAGCAGCTACATCCAGTTCATAGACAATGAGGAATTAGCCAACATTGTGTTGGATAAATGTAATGAAAGGTCTCAGATCTCCCCTGGACCAAGGTATGTACCGTCACTTTCCCAGGGAGAGAATATCAGTTTCAAACTTATGGAATATAACATATACACAGCACTTCCTAGGGTGGACAAACTTTCAACACTCCCCCAAAGGCAAGGCAAGAAAACAATTTCACATGAGTCTCCTCTAGACCAAGATAACACACACAATACTTCTCTAGCGCGAGATATACTTTGCACATCACTTGCCAGGAGTAGAACAACTTCCTATAACACAATTACCTGCTAGAAGGGAATTTACCCATCCTTCTACAACAGAATTCTTGGCCAAGAAGAGTCCACACCTCCTGCTACAAGGAAAAGACAAATTGGTATATCTGGGATATATTTATTAGTAAATAGCACCACACGGTAAGCCAAATGCACCTATCATAGCAGACTCTAACATATCAATAGTATGATTGAAACACAATCAAGGCAAACATATATGTAGAAATCTATATATGTATATAAATGTATGGAACCTGAAAATAAAGTTATAGTAAGCAAGAACAGTAGGAAAACTAGAAATTAGTGGAACACCTCACCAACTGTCTGTCCATCCTGTTTCCACTTCGCCAAAGGAGAGTCCGGTTCTTCGGCCGAAACAGGAGACAGTAGTGACACTATACGCCCCACTGCCACAGCTGCACGTCTGCCCTGTGATGAAGTTCCACCGGCCAAGTCCCAGACACCTCCTTTAGTACAAGTGGACGTAAGACGAAGCTCCTGGTGAGCCTCGCCCCCTTTTCCCATCAGAGTCCGTACCACTCCGCACCAAGGCCACAGCTTCAGCTGGCCAGGCGTCTGCTATGGCTTCAGAGCAGAGCGAGCACATTCCTCTGACAAGATCCAGTTCTTTCTGGTCAGTAAAGCGTGAAAAACAAGTGAAAAGGAAAACATGCCCTTCTCACCTAGTGAAGTTCAGAAAATGGCGACAGCTCAGAAAATAGTTACTCAAGCATAAGCCTCTATTCACGCAAAAGAGCAAAATTAGTATGCAAGATGACATAATATCAGGCCAAAGCCAATAGCAAGCACTGCCGTTAAGCAAGATAAAGTCAGAAATCAGAATGACATGAAACCATGTCAAAGGCAATAATTCAACACATAATTCACATAACCCAAATAACCCTATAGACTTTATCCCTCAGTATACAACATTGAACACATGTGTGCACCACCACCCACAACACTGCACCTTAACATCCCATACCTTCTATTCTTAGCAAGACTATTCTACTGAAAGACACCAAGATTACAGGGCAGAAGAGAAGCAGACATATGCAGGGCCATCCTACGTTAAGGCTAGGGTAATATAACACATTACAGTCAGTACAAAATGGTGGTGATTGAGGGTCATCATAGGGTGTCAGACAACAACAAAAAAACGTAGTCACTACAATCACATGATGGCAAAAATATTGCATTAAGACCAAAGCACCACAAGGAACAAGCCCAATGGAAGCTAGGTAACTTCCATCCTATCGTGGTGCAAGCTGTCTTGGTACATGCTTTGTACACCCGAAATCTGTGACAAACATTCCAAGGACCAATCCACGTCCCCTTCGTATGCCTGAACAGCATCGTATACCTGCTAATATCACAACTCTGAAATGTCCAAATGAAGATGACATAGTGAAGGTACCTGAAACATACCAACACAGAGATCAGCTAAGAAAACATACATATGACACACATCACATTGTCTACTTCAAGAGAACACCGTCCAAAACAACATTTATAGCTAAAAAAGATACACTTACAATACAAACACCTTTCCCTAGATATTTTCAGAGCCATATATTCCTAGTATGTAGCATTAACATCCTCCTCACAACATCACTACAAAAGTCGCAAGACTAGTCAAAGTCATCACATCTCACATCATACTTACACTCAGAAGTAGTAGTTCTGGATGAGATCCTGATGAAAGTCAGCTCCTTCTTCTTCCCCACTATCATCATCTTCATTTGGTATTCCAGGGTCCCAACCTGGTGGGTCTTCCTGGCCTGCATCCTCTGCTATGTAATGGATGCTCCGTCGCTAGGCAATGTTGTGGAGTATGCAGCAGGCCATGGTGATCTTCCCGGGTGAGTAGAGGAGGGCTCCCCCAGTGCGGTGCAGACATCTGAATCTGGTTTTCAGGAGACCAAAAGCCCGCTCCACAGGCCGCTGTGTTCTTCCATGGGCCTCATTGAAGTGGACTTCCCCTGGCATTGTAGGATATCTCAGCGGTGTCAACAACCATGGCTGTTTGCGATAAGCTGAATCTCCTAGATGGACAATAGACAGAAGGGCAACAGTTAGTCACACACTTTCAGATCATACTACCTGACATATCCTAGAGTAAGTTAGGACAGATCACACTTACCTACAATCCAGGCCTTCTCCAGTAGTAGTTGTGACATCAGCTGGAGTATGGTGCTGTTCTGCAGTACGTATGCACCATGTGCAGATCCTGGGAACCGAGCACAGACATTTGAGATGTACAAATGCGCTAGGCAGACAACTTGCACGTTGATAGAATGGTAGTGCTTCCTGTTCCAGTAGAGTCTCGCTCCCTGTCCTGTGGTGGTACTAAGCCAATATGGGTGCCATCAATAAATCCAATCACATGTGGGGTGTGTCCAAATCCATAGAAATCCACCTTCACAGTGTCTAAATCCACGTCTGGGGAACTGGATGTAGCTGCCCACATTTCTTAACATTGCAGTAAGCACCTCTGTGAGGACCCAACTTTACATTGGTTGTGACATTCCACCAGAAATAGCAACAGTGAATTGAAAAGAGCCTGTGGCCAAAAAATGCAAAACTGACATGAGTATCACTAGTGGTGGGATTGCTGTAGGATTATATAGGTGAGGTAGGAGGTCAGGCTCCAACTGATGACATAGATCCACGATTGTTTACCTATTTAAACAAAACTTTGTGATTATGTGTCATTCTTCCATGGTGTGTAGGTCTGGAAATGGGCAGTACACAGGTGCTGGCGTCTCCTCCCTCTACCAGGATACCTATGTAAGGAGTAACACAAAAACGTATTTTGGTCACGGTGTGCAGAGCAACATATGTGAAGAATAAGGCAAAAGTCATGTGTCTGAACAGCAATGCTTCATGAAGCAGTACACATCAGGTATCCTTGTCAGATCTTGAACATCTACCTGTCATCCCAAATATAGCCTTCACAGGTCTGTAACAGAACTGCGCACATCAAATCAAAGATTTCAAATTGCCACTATAGTGAGGGTAACATTACATGTATTAACGCTAACCGCGGTGCACAGTGCGCCTTACACATTTTACCTATGTACACAGTAAAGCACTACACAGATAAAGTTTCGTACTGGACATGACATGGAATAAAGCATTACAAATGTAAACATGTTTGCCCTCAATTGTGGTGGTGGTGATGCACTTAAATCGTCACAAACACAGCTTAAGCAAATGCTAAAATACTTTCAATAATAATGTCTATACAACTGCAAAAATAGCGGAGGACTGACCTCTTATATGGCACAAATGCAACGTTCCACCGCCAGTGGTCGTAGATCGAACATTGGGCATTTCACTCCATGGTAGACACAGCCATAGGCTAACATTGCGGAGGGAATGTGACAGCCATGGCCCAATGGCTCTGTGCATGTACGCTCATGACTGCATGCACAACGTACAGGTATGCAGAGATTTAAAATGTACTTGCCTACTGACACTAGTAGAATTGAAACCTCCCCAAAATCAGCTACTGTGTGCCACCTCTGGGAGCAACCATGGCAGGGAAAGCAGGTGAGAGTGCCCCTGCCTGTACATAGACGAGCTGGATGCACTGGTTGAAGAGGTCTTTTCCCTGTATAACCAACTTTATGGCTCGCCAGAGAAGCAGGTAACTTGCTACATGATGTTTAAAGAAATATGAAAGCTCATCCTTACCAGGACCACAGGCTACTATGTGCCTCTGAGTCCCAGAGGGAAATCACAGACACATTTCCTTGGGATGCATTGTCTCTACTTAGGTCAGTCATGTGATGGAACAGGGTGCTCTGTACCATGTTGGCAAAAAAACGTAGTGATGTGGGAGTAGCCCTATATCCTATCCCTGTGCCATGCACACATAACTGCATGCTAAAGTGTAATTGTACATATAGTGAGTTTCAAATGCAGATCTTGTTCAATCTGCAAATGAAAGAATATGTTTGACTGCATGACTTGTATGTGTATAATGTAAGGTGCAGTAGTAGTTGTTCTCAGATATGTGTATAGTACCCCAATTCTCCCAGCGCACATCAGTCCTCCCCAACGTCTTGGCTGGGAGTGAAGCAAACACCAAAAACCCGTTCAGAGAGCAACCTAACTGACATGTCCTGTATTGGATGGTCAACAGATGTCCACTTACCTATGTAAAACTTGGAAATGTGATGTAATGTGGGAGCACTATGTTAAGTCTGCAGAGTGCAAACCCTGGCAAGGATTTCTACCCACTTTGGTCCAGGTTGTAGCAGAGGTATATGTGACATAGTACGGCAGCACAGTGTCCTCTCCCTGTAGATCTGCTGATCCGTAGATAGTGCTCAAATTAGTATTTCTGAACAATTTGTTGGCCTACTACTTCTTATATATCCCACCTATAGTATTGTACCTGACAAGTCCCACAGACCAGAGTCTACTTGCCATTTACCCACATTGTCAATGTGTTTCACTGCCTTATAACAGGCCCCTTACTACCACAAGTCTATTGTACCTGTTCCATGAGTAGAGCTCGATTTGTGCCGGCATATTGCCTATTGACACATGTACTCTGCAGATAGCTAGTGATTACAGCATTTAAGTCCATCACTGTAACACCAGGTGTGTCACATTAAATAACCAGACAGTATGTACAATGGTATGTTCATGTTAAATTCCAGTTTTACATTTTTAAACTGACTGTTACTACTTGTTGAACTGTGGGAATTTAAGAACCGGGGGGAAAGAGTTGAACCGGGCAGAAGGGAGCTATTGTCCCGAACCAGGGATCGGCTCCGGAGCCATAGAGTTGCTAGTCAATTTTACTCTAGGCTGCCAGAAACTCCTCTAATACTGTAAGTTACTCTTCCCAGTCCCTACATGCTCTCAAGCCCAAAACTGCATACCCCTGTGTCCACAAATATGGCCAAACAAGGTGTGCTGCCCTACATGTAGATTCAGGCTTACCAGACCGGAAGCAGGAAGAGACAAAAGGCCCAGGTACAAAATTTGGAACCTAGCACTCCTCAGTTGCCTCAGTCCCTCATCTGCCACAAGCATGAATTATTTTCACTGATCATGGGGCAACAAATCAATGTCTTGTTTTTAACTGAAACATGGCTACATGATAGTTCCATGCCAGATGTTATTCAAGCACTTGACCTCAGGATACTTTATATGTAGGAAGGACAGAGAATGCATGAGGGGAGGGGGTATTGCGATTATTCTAAAAGATACATTAAGGTGCACATACAACACCCTACCCATTCCTGACTGCGAAAATCTCTCCCACTCTATATATCTGACCCCTACAACTTCTTTCTCAGGCGATAAAAAAAACCAATTTCACACTTCTTGGTGATTTACATTTTCACTTTGAAGAGTTAAATAATGCTACAGTCTCTAACATTCTACACGACATAGCAAGCCTACAGCTGACTCCGAAACTAAAAAGCGGTACACATGTTAAAGGGCACCTCCTAGACCCAGTGTTCAACAAGGACCTTAATATAAAAATCGTAACACCTCGTCCACTGGTCTGGACAGACCATGCCTTAATTCCATTCACAATGGGAGGCACGCCTCCCCATCGGCAGTGCTTAGTTTGTAAAACAATAAGTGCCAGGGCTCTCGTCAAGAGGTCACTGCAGCTTGTACCACTCATTGCCCTGGCAGCGCTGCTAGTGAGAGTACCAACAGATATACTAACCATCACACTCCTACAAGTGCGACAATTCAGACATTTCCAGGTCCTCAAAGCCATAAGAATGGCTTTGGCGGCAGATAGTAGTATTTTTTTATGTATTTTGAAATAATAAACAACTGTTGTTCACTCATTTCTAAATAGGACAAACAGCGCCATCATGTGGCAGACTGTCAAAGTGCTGGCCTTAACAATTAAGTGCAGGTGTTGAACCATGAGTGCCGGTGCTGAGCACCGGAAACCACCAGCTCAAATTAAGCACTGCCCAACGGACTAGACAATCACAACCAACCTGGGCCATAGATGGACAAAACATAACAAGGAAAACTGAAAGAATCTACTAGCCACAACTAAACCTGCAGTTGGAAGTCACCCAGATGACACCAACTCTTTAGTAGATGAGTGGCTAAAAAACTCATTAGAAGAAATCGCCCCATCATAACAATAAAGATGGGAAAGAAGGAATGGTCAGAACCATGGTTTCCGAGTCATTTAGTCTCCTTAAAAAAAGACAGCAAAGTCCTTGAAAGGAACTGGAGGAAAATGTATGATAACAACCTAAAACACTACTATAGAATAGCCACCGGACACTATCACCAAGCAATCAAAAGAGCACAGTCAGCATACTATGAAACCTCAATTATGAAAGCAGCCAATGCTCCTATGAAGCTTTTGCGCATAGTTAAGTCAGCTTAATCTCTCTCTTTCTAGGGGAATAGTTTTCCCAATCCTGGAAGAACACAGTGGTTAAGCCTCTGCTAAAGAAGCCTAATCTATCTAGATATGTCATGCCAGTTATAGACCTATCTCTCTGCTCCTAGCAATGGGGAAGATACTTGAACAACATATCAATCAAATATTGTCCCGGTTCGCAGAGGAGACTTATTCCTCAATGCACTTCAAACCAGCTTCAGACCTCAACACAGCACGGAGACTGCATTGCTAACGACCATGGAGGAGTTGAAATTGCTGCTTGATGAGGGAGGCTCAGCAGCAATCATACTCCTTGACCTCAGTGATGCCTTTGATACAGTCGACCATGTAACACTGGTCAACAGGATGAGAGACTCAGGGATAAAAAATACTTCCCTGAACTGGCTCTGTTTGTTCCTGAAGGATAGGTCCTTCCAAATTTGGGAGCCCCCTCCTGTTATTCTGATATCTTTACATTAAAATGTGGGGTCCCATAGGGCTCCTTGCTGAGCCAAACATTGTTCAACAATTATCTAAACCGGTTAGCAGATATTGTCAAGGAATTTAGAGTGTTGATCATGTCTTACGCTGAGGACACTGAACTTGTCGTCTCGCTGTCCCCAGAGAAAGGACTAGTCCAACAACATCTAACCCAGCGACTAAAGAAAGTTGCATGGTGGATGGCAAAACATTCACTTAAGCTGAATGAAGGTAAAACCGAGGTGGTGGTGTTAGGATGGTGTTAGGAAATAAACCAAACCCTCAAATGAACATAGCATCACCAGGGTGTTTAGGACCTCCCCCAACCCCCATCTCCTCCATAAAGTGCCTAGGAACGTGGCTTGACAGTGCCTTAACTATAGGAGAGTAGTAGTGCAGGCCTTCTTCATTATGGGAACTCCCTCTATCTGGGTGCCCCTCAATATGTTATCAAGAGACTGCAATTGATCCAGAATGTAGCAGCCATGCTGATGCTTATTTTGTCCAAATACGCCTCATCAAAAAATGCTCTGGCCACTGTTCACAGTAAAAGAAAGAATCAATTTAAAGACATTATTTCTGGCTTATAGAGGCCTTTTCTGATCATAGACCTTCTAGCACCTTATACTCCTTCTAGGACTTTAAGATCCATAAAGGTGCAACTGTTGAAGGTGCCAAGAATTCAAAGGATGAGATGGGGCAGCAGGTCGTTCTCATAACTGACTCCAAAACTCTGGAACTCTATGCTGGTTGAGCTCAGAATCTAAACGAATGAGCTTCGCTTCAGGAGAATGCTCAAAACCTGGATATGTCCTCACTAGCCAACTTGCCCACTATTGCTCTGCCTCACACGTGCTATGCCTCACTCTGCACAGGAATGCCTTTGGGTAGATATGCCCTTTACAAATCAGCATAGCAAATCAGCATAGCAAATCAGCATAACATGTAATCCCTGTGAGAGTGCCACAAAAAGCCAAATGGGAATCATTTGCTAGCAGGACATCGCCCAAACACTCAATCAGACATTTCCAGATTGTGAGCACAAAGTGTGAAACTTGGCAGGCTTTCCATGGTGACCCATGTTTTGGGATGTATTACATTTAGCGGTTACAGTTATGTTGTGAACAGCATGGATAGAGTCGCACATCTGTGTAGAAGTGTCTGTACTGTCAAGCACATCCACTTTAGCTGTCATGTGCTCCCAATGGCGTGTTGTGGTACATCTAGACTACATTCACAGTACATGTGTTATGGCCCTGGGCTACATGATGTAAGTAGGCTAGCAGAGTCATTAGAGAACCTAACCTGAGCTGGGTGCACTAATCAGATGACTAGTGTATTGTGGTATCATGTCAGTGTGTATGTTCATCATGGGAGTCTACACATTTGGGGTGCTGACAATTTATTCATGGTCATGCTAGGTGTCTACAACTGCTTGATCAGCCAGACAGACGACCCTAGTCTTGCATGTCCACTCAGTCTCTTCATCTATTGCATACAGATCGATGCCCATCAGAGAAGGAAGTGTGGAAATCCCTCGCTCGGAAAGTGTGGTTACAGCATCCACTGCAGGAAGAGGTGGGAGGACCTGAGACGGTGGATCCAGAAAATCATGGTGGTCCAGCTGGGGAAGTCCTCCCCACGTGGTGGGGGCACGTGCCGGACACTGACTCCCTTAATGACCCGCATCTTGGCGGTGGCCTACCTGGAGCTTGATGGGCAGTTGAGGGCCCAACAGCAGCTAGGAGGGATGAGTATTGTGCTGCCTAATCTAAATCATGCTTAACCATCTAATCATTGTTACAGGCAACAGCGACCACATCAACATGCAGGATGACTATTGATAAACACAATTGAAGAGACATTGCATGGGTAGGACTGGTTGGCATGTGTAACATATCCATGTTGTACCATCATATGTACAAGTGTTTGCAACAGTATCTATTGGTCTACATAGTTTGAAGTCTGTGTCCATCACAATTGTATGTATTGCCCAATGTATCAAGGGCTTTTGGGAATGGTGATGTGCATACATGTCATGTGTAGTGACAGACAGGGGTATGTAGACATGGGTGGATGTATCATACATACCCAAATACATTGTTCATTGTAATATCTTGGTTCCAAGTGATGAGACAATTTATTTGAAAAGTTTTATATAGCGCCGGCTAGACCCGGAGGTATCAGAGCGCTTTACATGAGGATCAGCGAGTTACAGGTTACATAGTTACCTCAATTAAATCAAAGAATCACAGAGGGAGGAGGAGTGGGAGGGAAGGAGACACAACAGGGAAACGAGGAAAACAATTTCAGATGACCGGCTGGGTAGGTGACGACCGAGGGGGTGAAACCAAGGACAGACTCCTCTATAGCTTCATATGACAGCTCCACTGGGCATCGGCCAAGGTTGCTCGTGCACTAAGGTAAGTACAAACAGTTTTGGTATCCGCCCAGAGTTACAGGTTACATAGTTACATCAATTAAATCAAAGAATCACGGAGGGAGGAGGAGGGGGAGGGAAGGAAACACAACGGGGAAACGATGAAAACAATGTCAGATGACCGGCTTGGTAGGTGACGGCCGAGGAGTTAAACCAGGGCTAGACTCCTCTATAGCTACATATGACAGCTCCACTGGGCATCGGCCAAGGTTGCTCGTGCACTAAGGTAAGTACAAACAGTTTTGGTATTGTCAAAGGTCCATCGAAAGTTCCATCAAGGTTCCACCGGGCATGGGCCATGTTGACCCGGCTCTGTGGTGTGTACAATGTTCAAGGTTTCAGTCCGGGGGGCATCGTCATAGATCAATTGGCAGCACCCATCCCGGAGTTACTGGGAAGCTAAGACTTACTGTAGGGTTGATATGCACTCGATAGCAATGCTTCCAGGGGACAGGACAGCCATCTTAAGGTCTGTGTAGGCCCGGGGTTGTAGGGCACTCAGCTGTTGCCCCAAGCAATTCTCTCGGTGTGAGTGAGGCTGTCGTAGGACTAAGTGTAGAAAACAGTCCCATTACTAGTCTTTCGCGCTGTGGAGATCCTGATGTGAGCAACGGGGATAGGGGATGAACTTGATCTGATCAGTAATGAAGGGGTTCTGACAATGACCTACATGGTCGAAGTACTTACAGTACTGTCTCACAATGTGATGTTCAATGCCGTTGAGGTGTGAGTATACATTTAGAGGACATGCACATGTGGAATATTGGAAGTTCATTAACTGGCTACTGACTTGCAGCAGGTAGTGTAATGCAGACATGTGAGGGTCATATGTGAGTGTGTACACTCAGTTATACATTGGTTTGTGTGTTTGTTAGACAAGTCGAGGTGTTGTGATGTCCATTCCCTGTTGTCTACGGGCCCGATTCACAGAATTAACTTAAGACAAAATCCTAAACTTACTACTTTTGGTATTCACTGAATGCACTTACAACTTTTGGTATTCACAGAATGCACTTACTACTTTCCGGCCCGGCGGTGGGGATTCCGGCCAGTGGCAGAGATTTAGACATGGCCGAAATCTCCACCTTCGGGCCGGAAGCTCCGCCTCCGGGCCGGAAGCGAGTGCGGACGTAAAGTTAGTAGTCGTAAATCCATTCTGTGAATACCAAAAGTAGTAAGTGCATTCTGTGAATACCAAAAGTAGTAAGTGCATTCTGTGAATACCAAAAGTAGTAAGTTTAGGATTTTGTCTTAAGTTAATTCTGTGAATCGGGCCCTACAAGTTTAATCTTCTCTTCATAGACAAGATATTCCCTGAGTCTCATGAACTGTACCTGTTGTAATGCCTTCACAGTATACTATGGAATATTGGTACTGGTGAGTACACCAATCAGGAGTGGGCATGTCCCTTGGCCTAGGTGGTCTCATGTCATATGGGTATACATGAGAGCATCTCAACCAACTTTCAGTCACATTGTCTCCATTCTAAATTGGTATGAGACATGTGACACATAGCAAAGGTACGCAATTTCACCTTTGTAGAGAGTGTTGTGACTGGGGACAAAAGAAGAAGTTTCATTCGGGTTGTGTGAACAGTGTGGAATGGGCACTTCCATGACACAACCTTCTTGGTACTACACATATTTCAGGAAGATAGCTGTATCAGGTGTCCATCAGATCATCATGAGGTGGGTATAGGGACATGACTAGTTGCTGTAGCGGGACTTGTGTGGAATGGTTAGGGATGTATTAATTTATGGGCATGCTAGTTGATGTCACCTGGTCACTATTGTATGTCAAAAGGGCCTAAGTGTACAGGGTGATGTTATATCCTGCTACATACATGATGATGGAGTGGAGACAAGCTAACGATTGTGGCAGACTGTGGTCCTGACATCATTGTGTACAACTGTTGAGAACTTATGTTGTATTCATGAATGTGCTAATGCTACTGTTGTAGACAATTTAGCCATCCTAAAAGGTGATGTGATACATGCACATTTGTTGTGTTATTTGTAATGAGCTGTTCATCCTGTGTGTCTAAGCAGTTGGAATTGACCAAACTCATATGTCATTTCAGGATCTACCCTGCAAGCAGAGGACACAGGGCCCAGGTTGAGGGTTAGCAGCTGGCCAAAGTGGGTCTGATCGGGACACTGATACGGATGGACCCAGTCGCCAAGAGTGTGAGATTAGTGCCACAGAGGACCCAGACTTAACATCATCCACAGAATTGGACTCCAGTGGTCACTCCTTGGTGGTGACTGACCCCACCCATTCTGGTACTGTGCCATCATTGTCTGCCACCCCTGTTCAGTCTATGCCCTCCCTGCTGCTCCCCACCCAGTTGTTCAAGCCTGCTCCCCTAAGAGGGGAGCTGTCTCCTCAGTTCCAGGCACCTCAGCCCCTGCCCCTGAGCCCCCAGCTGCCATGAGTGAGAAGGCTATTGATCTGCAGAGGTAGATCTCTGTTGGGCAGACTGCACTGCTCAATGCCATGCAGTGTCTGGGCAGCCAATGGTCTCAGATGGCTGCCAGCCTGGAAGGCATTGACAGTGGAATGTCTGACCTACAGAGATCATTTTAGGTTCCGGCCTCCTCATTGACGGCAGCCTTACACTCACCCCATTCTTCCACCCCACTTCCTTCCTCTACCCCACCCCGCCCAAAAATCCTATTCCCTCGCCTTTCCCAGCACACACATCTCTGCGTTCACCCACCCAGACAGATCTATGCAGCACACACAAAGGCACAGATGCACACACACACACTCATCAACACCCACAATCATCACACACACAACTGACGCACCCACAGACACCTCCACCCCATTTCTCATCCCCTGCACATCCACTACATACACACACTACACCCAGACGCCCACACTCACCTACACAACACACACCTGCACCAACCACAGAGCGACCTACACTAGACACATCCACTTCCTCTACCTCCCAACCTGAACCCACTTATGACTATCCCAGACCCTCTACCTGTGGCCAATACTTCCTTTCCCTTGGAATTAGCCCTGTTGGAAAACTCACCACCAACTCCCCAACCCAGGACCCTTTTTTCATACCCATACCCAACCCTTCCACCTCAAGAACCATCCCTCCTAAACTAAAAGGAAGAGAAAACCCAAGACCCCTCCCAAACCCCCCCAAAAACCCTTCCAGGGCAAAGTCAACCCCTCTCAAGCACAACACCCTGTAGTGTAGTTCCTATTTCCCTTATAGGCTCTGCGCATTGGAATAATATACACTATAGTTGTGGCATAGGACTGAGGTCAGTATGCCTCTATCGAGTACATTAAACTTAATTACTTTGTGTGCCAGCTAACTCAGAGGCCACTAGAAACTCCTTGAATAAACAAGAAGGGAGTAGTTTCTGGCAACCGCATAAACATGACAACTTTTTTCCCTTTAGAATCGGAACATGTCTCAGAATCGTGGAAACAACAGATAACAGTTTCACTCAGTCAATCGTGCATGCTTAGTTTCATCAGAGTTACACAGAAATAGATAGACGGGCGTTTAAATAAAAAGGATTTATGGAACAGTCTTGTTTCTCGTGTAAGAGATATGAGCTGTTACAATCGCAAGACAGTATGCGAGATATAATACGTACAGCGTAAGCAATAAGAAGAAATAATACTGCAACAGCATTGTCTTCTATCTATGACATAAATTCATATACATAAATAACATAGGCTTAAAAGTGGATACTCGTTTGATGCTCCTAAATAGTTCTACCCCAGTGTACCTAACTTAAGTGTAGTACAAGGTAAGAAGTAGGTGTATGTATGCATGTATGTATTTCAGATTTATAAAGCGCACTGTAACCCTACGGGTATTCTGGCGCTGCAGTAAGATACTCTACCACCATACTTCCTTGCTAGCTAATTGCTAGGCTAAGCCTGTACTCTAGGGAAAAGCCAAGTTTTAATTTTTCCCCTGAAAATTATTATAATATGCCATATTCTATAGTATGGTAACCTATAGTTTTGCATATGTCAAGTTTGTATGTCAATAGTCCCTCTAGGTTCTAGTCAGCCCCATACCTTAGAATGAGAGAGGTGGGAATCTCTTTCCTGGTCTCAAATTCTAACACCCCACAAAGGGAGTCAGAACACTGGAAGCTGGATTCCCTGCGAGCAGGGATGACAGCGTCTGGTCAGTGCGTCAGGCGGGGACTCGAATTCTTCCGAACTTGCCGTGGTGAGCCATATCGAGCTGTGCAGCCGAGCCGTGGCTTGCCATGGTAAGGGAAGGTATATTTATACCTGGAAGGTGCCTAGGAATGTTAGCATTGACGTAAAGTCGGTGGAAGAAGACGTCATGAATGAACCCCTAAGGAATAGTAGTTCATGCATAATAGATGAGTTCTTGGAGAAATCAATAATCCTAGCTAGGGAATTCCCAATGGCTAAAGGGTCTGGTTTCTAAGAACTCGTTGTGACTTGGGGATGGACGGATGTAGGTGACCATGACTGTATTTGGATAGCATGGCTAATGGCTAAATTATGACTGGGATTCTATGCCTAAATAAGGGCAATGGGAATTGTGCCTATATAAGGACATGAGTCAGGAAAACCTATATACGGACATCTAAATCGAAACACAATACCCACTCCACTTTCGAATGAACGATAATACTAAATGCTAAACATGAAATGCTACTCCCTCGCTGACCCCTCTCGGGTTCCCCGCGCTGTTGCGGTCTGGGGATCTGGGGGGGGGCGACGGCACGGCTGACTGGCGGTGGGGGTGGGCTGGGGGGGGATCCGCGCTGACCCTAACGCCCGGGCCGCCTCTGCCCCCTTTCCCTGGGACCTTGCTCGGCTGCTCCTGGGGTTCGCGGCCTGCGCCGTCCGGGCTCCCTCTCCCCGGCCCTGAGTCGCCTGGCCGCGTCTGCTGCCGCCCCACTGGCCGCCCGCGCTGCTTGGTCCGGGACTGGGACCCCCAGAGAGGCGCCCCCTGGTCTTTGGCGTGGAGAAGTCGCCTTGTAACGGTGCGGCCGGTGCGGGTGCCCGGGTCTGGTGTGCCACGTGGCCGGAGACTGCGAGGGACCGCTGCATCGCCCACGCTGCGGGCCGAAGAAGTGGCAGAGCCGTTCCCCCTCCTAGGCCGTCGTCACAGCACCTTGAAGCCGCCTTGTGGCCCCCTACCCGCGACTCGCAGTCTGGCCGTGTGGGGGCATGGGACGAAAGGACCCCAAGCAAAAGACTCTGCCCTTTGAAAGGCTCCACGATCAGCCGGCGGACCATCGCCCGGACATGCCGGACCCTGCTGGGGGCCAGTCCTCTGGCCCGGCGGCTGTTGCTCCATCCCCAGACTGGCTTCAAGAGATGCGTGCTGGATTCAGGGCCCTCGATGGACGCTTTGACGCCCTGACCAAAACGCTAGAAACGATGGGGGCGAAGATCCAGGCCCACGATCAGCGTTTGGTGGAGGCTGAGGCTCGAATATCTGCGGTGGAAGATGGCGCAGTGCAGGACACCAAGCGCTTAGATCGGCTGGAGCGCATACTAAAGGAAGTGGCAATCAAGAATGAGGACTTGGAATCGTGCAGTCGGCGCAATAACGTCCGGAATCCACGGCTACCGGCAGGCTGGATGTTTTTGTTGAGCAACTGTTGTCGGACATTTTTGGGAGAGACTCCTTTACACCAGGCTTTGTGGTCGAGAGGGCGCACCGCTCACTTGGGCCGCGACCTAACCCGGGGCTCCCGCCTCGCCCTCTGATCGCCCGGATCATGAACTTCCGAGACCGGGACACGGCCCTGCGGCTGGCCAGGGAGAAGGGCGAGATCACCTGGCAGGGCTCGAGACTCTCGTTCTACCCTGATTTTACCGCCATGGTACAGGAGGCTAGGCGTAAATATGTTGGGGCGAAAGCGGCGCTCCGCAACCTTGGCCTCAAGTACGGTATGCTGTATCCGGCCCAGCTGAGGGTTGACATCGATGGCCGACCGCGGATATTTGACAATCCTACTGCGGTACAGGAGTTCTGCCGAACATATAAACCACGCAGGGGCCCTTCGGGGGGCGATGAGGATGGACACTCTCCTCCGCGCAGTGGTTCTGTGATTAGTCAGTGCCCGCATCCCAGCTTTAGACTTCTTTTTCTGACTGTTTGCAATGGGGAAGTTCGAGACACTTTGCTATGTCCTTGCTTTTTCTGTGGTGCTGGGTCGGCGGCGGGTCGTTGCCATTCCCCTTTGGTTGACACCGCCGGGAGCACTTTTGGCTTAAAATGCCGATTTTTTGTTTAATTGTATATCATTGGTATTGCTATTTGAAGCTTCGTTTTTCTTCCACAGGTTGGGGTTTGCCTCACGTTTGCGTGATGTGGCTGGGTGGGGGGAGGGGGGACGGGATGGGGAGTTTTGATATTCTTGACATGGCTGGTCAGATTGTAACTTTGCGGATACACCGAGACGCTTCTGCTTTCCTGCTCTCATTGCTAGTGGTATGGCAGCAACGGTACACATAGGCTTACATGAAGCCCCCCTTGGCCTTTCTCTCATGTCTTGGAACGTCAGAGGCCTGAACAATCAACGAAAATGCAAGCAGGTACTACACTATCTGAATCGACACAGGGTCGACATTGCCTTTCTACAAGAAACGCATTTACACACCTCTGTTCCCGCGCGCTTTGCAGCTTCCTGGGGCGCCCATAGATACTTCTCCAATTTTAGCAATTACGCCCGAGGCACCGCGGTGCTGATTCACAAGAGAGTCCCGTTTCACTGCCAGCTGTTCTGGGGGGATCCGGAGGGACGCTACTGCATAGTACGAGGGGTGTTGATGGGTCATGCGGTCATCCTGGTATGTGTGTATGCCCCTAACACTGATTCCCCGGAATTTTTTCATGCACTGGCTGCCCAGCTTGCGACGCTTGAACCAGCGGGCCTCATTCTTGGCGGCGACTTTAACTTATTGCTAGATGCTGGTTTGGATAGCACGTCTGGGGCTGCTCCTTCCAAGCCTAGGGCGCGGCGCGCACTTTTGGACCTTTGTCACCAGTTCTCCCTAGTCGATATTTGGCGCAGGCGCAACCCGAACACCACTGACTACACACATTTCTCGGGGCAACACAACACTTGGACCAGAATTGACTATTGGCTGCTGTCCCCGGGCCTCTCCCCATGGTTTAGTGGGCTACTTACTCTCCCTAGAACGTACTCAGACCACTCCCCTGTGTCGCTCTGCTTGGATGTTCCGCGCCCCGAGGGTTTTGAGCGACAGTGGCGATTCCCTGGGAGAGCACTGCTGGACGACTTATTTGTCCACGAGATTTCCGAGGCGATAGAGGACTATTTCACGATTAATACAGGATCTGTAGACTCTCAGGCCGCGCTCTGGGAGGGGTTTAAAGCCTACATCAGGGGGATTTGCATAGCTAAGCACGCTGGGGTCCTGAAGGCGCTGCGCGCAACCATTAAGCAACTGGAGACACAGCTAGAGTCGATTGATGCTGAAGCACAGCGTGAGCCGGCTGGGGACGTGTCCGCTAGGCGGCTTCGCCTCCTGACTGACTTCCGGGAGGCTGCGGACAGGGAGATTCTGTATCTTGGGAAGTACCAGACGGCGCGTAGATATGGTGAGGGAGACAGGCCGGGACGCACACTGGCTCAGGCTTTGAGGCCTCCGTATGGTAAGTCCTTAATAGTTGAGGTGCGGGGCGTGGATGGTTCACTCCGCACAACTCCCACAGAGATCAGAGACGAATTCCTGACCTACTTCTCCGAACTATACAAGACCAAGCTGGGGGAATCCCCAGCCTCTCGTGCGGCCTACTTGTCGGAAATCGCGCTTGTGTTCCTGGATAAGGGCATGCAGGAGTTCATGGCGGAGCCTATAACTGTGGCGGAGGTGCGCGGGGCGATTAAGGTGTTTCGCGGGTCCACAGCCCCCGGCCTCAATGGCTTCTCCGGGGATTTTTATAAGGCCTTTTCTGATCTGCTGGCGCCACAGCTGATAGAGGTGTATGCGGAGGCGCTGGAGCGCGGCTCCCTTCCGGCTACCCTCAGCGAAGCGGTAATAGTGCTACTTCCAAAACCAAACAAGGACCCGACGTTGTGTAGCTCCTATCGGCCCCTCTCCCTTTTAAACTTTGACTACAAGATCCTGGCAAAGATAGTGGCCAACAGGCTCTCTCAATTGATGGAATTTATCATTTCGCCCGTCCAATCGGGCTTCGTCCCGCGCCGCTCTACGTCTTTAAATCTGCGGACGCTTTTCACGGTCCTACATAGAATTAACCCAGCCACGCCTGCGGCGGCGGTCCTCCTGGATACCGAGAAGGCCTTCGACACCCTAGAATGGCCTTTCTTTCTCTCCGTCATGCAACGTATGGGCATGCCGGAGAACTTCCTTGCTACCACGCGGCTTTTGTATAGCCGCCCCACGGCCCGATTGCGTATCAATGGCACGCTGTCTTGTCCCTTCTCTTTAACGCGTGGTACGCGGCAGGGCTGTCCACTCTCACCGCTACTGTTCATTTTGGCCATGGACCCCTTGATCCGACATTTCCAGGAGCGCCATCTCCACAGGGGTCTCCAGTTCCGGACGGGTCCCTTGCTTGCTTCCCTCTACGCAGATGACACTATACTGTATGTAAGAGAACCGCAGGTCAACCTAGCCCCCCTGATACGGGAGATCCTTCATTTCGGCGCACACTCCGGGCTGGGCATCAACTGGCATAAGTCCGTAATCTTCCCATTAACCAGCAGCACCTCCCCATGGCAGTGCGAGTTCCCGTTGGAGTGGTGCTCTGACTCGGTTCGGTACCTGGGCATACAGATCCATCTAAACACGGACGAACTCATCCGCCTCAACTATGGCCGCGCTTTGGATAGGCTGGAGACACAGGTGGAAGGATGGTTGAGGCTGCCGCTGTCCATGTCGGCCAGAATTGCAATCATAAAAATGATAGTTCTCCCTAGATTTTTATACCTCTTCAATAATATCCCTGTCCCTATCACCCGGGCCTTTTTCTCCACGCTGCGATCCCAGCTGATCAGGTTGGTATGGGGCGGGAAGCACCCCCGGATCGGTTGGAAGACCCTCACGCTCCCTCATGATAGGGGCGGCCTCGGGGTACCGGATCTGTATTTGTACTATCTGGTTGCTCAATGTGCGCACGCCTATGCCTGGTACCACCCTGACGCTCGTATTCCGTTCCTGCGTCCCGAGGCGGATTTCGTTCTCCCGGGCCGTTTGGCGGCTGTGTTGCCAAAGGGGGTTGCCCGGGACCCAGTTGATATTCAAACGGTGTCCACCACCAGCTGGGCGTGGCATCGTCTTACTCGCTATCTAGCCCAGCCTCTCCTCTACTCCTCTTCTCTTCCACTTCCCAACCCCGGATTGCTGTCTGGCACTGGGGAGGCGCTGGTTCAGCGTACTTTGACCAAGTTTCACCTTACTAAGATCGGAGACCTCTACCCTGGGGGCCACATATTTTCTGTCTCGGAGGAGGAGCGCTTCAGTGAGGCCACGTTCATGGACAAATTTGTCCTGCGCCGGCTTTATTGTGCGGCTCGTTCAGACATTGCGGGGTTCCCTCTCGAGCCAGCATCCTTCGAGCCCCTAACTCTCCTCATTGACAAAGACTCGGGTGCCCATATGGTTTCTAAGCTTTATAAGGCATGCGCAGCGCTGGTTCCATGTGAGGATGGCCGATTGAGAGCGGCCTGGGAGGCAGATTTGGGTAGGCCGATCACAGATGACCAATGGACCGCTTGTTGCAAAGTCACTAACGCGATATCACTCAATAGTCGACATAAGCTCCTCCATTACAAATTTCTTCGCCGCTGCTACATGACCCCTGCTAGGCTCCACGCCATTGACCCCGCGCGCCCACACACATGTTGGAAATGCGCTGCACCACACGCTGACTTTGCGCACCTGTCCTGGACATGCCCCAGACTGCAATCATACTGGACGCAGATACATGAGATCCTTGGCGTTATGTTGGAGCTCACGCTGGTTCCCACTCCGGAGGTTGCGTTATTGGGCTACACAGTAAACTTCCCCAAGAACGTCCGCAGGCTAGCCTCCCTGGGCCTGCTACTTGCCAAGCGGGAGGTGGCAAAACATTGGGGCGGTAGAACGGCCCCCACGGCCGGGACATGGCTCACGTCTATGGCTTATTGCAGCACAAATAGCGAGATCTACGCCAGTCTCCTTCCTGCAGTGGCGCGTCCCAAAGATATCTGGGGCCCCTACAAGACCTATATAGCTAACCTCCCGAACTCTTCCCCACCGCGAGCCAGTTCCGGAATAGTGCCTACGGGAGTAGGGTAGCTCTGGTATTCCTCCCTGTTGGGTATTGGGGGGCTGTACGCTCTCGAGGCGGGCTGCATTGGGGGAGCTGAGCCGAAGATGGGGGTGTCCGCTGAGCATGTTTTGTGTGTCCTGACTGCGTCATTTCCCTTTAGTGGGCACGGGCGGATGAGAAGGGTGGGCTCTAGATGGGGGTCTTTCTATGGTCTGCTGCCCTGATGTTGAACTGCTGTTTGTATATGAGGGGGGAGTGTAATGTTGTATCTCCGCACTTGCTCTTAACTGTCTGCACAGCCGATATTTTCGCATTGTTATGTTTTTCAAAACTAAATAAAAATTAAAAAAAAAAAAAAAAAAAAACATGAAATGCTAAACATTTAAAACTGAGTACCGCATGTTGATAAAACATTTGTAAAAGCATACTAAAATAAGTCTTTGTTAAAAACATTTTGCTAAGCATGAAATACAAAGGTGCTGTTCATATTAAAGTAATGTTTCATTCTAAGCATATGTTTACAGTAAAAGCTAAATGAATGAACATAAATATATACATATGATGAAATGGTTCACGATTACATGAAAAAAGTTAAAAGCCATTTCATGTCACGGTACATAAATGAAATTGTTGTGAATAAAGGTGACAATGTGTCCCTGGAAGTAATAACAAAACTGATAATATCTCTAGATCCCCTGTCTCCTCAAGCACCTCTTCTCTCAATACGATACTCACAAGCGACAGCGAATCAGAAAATCCAGGACAGTCCAATCCAAAAGCAACAACATCCAGTTTTTTACGCGAAGTACAGGCTATCAGACGCGAGACCAGGACACAGCAAAGACAAGGTACAGGAGACAAAAAACCCGTAGAGGGAAAAGATCTGGAAAACGAACAGTACAAAAAGAAACTGAGATCTGGGGACGGAAAGAAACAACAATAGACAACACAGACATACAAGTAGTCAATCTCTCTTCTTTACCACTTAACGACAACATGATCTCTCTTCTAAACAAAGGACTGAGTTTCAATCCATACGAAACAGGTGACTTATGCAGATCTAAGGTAGATCTCTTCAAATTCATCAGGAGTCTGAAACTTAAGAAACATTTTGAACTTATGCCCCCTCCCACCAACAAAACTGGGAGCACTCACAACATCAGTTACATGGATTCCCAAACCATCAAAGATGTCAATGATACACATCTACTCCTGTCCATCATTGAGAATGACGATCCACCACGCAGTCTAGAATTACTACTACAAGACCTAGACATCGATCCTTATGTAACCATCGCGAGCGGCCTAAAGACCAAGTCCAAATGGACACCGACCCTACCTGGTGGGAATGCAATTGATGTCTTTCATAACCTAATACTGGAAGATCTGGACAAATATGAAAAGAGATTCATGACCAAAACCCACAGAACTAAAGACAACTTGACCAGAGGTGAAAGATTGGCTCTCAAAACGCTCAGTGCTGAACAAAACATCATCATAAGAGAGGCTGACAAGGGTGGGAATGTGATTGTTATGAACCGCGTGGACTATCATAATGAGATAATGAGTCAATTGCAAGATGAGACCTGTTATGAACATCTCAGTTACAACTCTATTGGCTCCTTGACCAGTCACATTAACAAAAAACTCCGGACCTGGCAAACCATAGGTCTCATTGATGAAGATGAGGCCCAATACATGAAAGTAGCCAAACCCACCTATCCTGTGCTATATACTCTACCCAAAATCCACAAACAGGCACCCTTTCCCCCAGGACGCCCGATAATCTCGGGCATAGGGGGTCCCACAGAAAGACTAGCACAGTATGTGGACCTTTTTCTTAACCCTATGGTTAAGAATCTGCCATCCTACATACAGGATACCAAACACATACTTAGTATCCTCACAGACATACAGTGGCAACCCAACATGATCATGGCCACTCTGCATGTGGTCTCTCTCTACACGTCCATCAAACCTGACCTAGAAGTAGTGACTAAATCTCTTCATCACAGATCAGCATCACTATGGGAACACACCAACATGGTGATTAACATGATGGAGATCATACTTAACAATAACTATTTCTTGTATGACCACCAATGGTACAGACAGATAAAGGTAGTGGCTATGGGTTCAAGGTTCTCACCGTCTTTTGCCAATCTATACATGGGTGCCCTTGAAACAGAATGGTTATGGGGCAGGAAAGCAGCTCAATGGACGGACTACATCGTCTACTGGGGGCGGTACATTGACGACTGCTTGCTCTTTTGGTCAAGCTCAAAAGAAAATCTGGACTCCTTTTGCGAATACCTAGACTCCAATGACATGGATATGAAGTTCACATGTGAATCCAGCACAAGTTGTGTCTCTTTCCTTGACATTAAATTATACATCAAAGATGACTCTCTACACAGCAAGCTGTACCGCAATGAGACTTCTTGTAATGCGATTCTACACGCCAATAGCGCACATCCCCTGCACCAAATACAAACAATTCCCTATGGAGAATTTACCAGGGCCAGGAGGAATTGCAATGAGGATACCGAATTTGAGAGTTGCATAAACGACATGAAACACAGACTCATCCAATGTGGTTACAAACCGCAGAGCATCAAAAAAGCTACCAACAGAGTAAACAACATCCAAAGAGAGACGACTCTGCAACCCAGAACCCACAGAGAAACAGACAAACAGACTGTGAGACTCATCATGGATTACAATGCCATCAGTGCCACTTTGCGAAAAAGCTTCAATAAACATTGGGGAACCTTATTAACCGACAAATCATTGAAAGACAACATAACTGCTCGACCTCAAATCACCTTCAGAAGAGGAAGAACACTTGGTAACAGACTCTGTCCCTCACTACCATGCTCTATAGCTGTCTCGTCATGGTTGACCAACCACACTGTTGGTTTTTTCAAATGTGGTTGCTGCGGAATTTGCAAATGGGCTATGAATGGCACTAAAGAATTCAGTAGCTGGAATGGCAAAAAATACAATATCACCTACAACATCAACTGCAACTCCACTTTCGTTGTGTACATCCTACAATGTACTTGCAAACAACAATATGTAGGCAGCACGATCAGATCTCTGAAAGAACGCATCAGTGAACATGTCAGGGCTATGCACAATGAAGATGCCAAGTATCCAATGGCCTCACACATAGCGACATGCAACACACAAGGACCACGTAAGAGCCTATCCTTCTTCGGAATAGACATCACCAGAAATAGCGTTAGAGGCGGGAATCGCGAATTGAGACTGAGAAGACAAGAGGCGTCATGGATCATGCGTCTACAGTCGGTCAAACACGGTCTCAACATCGATCAGGAGCTACAGTACTTTTTGGGATCCTAGATCTTTCCCTACATAGTCCTGTTTCTCTGTTCACTTTCAACATTGTGTTTCATATTTCAGGTCTGCATGTTCTTAACCTTCGAGTTTGAGCATTGTTAATACCCGTTCTTTCATGCTGACTCTACACACAGCACACACCATTTGCATTATTCATTTGACGCTGTATACCCTATTTGTTTCTTTATTCCTCTTATGCTGAAGTTTTGTCCATTTTTTGTAGAGATCTCCATACACACTACTCCATCTACTTTTTACCATTCATATTTCTCTCTGAAGCTGAATGTAAGCGTATCTTCCAAGTCTACTTTGTCACTCTTTACCGCTACTCCTGTGAGCACTCTTCACTCTCTACTCCTCTCTCTGTTAACCTGTTTGTCTATCCTACCTAATTTCTGAGGCTCCAAACTCAGCGCTGTCTCAGCCCTCCTATAATGCATTTTCAACTCACTCAGCCAGCCCTGACTCATATTGCTTCCTTACGTACTCGTTTTTCTTTATTTATCATTTTTATTCTATCTGTATTTTACCAAATGCCCTCTGTTCGTGCTTGATATTCACCATTACTTCTGTCACGTTCTTTCTGTCCTCACTTCCGGTTTCCTTCACTGAACCACCGCCACTCGCTCTAGTCTTTTGTTTCCAACCCACGCCTACTGTACTTAACTTCCGGTTTCTACTGAAGTTCGTGTCCCGCACATTGGAGAACACGCCGATCCCGCATACGAGATCCGACTCATACCGGTAAGCCGTTTCTCCACCCGCCCGTTGTCACAGACCATTCTCTTGCCCTCATTTACTTGTTAATACCACCTTCGTTCTACTCCCCTTTCCAGACCTTTTTGAAGCCCAACGTACCCGTCCGGCTTTGGCTTACCGCCTTTACACTCCTCGTTGGGAGTTTCCCACCTCCCCCCCCGCCGTGGTCTGGCCTCACCTGTGCCGTTATCCGGCTCCACGTAGTTGCCACACATCACAAACAGGTAGTTTTTTAACCTAAATTTCTTTTTCCTTTTCTTTTTTTCCTTTTTCCTCGCTTTATTTCTGCTGCCACTAGCGTTATCGTTCTAATTTTAGCCAATGTTCTTCTCCTGGTTTTGCGAATCTATGCGATGTTATTTTTTCACATCATCGGTATGTTAGAGCACCCATCAGGTCTAGTTATGATGGGTCACTGATCTGTTACAGTGCAGATTGTTTTTCTTCCACCGATTCATGTAGATGAAGTTCTGTTTCTCGAGACCTTGATATCAGACTGTTGCACTGTTTGACTCGTTCTGTTTTGTTATTATTTTTTCATTATTTCTGCCAGATTTTACACAATTACAAACAGAAGTGTGTCTTGAGACTATGTTATGCTATTATTTCATGCCAGATTCCTCCTTGGTAATTCACGTTCATCTAGATCATTGCTGATTGTTTATGTTACGCCATGTACATTCTTTCTTTATTTTGAACATCATTGCTCCACTTAATCAATCATCTTCTTTCACCAGGACGCTTAGTCGTTCACTCTCTGTTAGATGGTTTCCATGCTTTATACTTTCCATACCGTTGTATGTGACTCAACGTTTTACTCCTCGTATAAACCTTCTGTTTACGCATTTTGAAATGTTTTGATGATCCTGTCACTCCGATAATCATGTTTTTCTTCCTTAAATTACACCTGTATTTGTTCTAAATTGTTTTTACTCTGCGCTCTCCATCTTGGTCCTGGTTAATCTAACCTTTACGGACACTTCACCTTTCTTAGTGGGTTTATTATAGTTAAGTCACTAATTAGAAGCCACTTTCACACATCATTGGTCTCCACAGGTTCCTTCTTTTCACTTCTCATTATAGTTTTCATTACAGTGGCCCATTTTAGCCCGTTGTCTTTACTTTTGGTTTCTTCACTTTTTCTTTCTCTTATTTCTTTTGTTTTTTTGTCCTTCCCAGCCCTGAAGAGTCACAATTTTTACACGTTGTGACGAAACACGTGTCAGCTGATTTGTTTTCATTGTGTATTGGTCTGAATTTACATATATAAAGAAGTTCTGCTCATAATACACCTGATGTCGACCTTCATGATTTCGTGAACATGAGATATTTGATATCTGTTTGATCCTTGTTGGGTACACCCAGAACATTATCCTTACACGTGTGCACAGGACCTCATTTCTAGTGTCCCTGGAAGTGTTCAAAGAAGTCTGTTCTCTATGAATAGTTCTACTGTAAGCAGATTACTTTTCCACAAAAAGAAAAATTCTAATTTGGAAAAAAAAATTAATTGCAGGAAAAAGTTCCAAGGTTTGTCTTTGTTTTTGAAAAAATGAAGACCAAATTCATAGCTTTCCCGGCACACTGTGAGCCAAATCAAAAGTCAGTGTAAGGAGCTGGTGAAAATATGAAATCCTCTATCCCTGTACACAAAAGATTATCTACCGATATCGGTGATAGTTGGAATGCCTCGGTTAGAAGATTAACTGCACATAAATGTGAAGCATCACCAGTAGCAATGTTCCTTTCCGATGTTACCTGTGTGCCTGGTGATCCATCTCGGACCCCAGCAGTAGCATGTTGCGTCTGTGAGATCTCAACGAATGCCGTCATCAGGATTGGTAGCCTCTGGGGACAACACAGAGCATGGGCCGTAATGGGGTCCAGCAGAGTATTGATATCCGTCGACATGACTGATGGGAGTGTTAGACAGATGTCTAGCACGCATTCTTCACCGCAAAGCAGGTAGCGTAAAACAGGTAAGATGAAATCTTGCCAGATTGGTCTGAATGACAGAAACCATGTGGTATTTAATTCTTGTAGACAAGGTAAGCCCAAAAGTTGTACTATGCGTTCACGACACTTCCTTTCCAGGAGAGCTTTCTCCAAGGTGCTGGGAGTGACGCTGGTGGATTGGCTTGCCATAGCGTAGTAGTAGGAATAAAAACAGGATTCCCGCAACAAGTGCTAGAATTAGCGGCAGACCACCAAACACTGAGTGCACGAAGTTTGGAATAATTCCGAGGACTGTTTAAAAGGTGTTAAGAGTCCTGAACATATGGTCTTAATTACATGCACAATACCGCTCGTATCAGACATGTTTAAGATACGTCCCAACATTTCTGTGAAATGTGTAGGGAAGTTTGTACGTAACAGAGCCTGTATCTCGGCCCGAAGTCCTTGCAATTGGTAGATCATAGGTTTCTTTGGCCGAGGGCAAAGGCACGGTTTGTTGTAAAAGAATGGCTTTCATTCTGCTTAAAGTATCAATTCGTATAGAAGAGTGTTCAGTGAAGGCCATAAAGGCGACTCCCTGACTGTGTCTGTTTGGGGGAGCAAAACTTGCATACAGCAATTGACCCTGGAGCCAACCGTAACCAGATATGCGATGCCTGATGCCACAACAGCTCTGATCCTTCAACATGAGGTAACTCCCATTTAAAAGTTGGCCAAACATTGGATTAATCACAGCAGCCGGTGAACCTTGCAGGTGGCAGGATAAATTTGCAGTAGAACCACTACAGGCCCCGTGTAAACTAATATCGCGACATATGAGTGAACCGCTCAGTGCATTTTCACGGTGTGTACTGCTAAGAAACACTTCACGCCCCCCGCTCCAACATCTGTGTGTGTAAGGTAAATCCCAGGATGTCTTGATGTATTCTCTGCACGCACGTTTTGTAGCGTCCAGCCTAATAACAGAATAGAACGTAATTGAGACTGGCCTTGTCGCAGCAGGACCAAATCTTGTTCCACAATGTCTATAGCAGAGGATACAATGTTGCCCAGTGAATATATCCTGGATGACAGAGTTGTTAACCCATTGTCGACCACAGCGAGAGATTTCTCTAAATTAATACGATCAATTTCTCGTATTCTTTCTGCGGCGTCTGCTTGGGTGACCTTCCATATTTCATTATAAGCAGCATAGATGCCGGCATTTATGAAACGTTTTTGATGCGGTTTTCTTGGACCTAGCAAGAATTCCCTAAGGTCTGCGCCATCTTTAAGTAAAGATAAGTGTTGTTTCACATCCTCTAGTGTAGATTTCTGAAGCCAACCAAGGCATAATTTTCCTACACTGTATGTTGTTACTACCCCTGGATGCTGTCTTTGAACATAACATGGTTCTGGCCTATTGATTGTAAAACCCTGTATTCTGTTCAGAAATCTTTCTTGACAGATGTTTGTGTCTGTGGGCCAGAGCAACCATTTTTCCCATTCAGGTTCTGATCTGTTGTTTTGTAAAATAGTATGCACGTCGACCTCCTCCTGGGTGGTGCTATTACTTGCAGGTGTAGGTATGGACCGTGTGTTCATGTCTTTGATCTTGGCTAACCCAAGGCAAGACGTTTGTTAGACAGTGTCATTCAAAAACATTATTTGCTGTGGGATAATGCAGGCTCTAAACAAAGCTTCTATCCCCCGCACTTGCCAATCTTTTGTACCCCAGACAGATTTTGTGTCAATTGTGTCTTTCCAAAAGTCAAAACCCTGTCTAGACAGTTGGGCAATAAAGGCTGCAGAATAAATCTGTTTTGTATTGGTTAACATATTTTTCGTTCCTGTTTTGTTCACATTCTTAAAGTAAAATGTTTCCGGATTGGATGTATTGTATCCTGAAAAATATGGAAAAATCATTGCAAACGTTTTTGATCTACCCCTTGGTGGTGTAGGACAATGTTCCCATTGGTTATATATAAATACATTTCTAGGTGTTGCAGATTTATGCAAGAAATGATGACCATAGTGATTGTAACAATAACGCTGTTCATAATCTGTTGAACCCTCTAAGTATTCATGGTTAGAGAATGCAGCAGACCTTTCTAGATCAGACATCATGTTATTAACAGCCTCAAAGTCCCAATCATCAGAATAGGTACTGGAGGTAATAAAGTCACTTAATGAAATTTAAAATAAGTGTGGAATATTCAAAAGTTCAGACGGGCCGAATATATCATAATCTGTTTTGTCCCAAACTATACCATCTTGTATAGGAACGGCTGTGATGTTGACTGCTGACAAGTCTCTTGCTTCACGATAGGATGATTTGTGTGGTTTCAAAAGTAAGTTCACATTTTTACTTTCCGTGTCCAAGTGAATATATCTTCCATTTATTAGCATGCTTAGAGTCATTACTAAAGCTAGCCAAGGCAGAAAGAAAAATATTCCAGAAATAATCTATAGTTCAATCCATGGTGAAACCAGATAAGTCTTTTTCAGGAGATGAAAAAAGTCTTGTGCTCGTTCTTTGAAAGTTTTTTTGGCTGGCGTTGTTTCCGGTTCGCTTGGATTCTCAGAAAACGTATCAAAGTTAATGAAATAGCCAGAGGCAGTTCTGTCAATAGTTGAAATTGCATCAGGATTCGTTGAAATCACTAGGATCACGTGTTACGTTGGTGTAGACAGGAGTATCTGGACGAACTGTTATTTGGGTTTCAAGAGGAATGAGTTCCATAGCATTGTTGCATAGTCCTTCATTTCTTACTGCTGACTCCTCGATTGTGATGAGTCTTTCAGTTTGAACCTCTTGGATAGTAGCTAGAGGAGTGCGTCTGCTACTTGGATGGAGTCTCCAGCAAAGGGTGGCAGAAGTACTGTTCTCGTTCCATGGATGGCTAGGACAGGTACTGGTTGTCTGTAAGAAGGCCCAAATTCCTTCTTGTCCACGATCTTCTCTCTGACTAGATCCCCAAGCTTTGGAATCCAGACAGGCTTTGCTGGGACAGCTGGAATTTCCCCAGTGGTGGTTGGCTTCAGGAACACGTTGATTTGTTTCGAACTTAGTTAATTTAAGTCCTGTAAAACAGCCAAACGATCTTTGATATCAAATGGTTTATTTTCCATCACTGTGCCTTTACATTCGAGATCTGGAACCCACATTCTTGTCCCAAATAGGACTTCATATGGAGTGACCCCCCTAGAGAACTTCTTGGCAAATTATTTATTGAGCGTTGGACCCCATAAAGATGTTTGACCCACCCATCACCCGAACCTAATACCCTAGCTGTTATAGACTGCTTTATGTCCCGGTTTTTCTCCTTTCCACAACAGAATTTCCCTCAGGATGGAATGGAGAGGAGTACCACAATGCAACGCCCAAACTGGCCATGGCTTCTTTGTAAGCTCGAGAGCTAAACGCAGGGCCCTGGTCAGAATGTAATGTACCAATTGCGTATGTGCCAATAAAGACTCGCAAATCTTTTATAACAGTTCGAGCGTCAGCTGAGCGCTGAGGCCACATCCATAGGAACCTTGATTTAGAGTTTTTGGGATTGCATTTGTTCAAACGGACGTCTGCATGAAGATAGTCTAATGCTGTCTAACAATGGTGTCTGTACTGGGCAGGCTACTTCGCAGCCTGGTGTCTGGTGGCGTTCTGCACTGTGATCTCTATTGCAGTCTATGCAGTTATTGATGAAGATGTGAATCAGTGTATTCATTCCAGGCCACCAGTGCATCTCTTTTAATGTTAATATGGTTTAAGAGATCCCCTGATGTGACAGATCCTCTCCCAGATGTGCTTCATAAATCAAAGCTGCTCTATGTTCCATGTTTGGAATTACCCTATCCCCGACTCCAGGGATTCGAGCAAACGGAACGTTGTTTGCATCAACTATACGAGTGGAAATTCTTTAGGTAACGCTGCACCACTGCCTTTGCTTGAAGCATTGACAGCCAATAATATCTCACTGTCTATTCTCATTTTTGAACGAGTGATCGCAGCTACGGAAGCCGTTTGCACAGCCCCCTTCACGGCTTCGTCAGCCAATGAATTCCCTGCAACGTGAACTTCATAACATTGATGACTCAGCGTGTGTATCACGTGAGTGTTTTGTAGCTACTGAACTACTTGTTCCCAAAGCGTTTTATGCTTGAGTGTGCCACCTTTTGCATCTTTGAAACCATTTTGAAGCCAATTCTGTAAATATTCATTATATGATTGAACACAGTAAAAAGAATCGCACACTATAAGTGTGGGGAATTCACGATCCGTATTTTCAAGTGCCAATTTGAATGTTTGTAGTTCAGCTCGCTGAGCTGTACAATCTCCAAGAGATTGTGTTTTAGTGACCATTGGTCAGAATTTATCATCGTGCATGCGACCTTTAACGATTGCGCACGCTGTACTGTAAGCTTGCTTAATTAGCGGGTTGTGCTAGTCCGTCAGTATAAATTATAAAATTCGTACTGATCAAGAGGGAGAATCTCAATAGGCAGAGTACATTCATGTTCATATTGCAGAAATGCTTGTGTTTTCAAATTAGCATCAAAAACGTATTCAACATCCGTTGCAGCAAGAGAATTAACCCATTGTATCCATCTTGGATGTAAAGCTTTTGCATTTGGTGGAATGATCGCTTTTGTAACTGCCTCTAAGGCTGGTACCGGAGTTACGACAATAATGCGTTTCCCCTGAGCTAGAGCTCTTTTGCTAGAGCGGTTTGAACTGCTGTCAGAATTTTTTCTGTCGAAGTGAAGCGCATTTCCGCTGGTGTATACAAATGTGATTTGTATGCAATTGGTACTTTTTCACCTTCATTAAAAGTTAAGTAGGTGAATACGCATTGACCCGAAATTATTCGGATCACTAAATTGCGTGTATTTACGCGTGTTTGTAAGTGATTTGTTGCTAACATATCAGCTTGAAGTGAACGCAGGATATCTGTGTGTTCCTGTGTCCAATTTTTGATTTTGAAATCAGGTTTGATTCATTTGTAGAGAGGTGTAACCCTTTCTGCGTAATTTAGAATGTAAGTTCCTCCAAAATTCAGGAAACCTAGAATCGACTGTAAGTTTTTCTGCGTTTTTGGAGGTTGGAGCACTGCACACTTTTCAAAAAAGTTAGCTGCCAGGCTTTTGCCTTCACTTGAAAGCTCATATTCTAGGAAAAGGACATTGAGATGGACAATTCTGGATTTTTTAAAGTTGAATTTATAGCCCTCAGAGGCGAAGCCCAATATAATTGTATCCACCCTGTTCAAGTGCCTATCCAGGTCATCGTCTGTCAGATAGATATCATCGGCATATGACAATGCCTCTTCATCATAAATTTATAGTAACTCTGTTACTCTTGCTGAGAATAACCCCGGGCTGTTCTTGAACTCTTGTGGGAGTCGACAAAAGTGACGCTGGGTCTCCATTATTGAAAAAGTTGTCAAGTACCTACTTTCAGGTGCTATGTTTTGACAAAAGAAACCATTTGAAATGTCTAATGTGGTTTTATATTTTTTACGCACAATGGTATTCATTAATGCTGTACTGTGTGCATTTTGCACTGCAAATGTCTTAGAACAAGTGTTCAGGTGTCTGTAATCCAAAACTAGACGATATGTATTGTCTGGTTTGGAAACAGGAAACAAAGGATTGTTCATTGATGAGGTGCATGTTTCAATCATCCCTTGGTATTCAAGTTGATCTAAGATCTCCCTGACCTGTTTTTTAGCTTCTTGCTTAATTGGGTACTGCCATTGTGCAGTAGGTTGATTTTTTAGCTGTATCTTGTGGTGAGGTGAGTCCTCATCCCATCCTGCATGATTTTTGTGTAATGCTGGGGCCTGGGCAACTGCCCATTTCCTGGCATATGTATATTTTAGATGTATTGGAACATGGTTGGAGAAGGCTGGCGTAATGATGTCTTCGCCATGTGGGCACTCCCTGACAAATTTTGGTGGCCAGTCCTGTTCTGCTAGAAGTATATCATAACCCCTTGAAAGTTTCTCCCACAAGAGTGCTCTCACTTTTCTTGGTATGTCTCCCTCCATCCGGAGTGTTATTTCATATAACCTTTGTGGCGTGCTAACCCTGGTGTCCACAGTCTCAATTATGATGTACTCATTCAAGTCCACTATCTCCAGAAGTCCCTTCAGGTTCTGGCGAGCTAGTCTTTACTTTTGCTATAATCGCGGCACCCACGCTTTACTTTTAATGTTAAAAGTAAAGCACCGGTGCCACGATTAGAAAGAAAACAAGCATTGGAATAGCCAATAGGTCTCGCCTTTGGGACCTTATATGTGTTTAGCCATGCAACAGTTGCATAACTAAATACTTATAAGGTCCCAAAAGCGAGACCTATTGGCTATGCTAATGCTTGTTAGTGTATTCCCCTGGTGAGGGTTTGATTTGGAATGGTTAATGGTGGTTGGACTGTGAATGTCCGTATGACATATTGGACTAACTGTCTGTAAATTTTTATTAACTCTTTCAGTTGAGTGAGTAATTCATCGTCTGACATCTCTTCGATGTCAGGATGAGGTGTGTAGCTGGCTAAAATCGGCCATGTTACTCCTGGTCTACCTAGTGGACCGAGTCTGGTAATGTGATTGTAATGTTTTAGGGCGCCTTTAAACCAGAGATTATGCTCCTGGTATGTGAGTGGAATTTCAACATCCTCGAAAGGAATATATTCCGCAGGTGGTTCATATTCTTTATAGAAGTGAAACACTTTTGTTACTGGATTTGATTCTGGGAATACTCTCCATGAATAGAATACCTCTGTCTGAAAAGATTCATGTGCCTCTATCACGAAAACCGCTCTACCACCTCTTGGTGTTAGGCCATGATTTATAAGTTTTAGAGTGATGGTTCTCCTTAAATTTGGATGGATGTTTATGACACCCTCATCGGTTTCATTTAAACCTGTAAGATTAAAAGCTGTTACGACTTGGTCAGTCGCAGCCTCACCGGTCACTGTATTATTATCCCCGTTTTGGGACATTGTTTTTGAAAAATGTAGAACAAGTTTCAAGGAAACAAAGATAAGGTGCACAATATTTTGTTTCAAGGAAACAAAGATAAGGTGCACAATATTTTGGAACACTGAATCCTTCAACGTTGAACAAACCAAACATCTAATACATAGGATTTTCGTCCTACTCTGCTATGCCGGATATTAACCCTACCCACTCTAGACGTCTTATGGAGTATTATGAGTAGGGGTCTCTGAGAAAAGCATGACTGAGTTACTTCAGTATCTAGCGTTAAATTAGTGCCTTTCCAAACACATTGGGCGCCATGTAGTGTAGTTCCTATTTCCCTTATAGGCTCTGCGCATTGGAAAAATATACACTATAGTTGCGGCACAGGACTGAGGTCAGTATGCCTCTATCGAGTACATTAAACTTAAATACTTTTTGTGCCAGCTAACTCAGAGGCCACTAGAAACTCCTTGAATAAACAAGAAGGGAGTAGTTTCTGGCAACTGCATAAACATGACAACTTTTTTCCCTTTAGAATCGGAACATGTCTCAGAATCGTGGAAACAACAGATAACAGTTTCACTCAATCAATAGTGCATGCTTAGTTTCTTCAGAGTTACACAGAGACAGATAGACGGGCGTTTCAATAAAAAGGATGTATTGAACAGTCTTGTTTCTCGTTTAAGAGATATGAGCTGTTACAATCGCATGACAGTATGCGAGATATAATACGTACAGCGTAAGCAGTAAGAAGAAATATTACTGCAGCAGCATTGTCTTCTAGCTATGACATATATTCATATACACATACATAAATAAGATAGGCTAACAAGCATTGGCATAGCCAAAAGGTCTCGCTTTTGGGACCTTATAAGTATTTAGTTTTGCAGCACAATATCCTTGGTGCAACAACATCAGCTGTTGCATGGCTAAACCTTGTACCTTATAAGTGTTTATCCATGCAACAGTTGATGTTGTTGCACCAAGGATATTGTGCTGGATAATTAAACACTTAGGGTCTCATGTAGGTAGCTAAATACCGGTCGGTAACGGCCGAAATTCGGTAAATATCCCGTTACCGACCGGTATTTAGGCATTTGAGATGTAGGAGGCATGATTTAAGGATTCTGTAATTTACCGAATCGGTAAGGGATCGGTCAAATAACGAATCTGTAAAATACAGATTCGGTAAATTACCGAATCCTTAAATCATATGTAGGGAGCACTCAAGTGAGTGAATTTCAGTAGTAAGGATTCGGTATTTAACACCAACTACAGGTTGATGTTAAATAACGAATACCTTTCAAAAAGCTAAATTTGGCTGCTTTAAAAGTGCCATGTGGCAGACATACATGCCCTTAGGGCATGTATGTGCGCCACATGTGCACACATGCACGAATCAGGGGTGCAACAGGGTGTCAATGTGACACCCTGCCACCCATGATTATGCTTCCCCTATTACCGGTTCGGTATTTACCGAATCGGTAATAGTAAATGGCTTCCCATTCATTCCTATGGGCCTCCAGGCCCATAGGATTTAATGGGAAGGGATGCATTATTACCGATTCGGTAAATACCTATTCATAAATACCGATATTTACCGAATCGGTAATATTTACCGATTGTTTACCTACATACTATTTACCGATTCATAAATACCGAATCGGTAAAATTCGGTATTTATGAATCGGTAAATATAATTTATCTACATATGGCCCTTAATGTCCCAAAGGCGAGACCTATTGGCTATGCCAATGTTCGTTTAGCGATGTTGTGCAGCATGGATAAAGAGGAACCCCCCCCAAAAAAAAGATGCTTTTATGCAGTCACAGCAGCTGTGTCATTTTGTAGGTAAAAGCACAACACATGAACGCACCTACAGCGTGCGTGTGAAGTTTTCTTTATTTTTTATATACTGATCCAAGTTGTATTGGTAAATAAAGAAAAAGAAAACAATGCCAAAGCTTTTTTTTTTTTTAAGGCAGGTGGAGGGAAATAACAAAAGCAGGGCTCAGAAGCAACACGGAGAGTACTGGTGTGGGAAAGATTACAGAGGAGCGAGAGAGAGAGAGAGAACGAGAGAGAGAGCGCGAGAGAGCGAGAGAGAGCGAGAGAGAGAGAAAGCGAGAGAGAGAGAGAGAGAGAGCGAGAGAAAGCAAGAGAGAGAGAGCGAGAGAGAGAGAGCGAGAGTGTGTGTGTGGTTGTGTGTGTGGTTGTGTGGGTGTGTGTGTGTGGTTGTGTGTGGTTGTTGTGTGTGGTTGTGTGTGTGTGTGGTTGTGTGTGTGTGGTTGTGTGTGTGTGGTTGTGGTTGTGTGTGTGTGTGGGAGTATGTGTGTGTGGGGTGTGTGTGTGGTTGTGTGGGTGTGGTTGTGTGTGTGTGGCTGTGGGTGTGTGTGTGTGTGGGTGTGTGTGTGTGTGGGTGGTTTGAGGTCTGCTCGTGTCTTGCGATTTACTGTGACGTCATGACTGAATGGCCCATTTAAAAAGTCCAGGCAAAGCTTAGAGAGAAGCCTGCAGTACAACACACGAGGCAGCTGTAATGCAAGATGCATTGCAGCTTGGACAATTTACTTTAAACAATGGGCAGGAATGCAGGTGCCTAAGCAGGGATTAAGAAGACCCATTTTCTTTGCTTGCAATTGGCCACATACTCCATTAATATGCCACATCTGAACAAGGGGTACACAGGCTACAATAGTACAAAAAATAGCAAAAACGAAACTTACAGTTTAACAGAAAAAGTAGAGAAGGTGAGCACTTCTCGCGTGCCCACGGCGTGGACCATGAGCGCCATCTTGGAATCGCTATTTATTTCCCAAATTCTGAGTCACATGCAGTAATGGTAAAAACAAACTGGGCGGCTATCTTTAAGTTATACTAATGCGTTCCCATATGAATCACGCATATCGTACAAGTGAATTTCACGTAAGAGTGGTAAAACAAACTGGACGGCTATCTTTAAGTTATACTAATGCGTTCCCATATGAATCACGCATATCGTACGAGTGAATTTCACGTAAGAGTGTATTGACAAGAAAAGAAAGTATTAGAATATGATTAAAACGGACATCGCGATTGCGATCACTGTAAAAGCGAAAGTGATCGCGATCGCGATGACTCAAGCTAGGGATGCGCACGTAGCAGCGGGGGGAGGGGTATGGTGCTGAAGGCTGGCGCAGGAGATGGCTGGGCGAGAAGGGAGGGGAGAATGCGGGGAGCAGCTGTGCGCGTGTACGCCATCGTGCACTGTAGCTTGTCGCCAGCACAATAAGGTGGGTAGCACTTTCTAAACCCACCTACAAAATGTCTCGCCAGACTAGCGCACGAGCTGGGTCAGGCGAGACCTAAAAAGTGGATACTCGTTTGATGCTTCTAAATAGTTCTACCCCAGTGTACCTAACCTAAGTTTAGTACAAGGTAAGAAGTAGGTGCCGTATTCTATAGTATGGTAACCTATAGGTTTGCAGATGTCAAGTTTGTATGCCAAGAGTACCTCTAGGTTCTAGTCAGCCCCATACCTTAGAATGAGAGAGGTGGGAATCTCTTTCCTGGTCTCAAACTCTAACACCCAACGAAGGGAGTCAGAACACTGGAAGCTGGATTCTCTGCGAGCAGGGATTGCAGCCGTATCGAGCTGTGCAGCCGAGCCGTGGTTTGCCATGATAAGAAAAGGTATATTTATACCTGGAAGGTGCCTAGGAATATTAGCATTGACGTAAAGTTGGGCAGAGGAAGATGGCATGAATGAACCCCTGAGGCAGTGGTTCCCAATCTGTGCGCCACGGCACCCTGGTGCACCATCAAAACAAGCCAGGGACCCCATGAACACAGTTTGGGAACCACTGTCAAGGCCTTTGACCTCTTCCTCCGAGCTACACAGCTCTGCTACCAAAGCTGCGAGAGAAAATGACATCAAGAGAAACAACAGAAACAGCTAATAATTAACTTTTCAATGCACTGCCAAAACGCACACCACGGGCTGCAAAGCTTTATTGCTAAAAGGGGAAATCAATCAGAGCTACGCAGACAACAGCAGATGATGAATCCTCACCCTGTCACCTTCACCTCTGCGTCAGAACTGAGCAGGAAGGAACATCTGGAAACCCTCTGTTAATCTTTCTGCATTCTTTTTCTCTCTCCATGAACAAGAGGCTGAATAGGTCAGACTGCCTCAGATGTGCATCTTGCAGCCAAAAAGTCTTACGATGCAGCCTTTTTCCTCCCATTTCTTTTAATAACTTTTTGGCTCCAACAATTATTTTGAACCAATATTTGCACTATCTCGTCCCAAAAGGTACGTTTTTTCCCCCTCACAGTGCAAGCCTGTCATAAACACGTTTTGTTTTGGTTTTTTTTAATTTTTTTATTATTTTATTCAACCTACCCCCGTGGTGGTGGGGGAGGGATTGGCAATATACAATTCATAGAGACAGATACCATAAAGATATTACAAAACAGAAGTACATTGTTGATAAAAAAAGTTAGAAACCAAGTCGTACAAGAGTATGTACAAAGAGATAATATATGGCAGAAATACATTATTAATTTGCTAACCAATCTTGAAAAGGGGCCCAGTTCTTAGAGGCAATTAAACGTCTTGTCCTTCCCTGAAGCTTTTGTACAGCAGTTTCTAATTTAAACCATGCCAACATCCTGGCCTGCCAGTGAAAGAAAGTCGGGGGCTCAGGATTTATCCAAAGAGAGGTGATACACAGTCTAAACATTGCCATTGCAATAAACAAAAAAGAATGTGTGTATCTTGATCTCGCAGAGATCATAGCATGTTGATAACCAGTAATTACCATTTCAGCTGAGATTTTAATTGAGGATTGAGTGATCTGTGTAAGAAACGTTTCGATTTGATTGATGAAAAGTGACAGCTCAGGGCAATCATAAAACATGTGAAGAGAATCAGCAGATGGAAATTTGCATCTTGCACATGATGAACTCTTACCCCCAGTGACAGTCCCCCATCTGACTAGCTTTGCTGGAGTATAATAAAGATTAAATATAGCCATGTAGCTTTGAGTGCGAAGGGTACCGGAGACAAAAACCGTCCTAGCTAACATCACTGGAAGTTTTGAATCGATGGAAGGTACTCCGAATTTTACCGCCCATTTGTTATTGTAATCAAGTAAGTCATCTGGGAGTTGAGACAAAAGAGTTTGATATAATATACCGATATTAGCTTTCCTTTTGACTAATTCAAATATCAAAATTTTATCGAAAAGTGTTGGGTTTTCTAGAGATTTTTTATCAAAAAAACTTCTAATTTGCAGGTATTTAAAAAAGTGATTAGACTGTAATTGAAATTTGTGTTTCAAAGAAGAAAAAGAAGCCAACAGGCCGGAGTCAGCAAGGTCTCCGATGTCACTCAAGCCTTGAGAGGCCCAGATGGAAACTACTCGATCTTGAAATATCACTGGAAATAATCCAGAAGCATTCAGTGGTGTGTAATAGTTAAGCTTATGGATGGAAGAGAGACGACGGATTTTTTGCCAGATCGTAAACAGGGCCCATGCAACCTTGAACCTTGTTTTTTTTAAATAGCTTGGCTCAAGGATACGTGTTAGTATCCCTTTTGTAGCATCACCTAATGCGATTGAGTATATTGATGGGGCCAGATACGGCGATAGCTCCACAGTCTTCCCTGATAGTGGAAAGGCAAATTGCTGAATCATAGCTGCCCAATAGTAATAGACTAAATTTGGAACTGACCAGCCCCCACGTTCCTGCGGAAGGCAGGTCCATTTAGCAGCTCGTCTTGGCTTACGGTATGCCCATAAAAACCTTTGACAGATCCTTTGCGCTTTATTTAAAGTAAGATTGGAAATTAATAATGGGATGGATCTAAATAGATATAAGAATTTTGGAAGAACCAGCATTTTAAGAACATTACAGCGCCCGAATAAAGAGAGATGAAGATGATTCAACCGTTCTAGCTTGTTATGAAGCAAATCAATGACAGGTAAATAATTCAAATCAGAGATCTGGTCAACTTCAGCCGAGATCTGAATGCCAAGGTATGTTGCTTGTGTACTAATAAGAGCAGTCGACGTTGGCATAGCCGATGTTTGCAGTATTTGTGTTTTTGTAATGTTTAACTTATAGCCTGAAATTAGGCCAAATTGAGCGGCTAAAGTCTCCAATGCCGGAAAAGAGACAGTATTGTTGTCTGTTAATACCACTATATCGTCGGCATATGCCAAAGCCTTCTACTCAGTACCATGAACTATGATTGGGGAAATATTTTGAGATTTTTCTATCAAAGAAAGAAAGGGATCTATATATAAGGCGAAAAGGAGGGGGGAGCAGGGGCATCCCTGCCTAGTACCACGAGTGATGGGAAAATAACTTGACTCAGTTCCTGAAATACGAATTTTGGCTATTGGAGATATGTACAAAGTTTGTAAAGCCAAGATGAATTCGGGGGCTATCCCCTTCCAATGCAATACGGCCCATAAGTACCCCCAGGAGACCCTGTCGAACGCCTTCTCGGCGTCCAACAGGATCACCCCGAGGGGAGAATTTGTCACATGGGCCCGATCTAAAAGAGCGATGACCCGCCTGATGTGATCGGTCGTATCTCTACCGGGGATAAACCCGTGCTGACGAATAGAGACTAACGGAGAAATTATTTGCACAAGACGACACGACAAGACCCTTGAGTAAATTTTACTATCGGTGTTTATTAATGCTATGGGCCGATACGATGCTGGATTTAGTTCATCCTTACCCTTCTTTTTAAATAATACGATAGTCGACTGCCGCCAGGAGTCAGGAATGACCCCCATCTGGGCAAGTTGAAAGACTTCCAACATCTGCTGCTTAAATAAATGTGAAAAAGTCTTGTAAAATTCAAGATGGATAAGGTCGGGTCCCGCTGCTTTGCCAATAGAAAGAGATTTAATAGCAGCTACGATTTCTTCCCAGCTGATAGGTTGAATTCTGATCAAGAGAGGGCATCTGGGTATCGAGAGATTTAAAGAAATACTCTAGCTGTTTTTGTTGATGTTCAAGTATATTTGGCTCCTCGGTGTATAACATTGAGTAGAAGTCAACAAAAGTATTTAACACTCCACTAGGTGAATCTTGTAATGTACCACACCGATCCTTGACCTTTGATATTTGACTTGCTATTGCCCTTTGTTGTAAACGTTTTGCTAAAACCTTACCAGACGCTTCACCCAGCTCATACATTGAAGTACGGAATTGAAAATACTTAGCGGCTATATCCTCATAAAGAGGATCCAGGAGATTAGCCTTAGCAACGGCGACCGCTTTCTGGCGAATTATTACGTCTTCGCCATTACGGATACTAGTACTCAAATCTAACTCAGCTTGTTGAAGTACTGCAACTCTATTTTTGAGATTCAACTGTTCTGTTTGCCATCGATAGGACGCGATTCTCTTAGTTTCACCACGCAGGGCAGCTTTAAAAGTGTCCCAGACTAGGCCAACCGATGCAGTAGAACTTTTGATTTCAAAGAACTCTGGGATCCAGACTAACATCCGTTCATGATATAATTTATCCAGTAGTAATTTCCTATCAAAAGTCCATGATCTTATTTGGTGAAAAAGGCGATCCCATGAAAAACTAAAAACTATAGGATTATGATCGGATATAGTCCGAGGATCGATTCGAACCTTAGTGGACCCCAGAACTTCAAGAGAAGTGAAAACAAAATCAATACGAACCATCTTTTGATGGGGTATTGAATAAAAGGTGAACCCATCATAAGCTGGATAGTTAACATGCCATAGATCTACCAACCTATGTTCAAAGAGTAAGGTGCGAAGAGCTTTATAAACCTGGGGCTTCCGCCCGACATAGGCAGTGTACTTAGTGATATCTAACCAACTGGGAATATCAATATTAAAATCGCCACAGAAAATTAACGGGTGCGGCCAGGTGGCTAATTCTACATTTAGATCCATCAGGATCTGCGGGTCATCTAAATTAGATGCATAGATGGAACATATTGAAAGTACAGATTTATTGACAAGTAATTCAGCAATTAACCATCTTCCTGAGTTATCTTGCTTGAGCCTTTTAACTCGCGTAACCCCCGTTTTTGAAATAATAGCCACACCCCTGATAGTGGAGGTTTGTCGGGTGGAGGCCACTAAATCATAACCCAGAAATTTAAGATAATGGCGGTTGGCCCAAGAGATATGAGTTTCCTGCAAGCAGATTAAGTCCGCTTGCATCACCTGTATCAGCTTGTGAAAGATCCTACGCTTCTTAGGATCATTTAACCCACAGATATTCCAAGTTGCACATGTCAATCTGCGGTTTGCCATTGATGATGATGAAGGAGATATATATCTAACATATAATTTAAGAGACTATGGAAAATATACCAACAGCTTATTTTAAGGAATAAAAAAATAATTAACATCCTGAATAAATTTGAAATCGTCCTGCCACAGATATTAATAATAAAGCCAATCACCTCTGCAACCCACCACAACGCCACCCAGTGCCCCCCCATCCCACCCTCCCCACCCCGTGCTGAACACAGCCACCCACCCGTTTCCCCCCCTACCCCACAACCTATATCCGGAGCTCAGGACCTAGGTCCTCGTGATGGTTGAGTAAGCGTCACCCCAAGCTCCGCTGGGCCTGTAGTAACACCCATATGTATGATAAATAAAGAGCGATCCTGTTAACATTAGAAAAAAAAAAAAAAAGGGGAAGGTTCGAATGGGGCATATATATGAGACAGATCATCCCCCGAGAAAAAATAAGAACCCCCATTCTAAACAGTAATTACATCAATTTTTAAAGAAACACCACAACATAACTAGAGGAAGAAAAGCTACATTGAGTCCAAAAATTCCTTAGCAGTTATTTCGGAAAAAAAAAACTTCGTTTGGGTTTTATGTATCACTTTCAGCTTTGCCGGGAAGAGCAAAAAAGCCTGAGCACCTTTCGCCTGGAAAAGAGGAATCTGCTGACGTAAATGCCAACGGCGATCAACTGTCTCTGCAGCAAGATCAGGGCGAACAAAGAATTGACAGCCCTTGGCAGATCGCTTTTTGTTAGGTCGGGCTAAATCAAATATACGTTCACGATCGAGAAAGTTATTGAAGCAGACCAAAATAGCACGTGGATAGGAACTATTGGCACTAACAGAGGGTTGTTTCCTTCTTGTAAGTGGAAAGCGATGTGCCCTCTGAATCTCTAAGTTCCAGTTCCATTGAGTAACCTCTGGGAAAGCGTCTGTGAAAAGCTCCACAATAAACTTTCGGACATCGTCACCCTCTAAATTTTCCTCAATCCCCAAGACGCGTAGGTTGTTCCTTCTAGCGCGATTCTCGAGGTCAGAGAGTTTCCATATGATATCCTTTCGCTGTTCCTTGACCTCGGTGACTAGATCCTTTTGCACGACTACAGCATCTTCAAGGGCTGAGATTCGCTCCTCGGCTTCCGTGACTCTTGTAGTGATCTCAACTGATGACTTAATAACGCGGCGGAGGGAGTTTTGCAATTTACGGCAGACAGATTGTGTACGTAAGTTCTCTTGTTTAGTTGCCTCTCTATGCTGCATAATCGTGTGATAAATTGTCGCCAAAGAGACCTCCTCCGGTGCCTCAGAAGGATCCCCTCCGTTGTAATTAGGGGGTACCTGAAGGCTAGACTGAGATTGATCATCTCGAGAATTGTCATGCAGGCTTTCCTGATACAAAAGTTTGGAGCCAGGAGCTTTACGAACCGTGCCAGCAGCCAAAGCCTTTGAGATCTCGCTGGACCGCCAATCTGCTGCATCACTATCGTAATCCGACCATTGAAGTTCGGGGTCATCCTCCTCACCAGACAGTGAATGATCAGATACGGAATATAATTTTTCTGTCGAGTCGCTGACCACCGACCCCCCGGCATTGTGGAAGTATTCCGTAGAAAGTCCCGAAGCGGTAGCAGCTAGATGTATATTAGAGGATGGGACTACATTATCCAGAATGCACTGGGCTGGAGCAGAACCGGGAGCAACAGCAGAAGAACTTAGGGTCAGTAATTATCTTTGAGGGACATCCGACCCCTCGGGCTGAAGCGGATCTGCAGGGACCACCAAATGCGGGGGATTAATTGAGGTATAAAAAGGGAGGCATGTGTATTCAGCGAGGAGGGACTTTGCGTAGTGCCAGTAAGAGTAACAGAAGCCGGGGTAACTGTGGTAGTAGCTGACAGACTAGGAAGTGCAGTCTTTTCCCTGGCCCCAAGCTTAGCAAAGATATCGGACAATGTCTGCCCCTTACCCGGTGCCGAGGAAGTGGAAGAAGTAGCTGTTACAGCCGGCTGACCGTGAGGAGGGATTTTGTCTGCCATCGGTGCTCTGCCTTTCCGGGAAGTTCCTGGGACTTTCGTGTCCGCGTCCGGCGGATTTCGGATGGAGCTGCGGGGTTTCGCCGGTTTGGAAGCTGCTTTAGGAGCTTTAGGTGGCATCCCCGATATCAAAGATGAGGCTGAAGAAAACGCCGGAGTCACCGAGGGGGAGAGCCGTGTAGATGGCGCCGTACAAAACACAGAGAAATCCAGGCACCAGGCAGCCCGCCTGAACCACTGCAGCCTTAATGAGAAAGCGGGTCTTAAGATATCCAGGTGAGATGCAAAGGCCATAAGTAATTGTAATTCTTTCCTTTCTTTGTTTTTCAACACGTTTTCAATCTCCCCGGCATATTCGATTCTTCAAGGTATACAATGCTCGGCGGGTTGTCAATACAGTCCAGCGGAACAATACCACTTTGTAGATATGTTTTTGGCAGCTCCCTCAGTTTCTGTCACAAACCTGAAGACCAGGTATCTCAAGTTACTGCTGCAGCCTAGCAATTTAGCAAGTTAAAAACACGACCTTGCAGGCCAATCAGGAAATGTTTCACGTCGGACTCAAAAACTACTTTATTATAACTTAAAATCATTCTAAACTCTCTCAATGAAACACATTTACACAGAGCCGTTTAAAGACAGGATATCAAAGGAAGCAGAAATGCTTTTGCACTTATAATGGCAAGATTTGAATCTTTTTGAAAACAATCACAATTCTGATATTTAGGCCAGTAGTTCCTAAACTTACATTTTAGGCAATTATTCCTATTTTCGTGCAAATTCGGATTCAGGCGTAAACTTCCCAGTGCCTGAATCTGGTATGCAAGTGCATGCGGTGGTATACTTCTCTGCACAGTTTTCATCAGTTAACCTGTCCCATGCCAACTACTTATTCCTGGAGGCATTTGGAGAAGCTCTGTATTTTCAATTACAATTCTGTACATATTTGAACATAGTTCATAAACACAGAAATCATGGTCACTTTGAACACTAGGTCTGCATTTTTACAACATAAAAAGATGACAGAAATCGGAGGTGATTGATGTGAGCGATCTGAGCTGATTAAGTAAAAAAACTCAAGGCAAATATTGAACATATTCCTAAATAATTGCTGAAATGTGAATATCTTAACATAACTGGAAACTAGTCCCACCATATTCAGAGCATGCAAGAGATCACTGTGCTTTTTCCCTCTCTGGAACAATGTCGGGAAAAGATCAACTACATTTGTGATGAATGTAAAATATCCCATTCTTAACGGAAATCTGTAGGAAATTTTAAGTTTGACAAAAAATGCAGTTCATTCTAAAAATTAAATATTTCTAGTAAACTAATTCAAAATGTGGGGGTCCAACTGTTCCAAGTGGTAGAAAATTAATTCTAAGAGTTGCAAGTGGGGTCCAGAGTAGTGTGGAAGATTTTCAGATCTTTGTCTCTTTTTTACCTTCAATGTTTAGGTACTTTTGAGGAATGGCTTGTATAGCGCATAATGTAGTCTTTGACACTAGAATGCAGTACAATTTTAAGAGGTCATTGACATGACTTTCCTCAACATCTTTTGGATTTTGGTATCCTCAGTCTTGAACTTTACCAGTTAAATACAAATATTTAATATGATTACAAAAAAAGTTCAGGTTAATAGCCTACTAACCATAAACAGTCAGGGTCCTACCCTGTCTATTATTGAGCCACCTGTTGGTGGCATTCATCACAATACATTGCCTGCACTGGCCTGTAAAGTTAACTTTGTTTTGAATGCACTGTGACTAAACCAAAAATAATATTTTATTAAACAACTGTTATATATTTATTTAGTTGCATCTGTGATTATAATACCTTCATCAGCTCCATGGCAATTATTTTCAGGGAGAAAAATTTAAGTTTTACCGAGGTAGGGTTGACATCCCCTCACCCACTAAAAAAAGTAACATAATGGGGAGCCATGGCTTATGGCCAATAGGTCAAGGGAGCCGTGGATCGAAGATGTTTGGGAACCACTGCCCTAAGGAATAGTAGTTCATGCATAATAGATGAGTTCTTGGAGAAATCAATAATCCTAGCTAGAGAAAGTCCCAATGGCTTAAGGGTCTGGTTTCTAAGAACTCGTGACGTGGGGATGGACAGATGTAGGTGACCATGCCTGTATCTGGATAACATGGCTAATGCCTAAATAAGGACTGGGATTCTATGCCTAAATAAGGGCAATGCAAATTGTGCCTATATAAGGACATGATTCAGGAAAACCTATATACGGACATCTAAATCGAAACACAACAACCCCCCCTCCCAATTGAGTTCGTTGAGGTGCTTGGCATGCCCACTAGATGCCCATTCCGGAGGAGGTTCCCCTGGCAGTATTTTGTAGGTAGGTTTGGTGGCAAACCTATTAGTCACCTGCCCCCACCAGCATCCATGTGGCTTGCCAATGGCCTGACAAATCTTTTTTTAAAGTTTGGTATTGATCTGAATAAAGCCAATCCTTTTGTTTGACAACACTTGAGTCCTGCCACTTTTTCTGTTATCATTGTGAAGTTACTATTTACTTTGTAATGTATGACTACAGTTTTGGCTCTTACATCTAGTTTGCTGGGCAATTAGCAGAGGGTTGTAAATCCTGCATATGGAAGCGGTGATGGTATGGCATTGGAGAAGGCTAACTGTTCCATGGATGGACATGTTGGATGACATGGAATTATGTGGGATGTCATATGGTGGGTATTTCTACTTCTCTTGGACAATGTCGACCTCATTTGTCTTGAAGATCTTACAATGATGTAAGTTGGATATGTATTTTATGTGTTGAAGTGACAAACTTGATTCACCACACATGGGGAATTATGTAGGCCTATTGCTGTATGATTTGTAATTAACATATATCCACATACATATGTGGACTTTCACCTAAATCATAATCTTGTGTCACACAATCAGTTCCTGCTGTGTTTGCTCAGCTGACTTGCACTTCCAAATTTTCCTAATCTGCATGGCTGTTGGTTATGATAGTGTTAGTCCCTGATATACTTCAGTCCACTGGTACTGTGCACATAGGGATTTGGAGTTTATGTGCTACATTGACTGTGGCCCAGTCCCTCAGGCTGTCATGAACTCACATGGTGCAGTGAGTACTATCATGTAGGATTATGTTTTATTCAGATAGAACTTCTTCATGACATCTCTGTCTTCCATGGTTTGAAGGTCTGGGAATGGGAGGTACACTGGAGCTTAGCGTCTTCTTACTGCCCCAGACTATCTATGTGGTGTGTTCATTCATTTGTACTAGGCTCGCAGTGTCCACAGTAACATCTGTGAGAAGAAAGCCAAATTAATCATGTGAACAAACAGTACTGGATATGTAAGCAGCACACATCCTTCCACGTATGTATTGACTGACATCAATGTTTACCATTAAATACTCATTCTGGACTCCACATGTGTGAATTTCAGTGGTGTACACATTGTACAATCTCCAATTGTATCATATATACCGACCTATCCTATATAGTTTGATATAAACACCTAATTTCCATCATCGCCGGGGTCAAAATTCACAGCGGTAATCGTGGGGACATCAGCAGGAATGCTGTGCAATCTCGTTTGTGAAGTGTTAGTTAGAGAGCATTGGTCTACAACCTCTGTAGACATGTCCCAACATACTTGTAGTAATAGTGACGCTGTAGAAAATTTGAGGAATCTTCTAATTTCAAACACCAATATGGCGGTTGCCTTACCTTGCTAAACAGACATTCTAACTCAACTAACACTGGTGGAAGTAGAACGCGTGGTAGGCGGTGTCATTCACGGTGGACTCAGCCATTGGCTAACATTGGTGCATATGACGGTTGCGGTCCAATGGCTGTGTCTGTGTATGCAGAAGACCGCCTCTGTGGCGTACATGTATGTTGTGGTGCGCAAAACTATTCACTTGCTTACTGACACTGCTGCGATCTACACCTCTTCGACTTAAGCTGTTGTTTGCCATCTATGGGAGCTATCATGGCATGCCTTAAAGGGATGAGGGACCCAGCCTTCTCTCCAGAGGAGATGGAGAAGCTCGTGGATGAGGTCCTTCCCCTGTATGGCCAGCTCTATAGCTCACCAGAGGAGCAGGTAACATCCTTTTCTTTTTTTTTTTTATATGATTTTTATTGATTTTAACAAGAAAATATAATTGACATTTACATGACAAGTCAATTCAACACTGACATTACTAAATGGCAATAATCGGGGTGGCATGAGCGGAGTGCAGGGAAAGAAAGGACTCTGCTAGGATACATTAAAGTCCACCTTGTTGGCCGGTTCGCTGCTTCATTTTGTGGTAGAGTTCAAATATAATTTGTCAATCGAAATTAGAATAATTAAGGAGAAACCGTCATTGTTCCTCAAGACCATATCACCATAAAATCATATACTTGCATTAGATAACCTTAACCTGAACAAGAGGAACAAAAGAAAAGGAGAAAGAAAATGGTCTCTTTGTGTAGCTGCCCATGTAATTGCGGCTGGCGATATGATGTATCAGCGGGTGTCTTCCATAGAGCAGCCGGTGTGTGTTAAGTTTCTGCAGGCGAGCACGCTCGGAGCGGGGGAGGAGAAAAAGAGGGAGGGTGTTAGACCTGGCACCATTGGTGTGTTTCTCCCTTCCATTTTTCGCTTTTGTCTCCTCTGTGTTTGCCGGTATTAGATGCTCTGGGCGCTGTGCCACTGCCATTTAGTGCCACAGCACGAATGCTCCCTATTGTAAATTGACTGTATGAGTTGGTATAATCCTAATTGACCATAGGAAAGTCGAATTTAGTATGCCTGAGCTCCAAATATTAAAGGGCATCTTTTAGTGACGATTATTTCTATATTCTGTGTTTAAAACTACCACTTTTGGGAAGTAGGTATTTTCTTGCCTAAGCCTTCCTGTGTGCTCTGCTGTTATGTGTATTGGATGTCTGGTTTTGGAGGATCAGGGCAGGCTGAGACGGACCTGGATTAAATAGAGAGATCTGCAGTTGGAGTATGGGGAGGGGTGACCCTTTGATCTGAGCAGGGCTGTTCCTGGCAAGGTGAATGATGGCTCCACCTCCCACTGTGCGTCTGATGGCAGACCCCCTCTCCCTGAAAGGCAGGATGTAGCCTTGTAAATAAAGTGCTCTAGGACAACACCAAACTGGTTCTGGCTGGGTTCAGTGATTTGTGACTTATTGAGAACAAAGACTTTTGGGGTCTAAAGATCTGTGCCGAAACCACTGCAGGGTGTGTTACTTCTGGATGTCAAGACTAACCTCTGTCCGTGTAACTAGAGGGAAAGGACTTTGCAACTTTCATCCATCTTGCTGAAGCAACTACCCAAGGGCCTGATTTGAGCTTGCCTCCTGCTGAAGTCTCAGGGACATTAGACTTCACCCATCAGCCGCCCGGATTCCTATTTGAGGGAAATTCTATTCGCAGGTGAGGCCTCTGTTGAGAATTCCAGAGCCTCTGGTTCTACTGCGGGGAACGCGGGCTGAAAGTCATCATATCGCTAGTGTGGGCCGCTGCAGCTGAGGAGCTGTGCCGCTGAGTGCCCGCATTTGCCGTACTACGAAAATCATCGTTATCACTATTGTGGGCCGCCGCAGCTGAGGAGCTGTTGCCGCTGAGAGTCCGCATTTGCCTGTGTTACTCAAGTCCTCGCTATCGCCATTGTGGGCCGCCGCAGCTGTTGCTGCTGAGAGCCCGCATTTGCCTGTGTTACCCAAGTCATCGCTATCGCCATTGTGGACCACCGCAGCTGAGGAGCTGTTGCCGCTGAGAGCCCGCATTTGCCTGTGTTATCCAAGTCATCGCTATCGCCATTGTGGGCCGCCGCAGCTGAGGAGCTGGTGCCGCTGAGAGCCCGCATTTGCCTGTGTTACCAAAGTCATCGTTATCGCTATTGTGGGCCGCCGCAGCTGTAGAGCTTTTGTCGCTGAGAGCCCGCATTTGCCTGTGTTACCAAAATCATCGCTATCACTATTGTGGGCCGCTGCAGCTGAGGAGCTGTGCCGCTGAGTGCCCGCATTTGCTGTCCTACGAGAATCATCGCAATCGCTATTGTGGGCCGCTGCAGCTGAGGAGCTGTGCCGGTGAGTGCCCGCATTTGCCGTCCTACGAGAATCATCGCAATCACGGGCCGCTGCAGCTGAAGGGCTGTGCCGCTGAGTGCCCGCATTTGCCGACCTACGAGAATCATCGCCATCGCTAGTGTGGACCACTGCAGCTGAAGAGCTGTGCCGCTGAGTGACCACACTAGTCACCACTTCGAGGATCTTGTTATCACCTGCGTGTGCCGCTGGGTGCCCGCCTTAAGCCCCGCCCCAGGATTAGTGAGTGCAAGCTGCGGACCGCTACAGCCAGGAGCTGTGGCCGCTGCGAGTCTGCCTGTCATCACCACGGCTTCCTTGTAAGGCTGCGTGCCGTGCCCCCTTTAAATCTTAGGTACATTCTACATCACCGGGTTGCGTGGACCCCGGCCTTGAACTAAGTTTGTTGCACACACTTTTTGAGTGCCTTGATTGCTTTTGAAGTGAATCTGTAATTATGTGCATTGTGGTTTCTTGAGTGCTTTTAAGCCTCGTGTTCAATCTATATAAAGATAACTATTTTTCTAGAACTACTTGTGGTGTCCGTTTGTAGCGTCCTTCCTGCGTTATTGTGTATGGTAATAAATGCTTCACACACTGCCCCTGAGATAGGCCTGTCGGCTCATGCTACGTTACCACAGGGTTGAGCAGGGGTTGTCAAAGGGTGTAGCCCCCTTACTCTGACTTAGGAAGAAGGATCCCTATTTGGACCTCGGCGCCAGCCGCTGCCAACTAGAGATCCCCATTTCTAACAGAGGGGAAGAAGAAGGAGAAGATATGTGAGATGCGAGGGAGGAAGAGGGGGTGGGCAGGATGGAGGGAAAGAGATAGGAGCAGGTAACATCCTAACATACATACTTCACTCTGTTGGACTGCATTGCTTGCTGTCTCACAGGCTATGATGGGGCTTTTGTGTCCAGTGTGTCATAGCATAATAATGAAGAACATTTTTGGTGTCCCTACATAGGACATACAGGTAAGGGATTGAGAAGCATTGTGCTCTGTGTACTTCACATCATCATCGTGATGTTTGTTAAGCCTTAGATCATTCCTGGGTAGCATATGTTCAGCTGATGGTGCCATGTGAACTTGTGTTTCCAAATCATGGTAAAAGGTGTTAAATATGTATAGGATTACAGTCTGAGCTGTGTATGTATACTGTTAAGAGTAGGTAAAGATGGTGTGAAGCCTGTGTACTGTCTAACTACTTACGCAGGCCATATCTGTACTCTTTAAACTATGCTTATGGAGCAAGCAATACCGCAATCGCCCCCTCAGAGTGCCACACAATGCTCATATCATATATAGCATGGGCCAAAGATGTACATTTCTAGATTAAAGTGCTGAGATTTTGTTGTACATGTGGGATGAGTCTGCACTGCCTGCAGAGGGCAAGGGATGATAAAGAATTGTGCCCATCATTGGCCATGGCAAAGGCGGAGAGGCACAGTCACTTTGGACTGAACTTGTGAGTTACAGGTTTACGTCCCTGTAGTTCTGCTGATCCTTGGGTGTTCCCAGAAGGAATTCCTTCCCCCACTGTTTGTCCTGATTGCCTTTGCATGTTGTAAATTCTGTATGTTGTCAGAGGTCACTCCCTGACATGATACTTCTTTCCTTTGTCCCACACTCTGGATGTGTGTGATTGAATTAGGTCAGGACATTTACTTCCACGGTTGTGTTGTAACTCTTTATAATGTCATGCTTGCATTGTTCAGGCCTAATGCTGATGTGACATTTCGACTGTCCTGAAAGTTGCCTATATGTGAGAGAATTGCCTTTTGTGGTTCCGCAGCTTGTTAAAAGGCAACATATCCAACTATGTATTCTAATGTTTGTAGGTGTAATCCCTGTGTCAGTGCCACATATGGCAGGAGGTATGTCCTGTGATGCTAGTACCAACCACACAAACTCTGTCACACATTGTATGGTATCCCTTTATGTTGTCCACATAGCCAGACAATACCAGAGTGGTATCTGTCAGTGTGACACATGTGAGCCCTTTCATTGGGGCCTTAGTGTTTGCTGTCAATCTGTACTATGGTATCTGGCTGTATGTATCGTTTGCATTTTGTAAATGGGCCTGGCGGTTACAGGGTAAGTAGAAACATGCACAAGTAGGTTACCCTTCAGAAGATCGGAATTGTGTGGTGTGTGCCACAGTAGCTCAGAGCACACTTCATATAGGATGGCCCTGGCCTATATGGTGTTAGTGGGCTGTCTTCATCAGTGTAGGACACAATCAGGATTGAGGATAGTCTGCAGATGCCCACAAAAGTGTGTATATCCCTACATGTGGTACTAAACATGTGAGGAATACACATGTAGTGTATTAAGAATTGTTACTTGCTTATGCTAGATGTCTCCAAAATGTATGTGACCCCACATCGATCCCTTTACTAGCAGTTAAAATGTTTTGCTTCATCTCTTGTATATATACACAGGTCAACGCCAATCAGAAGCAGGGATTGTAGAAAACCATCTCCTGGAAATTGCGGTCCCTGGGGGTCTATCTCCGGCGCAGTGTCCATTGCAGAAAGTGGTGGGAGGACCTGATACGCTGGACCAGAGAGATCTTGGAGGTACAGCAGGGGAAGTCCTCCCAAAGTAGTAGGGGCGCGTGCCGGACACTGACTCCTCTAATGGCCCGCATCCTGGTGGTGGCCTACCCGGAGCTTGATGGGCAGTTCAGAGCCCAACAGCAGATAGGAGGGGGTGAGTATTGTGCATTAACATTTTCCTCCTATTAGAAGCAGCAGTATCCCCATCAACATAATAAGTTACTCATGTACTAAGGATTAGCAGTGTTGTGTCATGTGTAGGTCTTGTGGTATGTGCATGATGTTTCGCCAAGACTTATGTCTTTTGAACCAGATCCAAAGCTGAGTCAAGTCACTTGTCTATCTTCAGAGTTGTACAAACACATGGCTAAGTAATGTGACAGTCTGGGCCGGACTGGCTGTAGGGGGCACCGGGCATTTCCTCTGTGCCCCCCCTCCCCCTGGGGCCGGTCGAGCACTTTGCCCGGGCTGGTTTCGGTTCCCAGTCCAGCCCTGGTGACACTTCACCTACATATGTTTGAGGTTGTGTGTGTCTGCTGTACCACACAGACCGCGTGCCTTCTTTGTGTCAGGAGTGATGCTCCTCCAATACTGTTTATCTTGTCTTGGGGATCTCTTACATGTGACATGGCATACAGTGCACAAAGGATGCAGACAATGGGGCACATGTATCAATGTAGGCTTTTGCGATTCCTTAATTCGATTATTAAGGAATCGCAATTAAGGAATTGCAAAAGCCTATGCATGTAGGAATTGCTATGAAATTAGCGATTCCCAAACATTCCTTAATTGTCACTCGCAAATTGGAAGTCGCAATTAATGAATGCCTTCCCATTCATTCTTATGGGCCTACAGGCCTATAGGAATGAATGGGAAATTGCATGCGCAATTTGCGAGTACCAATAGGTACCCGCAAATTGCGCATGCAATTTTAAGGGTGCAAGGGTGTCAAAAGGACACCCTGTTGCACCCCTGAAATTGATCTGTGCACACATGTTGCGCACACACATGCCCCAAGGGCATGTATGTGTGTAACCTACAACTTTGAAAAATGCACTTTAGTGCAGTTTTCAAAGTTTTTGCAAATTACCATCAAGTTCAGATTGATGGTAATTTGTGGCCCCTATTAGCAAAATCGCTATTTGCGATTTCATCATGCATTGCATTTAAGGAATCAACAATTTGCGATTCCTTAAATGCAATCGCAATTTAAGAAATCACAATAAATTGCGGTTTCTTAAATTGCAAAAGCCTTACAGTTTGATGCATCGCAGAAGCCCTTTTTGTGGACGCAAAGGGACGATTTATGCGAATCGCATCGTTTGTGCTCGCAAAAAAGGTTGATGCATGGGCCTCAATGAGCCATACTTGGCCTTGGTAAGTGAGATATGTACAGCATTTTGAGATGGCAAACAGCACTAGCGCCATTATTTTTTATGCCTACATGTGGCATGTGTAGCTTTGATTTGCTGTGCAATCATCTGCACAAGGGTATGATACCTGATGTAAGGGTCTACATAGGTTAAGACGAGAGCCCGCCACCCTTGTATGTGTAGGCCAATGTGCAAAGGACATTGTTCATTCATGCTGGGGATGCTGGTGATGTGTCACACAGGCAGGAGTGTGTAGACATTGGTGGGTTTGTTAGACATACAAAGAGACATTTATCTCTCTTTTTAGTCATGTTCAATTGTTGAGGCTATGTATTTCATGGTATGTACACTTACAGTAGTTTCTCACAAACTGGTCATCAATGCCATTGATGTGGGAGTGTAGAGTAATGTGCACTACACATGTAGACTTATGAAGGTGCATTCACTGACTGATGACATGCATCAGGGGGTCAGATGCAGATTTGGTATGGTCATATCTGGGTGTTTAAACATTGTGATACATAGGTATTTGTGTGGGCAAAACATTTTGGGTACTGTGATGTGCCTTCCCTTTTGGACACAAGTGACACCCCATATGCATGGACTGGAGATTACCTATTGAGTTGTAGATATGCAATCTGAGGATCGTGTTCCGACCACGACCAATGTGGACTGGGGATGTCCCTAGCCAAAAGTGAGGTCTGGTACTATAGTTTTATGTGTAGCTTCTGACTAAAAACTTGGGTCACCTTGTCTCCATGCAAGTTTTAGCAAACACTGTTGGTGGAGTGATCTCTGCACCTTTGATAATGTTATTGTTAGAGCTGTTCGTACTTGAGTTTATGGAGATGTCTTACACCTATTTCAACTGTCTTTTCAGTATCAACCAAGGCAAGCAGGGCAGGCTGTGCCGACGACTTTGGAGATGCAGCTGGCCAGAGTGCCTCCAGCCGGAAGACTGACACAGAAGGAGGCTGTGGCCCAGAGGGTGAGGGGTGTTCCCTGGAGGCCTCCTGATTAGACGTCATCTTCATCTGAGTTGACCTCAGTGACAACTCCCTGGTGATGGTGGACCACACAGGACCTGTGTCCACAACATTATTGTCCACCACCCCGTTCCATCTCCACCCTGCCTGCTGCTCCCCACCATGTTGTCCGGCTCCACATCCATAAGCAGTGCTGCATCTCCTTTGCTCCAGGCACCTCAGCCCCTGCCCCTGTGCCCCCAGCTGCCCTGAGTGAGGAGGCTATTGACCTCCTGAGACAGATCTCTGTTGGGCAGACTGCACTGCTGAATGCCATCCCAGGGCTATCCACCCAGATGATGCAGACGCTGAACTACCTGGAAGTGATTCACAGTAGTATGTCTGCCCTACAGAGGTCGTTTCAGACTCTGGTCTCCTCAGTGATGGCAGCCTTCCACCCACCCCAGCCTGCCACCCAACCCCCTGCCTCTTCCCCATCCCAAATCCCTTTACCCAGACCTGTCCACAGCAAATTCAGACTGAAGCATGCACCCACAACAACATCCACATGCAGCACACACACACCAAAACACAGCAAGAAGTCCAGGCATTCAACCACTGAACGGACACTCACTACCTCCACCAGAAACATACCCACAGATCCCGCACCAACAGACACACCATACCCAGCACATCCACAACAAACACTCAAAAACATGCAAATGCAAAATCTCACCCAAACAACAGACACCTACAACATAGACACAACAGATCGAGCGTTGTGCTGTGGAACATTTTGGACATTATGGGCTGGCCATTTACCTATGTTTCATTTGATGAATAATTTCATCCATTCATTAAAAACATTCAGAGTTTTGAAGACAATGGTCCTGCCATTACTTTTCTGACTATTTGATTTTGTTGTATAGTTAGTGATGTGTAAGTGCAGTTGTATTTGTTTGATCCCTGATTGCTGTGGGTTGACATCCAGATGGGGCCGACATTGCATTGGGTGACATGTTATGTGGTAAGTATTCCAGCTTGACCTGGCCACTGTCAATGTCATTTACCTTGCCCTTCTTCCTATGATGGAGGTTGGGTATGTGTTGGGTGTGTTGAAGTTAGATATTTTAGTATCCACACATAGAGTTCCAATCACAAGGCATCATGGAAGTTGTAGTCAGTTCAATGTCACTTTAGCAACATGTGAGAAATAGTAAGCTGCGTGATTAGTGTAGATTATTGGTGACATTTCAAACAATCGAGAACGGGCAAAAGGAGTGTAGCATCTTGGTTAGAGTTCCAATCACAAGGCTTCATGATCGTTGTAGTCAGTTCAGTGTCACTTTAGCTACACTTGAGTAATGGTAAGCTGCATGACTAATGTAGATGAGTGGTGACATGGGACACAAGTGAGGAAGGGCAAAAATTATGCGTGACACTGATTAATAGGTGTGATATTGATGAGGAGGTGGTGTTGGGGAGCACAAATTAACGCACACATCACTATCGCTTTAAATAGTTTGCAAACACATGTCCATTTGTGTACAGTGTGGCTATGCAGTACCAATACTTTTGCCTAGGAATGCATTCAACAGATGTGTTTCAGATGATTGTTAAGAAACAATCCCAGACAGGGTCCCTTTGTAAGTGCAATTTACTTCGGGACCCCATCTCTCTTTCTGGTCCATGGAGGGACATCTTTTTGCTGAGAAGTTAATGACAACAGGTAGTTGTATTACTTACTTGCGATGTAGGGTTTTTAGTAAGACAGGAAGCTTGGTGCTCAAGCTGATATGCGTGATGTATGTAATGAGGAGAGTAAGCACGGTGCTGCCAGGTCGGGGGAAATACCCTGTAACCCCTGTGGATGTGCGGGTCATGAAACCCACCCCAGTAAATGAGAACAAAGTCCTGGGCACACGCAATGAGGATAAAACACTGGTAGAAATGTCTCATATTCGTATTTAAGTGGTCGACACCAGTGGATTAGTTTGAAAGTTTTAATGATGCAACAACAAAGCAATGACCAGCCGACACATGTTTCATCAAAAGCGGGAAGTATCCCGTGACTCTTCAGGGCTGTATGGCGGTGTAACATGACCATAGAGCCGGTGAAGAAACCAGAGCGGCAAAGGGGTCTGGTGAACCCAGTGGTCAAAGTCAGGAAACAAGAAAGGAATGTTGTGAAGCCCACAGGAAGGAGTGCCTGCTGAGGGTTTGAGAACGTCTCACTATGACGTGTTGTTTAGGAAGTGAGATCACAGGTGAAATGGAGGATACCTTGTAGCGGTGTAGGCTGCTGGAAAAAATCGTGGTGCAATGCACTCGGGTGAGTATGCCCTGTGCACAGGGAACCAAGGTGCCAGAGGGGACCGTGTGCGAACAGTCCGGTGTCTGGAGGTTGTGGAAGGCGGGTATGCCGACCACCTCTCGTCTGTCAGAATAGAATAAATCACTGGGTCAGTGCGAACTACCGATTTCGTCCATGAGGGACTGTTTTGAAGGTGGTCAAGGAGGTAGAGCACAATAGGCTCCATGTCACTGGAAGATGAGTAGAGGTGAGTTTCATCCTTTAATCCCCCCCCCCCCCTTTCTGCCATCTCAGATGTGGTGGTTGGACTGCCACGTGTACCTCAGAGACAAAACAAACTGCCTGAAAAAATGTTATTTCCATCGGCAGAGTATCTCGCCATAATTGGGGAATGCTTACCTTGTCATCCACTGAGTAATAATGAGTGTGCGTATCTACACGCCAGGAATATTAACAATCAAACATCAGATATGATTTTATAGTATCAAAAAATATATAGTTAATTTACAATACATGTCGTCGTATAAAAAATGCATAAATCTATACACATCACAGTACATAGCAGAACAACAATACTAAAATTCATAAAGGGAAAGTTGCACCAACCAATCAAAAAATGCCCCAATAATACTCAAATGGATATGCCCCAATACTCCATACATTCAATCAAACTGTGCTCTACACTCACACCAGCAACCAACCACTGAACAGGACAAACAGAACAAAACCCAATATTAAAGACAAAATGTTCTGATAAACTAAATGCAAAAGAGAGAGCAGCTCAATATTTTTCAAAATTCATTTATTTTATATGAGTATGCTCTTAAATGAATTTCTTTTTACACTTAATTATTATAACATTTAAAGCATGATTGTCATTGCGTCTTGCTCATTGAACCTGCGCCGACGCGCCTTTTGGTGAAGACCTGCAGATATGGTCACACCTTCTTCAGGGTGCTTAAGAGATCAGAAAATAGGGCAAAACATAGGGGGCTGTGCATGCACTGGCGTCTCTGGCTCCAGGATAGCTGCTAGATGATACAAAGCAGGAATACCTTCAAAGATAGATAAAGGGGAGGGCCAGGAAACCCATCGGTCTCACTGTTACAGCAGATATCCTCAAAGATGTCGCAACAAGCATGCTCCAAAGAGGCAGCATAAAGGGATATGAAAGGGGCAAGACTTGGCATCCATGAATTCTTTAGCATGTGGACTCCAAATTAGTCTCAAGATAAGTCAGACAGTCATGAGATAAAGGACCTTCCGTCAATGCTTGCTCGAGATGCTGATATACAGAGTTCCCACCGCCATTGGACTGCCACGGTCACGCTGGCTGTAAAGAAACTCGTAATTGGGCGGGCGTTTTCACTGGCAGTCTGAGCCTCCCACTTTCTCATAGACCCGCTCTGTGGCCTTTGTGCTCAGAATGACCTGGTGATGTCAGCGGTCTTCGGAAAGCCAATAAGCCCAAATTGTAATGCGGCAGTTGGACCGCCGAGCTCACCGCACTTGAACCACCACCGCCGGTACATCGGACAATGGGACTGCCAAACTCATAATAAACCCCATAGTCTAGTAAAGGTACTCGCGGCTGTGAGGGCTGAGGAACATGCAGATAGATAGGCTGCTGATATGGAATCCGGAACAGCCCAGAATGAATCAACATTGATTATGAAAAGTAAGCAGAAACCTAAGGTGGAGGCCAATAAGATGATGTCTCCGAGGAAAAAGAAATTGTGTTTCCAACTTGAATTCTTGTTTCCACATGAAGGTAAACATCTCGCCGTTGGACAGGCATGCAAAGGCTGTGGGAAAGAAAAATATTTCATAACAGTCTGCAAAGTGAAAGAGAAACTAAGTGCGTCGTGACCAGAAGAGAAAATAGGTGCCAGAAAGTCCCAGAAGCATTCTAGCCACGCTCACAAGGCCAAACAACCACATCAATTGAGGAAAGTATAGACTAAACAAAGTTGATCATCATCAAAGTCATCCTCCAAAGGCTCTTCAATGTCATCGTCGTGCTACAGTGAAGAAGATGGATGTGCGATGGCGATATTTACTGCAGAAGGACATGCACATGTAGGATTGGTGGCTTGCAATGAAGAACACAAGGTAAAGAGGGATCGCCAAGTCAAAAGACCAAACTTATTTGGACAGTGCCCTAAGATTAAGCCAAAGGTAAATGGCTGCCTTATACCTTTTATTTTAAATGGTGGTGCATCGATCAATATCATGCCGGTAGAAAAATATAACGACCTGTCACCGGTACCCCGTCTAATGCCACTGAAAACAAAGGTATACACCTGGCTGCTTTTACACCATTGCAAAGTCAAGGGTCATTTGTCACGACCAGGAAGCAAAAGAAAACGGCAGTACAAACACCAATTCATAACCCCCAGATAATTTGGCAAGTACAGTCTACTCAGTTTCAGCACTGCTGCTGACATGGGACTGATATTCCTCAACTACAACCTCAATGCACATTCTGAAATAACAAGTCAATTCTCGTCGTTGTTTCACGAATTGGGAAAACCCAAGATTATGAAGGTGCAATTTCACATTAATGAGGGCATTTGTCATTTACAAGAGGCCGTTGACAAAGAACTAGAGACATTATTAAAGCATGACATCAGTGAGCCTCCACTGGTCGGACACCATGAGCACCACCCATAGTGGTAGTGCCAAAAAAGGACAGTGGGGTGCAGTGCACATTTGTGTTGATATGCGTCAGACCAACAAAGCAATTGAGAGGGAAAGACATCCAGGTCCACACATAGCAGACATGATTACACAGCTGAATAGGACGCCCCTGGGGCAGGCATGCGCTTTCCAAATATTTTAACATAACACAACATTTGCTGAGTATTTCAACCTATCACACATGCTTTTAACTACAGTGATGATATACTAGTATTTGGGGCCACACAAAAGGAGCATGCCAAAGCTCTTACACAAGTATGGTGTCTGCTCGCTGATGAAGGTCTCACTTTATATGCAGAAAAGTGTGAGTTTCACAAAACCAAACTCATGTTCTTGGTCATATCTTCTCTGAAAGGGGGATGAGTCCTGACCCTGAAAAAGTAAAATCATTGTCATCCACTTGTCCCCCACAGGATGTGACCATGCTATGATCCTTTTAAGGAATGGCCAGCTATTGCTTCAGATACATTTGTGACTTTACCATGTTGAGTACCCCATTAAGAGAGTTGACAAACAAGAATGTTCCTTTCCAATGGTTCTCTGAATGTGATCAAAGTTTCAAGCAAATCAAACATGCTATTGAAAATGCATCTAAACTAGCCTATTTTGATCCAAGGTTACACACTGAGATTGTAGAAGATGCAAGCCAGGTGGGATTGGGTGCAATTCTTGCTCAACACAATGGACATTCAAATGCTCAGAGACACATTGTGGCCTTTGCTGACAGAAGTCTGTCTCAGACTGAACGTGCCTATTTGCAGTCTGAAAAAAGAGCCTGGCTGTAGGGCACGATTGAGAACATTTTCATGTGTGTCTGTACGTAAAGCACATCACCCTTGTCACTAACCACCAGGTGTTACTCACCATTTTCAGAAATTCCAAAAACCAAAATGTCTCCCTGCATTGAGAGATGGGGGTTGCCATTGCAAGAGTTTGATTACACTATTTTGCATAAGCCGGGAAAGGATCAAAACCCCACACACTACTTTCATGAGTGCTATTACAACATCACAGTACAATGTCCAAAGTGGCTGAAGAGTATATCAATTTTATAGTAAAGTCTAGTATACCTGCAACTCTATCCATTGAGCAAATCCTTGCTGCTAGTAACGCAGACAGAGACATGCTCATACTCAAGGATATGATTACAACGCAATCCTGGAGAATAAATACTCGACCTCTCACAGATGATGTTGAATAACAAAAATGTGTAGGACGAACTTTCTGCCATTCAAGAAGGCATAGTACTGAGAGGTTTGAGGATTGTAATACCTGAGAGCTTTAGGCAACAAGTCATTGAACTGGCACACAAAGGACATTGTGGCATTGTAGCAACCAGGAGAGCCCTTAGAGTCCAAGTGTGGTTTCCTCGTGTTGATGAAAGGGTTTAGAAGGAACTGAAAGCATGTCACCTGTATAACTGCTAATCTCCCAAGACAACGCAGCATCCGCTAAACATGTCTGATCTTCCTAAACAAGCGTGGGAGAAAATTGCAGTTGATTTCTTTGGACCCTTAAACAATCATCTCATTGGAGTAATTATTGATGAGTTGATGATTAGTATAAATTTGCCATCGACCACCCATGACAAAGTCATTAAGACACTGGACAACATTTTGGCAACATGGGGTGTGCCCTCCATTCTTTAGTCTGACAATGGTCCACCGTCCACTAGCAGAGAGTTTAAGGACTTTCTTAATTGCTTCAGGAAATATCAGATAAGCACACCTCTCTGGCCACAGGCAAATGTCGTTGTTGAACCATTTATTGGCACCCTGAAGAAAGTGGTTCAGTACGCTGCGCTAGAAGGAATCGATCTGAAGTCAGCCCTGCATTTGGCCCTTCGTGCCTATCAGTCAACTCCCCATTCTACAACAGGTGCAAGCCCTGCCACCTTACTGTTTGGGAGAGCTATTGGGACCAAGTTACCGCAATGGACCACGGACCGAATAATAGACACCGATGAGACATGGACACGTCTCGCAAAAGCAAGATGAAGGCCTATGCAGATCAGCGCAGATGCACTCGGTCATCGTTTTCGAAGAAGGAAACTAGGTTCTAGTCAAGCAAAAAACAGAAACGCAAGATTGACTCTCTGTTTGATGCTGATTCATTGAGAGTTGTGACAAGTAAAAGGCATATGATGACCCCGGAATGTCCATTACAAGAGACTTGTCACATTTCAAGCATCTGCCTCGATGTTCGTCGGCTCCAGACCTTACGAGTGAGACAAGTCCACCTGAGCGCCCGGGTTAAGCATCTGAGTCAACATCTAGGACGCCAGATGGCAGTGCAACTTTTTCACCTTGTATGACTCGATTTTGAAGACTGGTGGGAGCACCTCGACGACTCATTGAGGAACTTTAATGTATATGTGTATATGTATATATATATATATATATATATATATATATATATATATATGTATATGTATATATATATATATATGTATATTACCTACTGGCGGTCGCCAGTAGGTAGTTATAGTTAGGACCCCTTTTCCATAGGAAATCCGCAACATTCTATTTTGAATAACTTTGGCGCCGGTCGACGAATCCTCGCGAATTTCTCAAAATAGGTGGGGCGCTACGCTCCGCTCCTACGCTGAAAGTCTCGGGGGGATTCGTCAAGCGGGGGCTGAGATAAAAGGGGGGTCCCAAAACGCGTTTTTCCCATGCATTTTTCCATAGGACCTTTAGACAGGGCTACAGCCCGAACGGCTGAACAGAATTACTAGAAATTTGGCAGAGAGGTAGTCCCTAGGTCAAGGAAGTGCCTTTTGTAGGTTTGGTGTAAATCTGTTCAGTAGATTCTGAGAAAATAGCCTTTAAATCAATATATATATCTGAGCCAGCTTACGGTACGCTTACCGTAAGCTTACCGTACGCGTACGGTGGCGTGCGCGAGCGCGATTCTGATTGGCTCTTAGATCTTAGTAAACATTCGAATCGGCCGAAACCAGGAAGCAGCGGCCGCCATTTTCTCTCTCGCACTGAGAGTTAGGTTGTTAAATAAAACCAATACACATGTAAAGGAGCTGTTTTGACAGCTCACACACACATAGCTAAGATGAGGGAGTCCCCCAAGACCCCCCAAGGCCAAAAAAGCCATTTTTATTTTTTCGCTAATTTCGCCGATTACGCTTACCGTACGCGTACGGTAAAAAATATTTTAAAAAAAACACTATCCACACTCTCCCCACCCCCTGTGCTTTTGATGGCCGCAGGCCACCAAATGTACAGGGCTTATCTGTGGTGTAAAAAAACACAATATTTTCAACAAAAATAATCAAAGAAAAAATTATCCACACTCTCTCCACCCCGTGTGCAAATGGTGCCCGAAGGGCACCATTTGTGCATGGCTTATAAGCACCGTAAGCACAGTAAGCACCGCGTGCTTACTGTGCACGCACGGTGCGCGAAGCGCACCGTGCGCGCACGGAACGAACTGCGTTAAGTGGGCGCGCATGCCACGAATGGCGTAAAGTAACTTAGCATTTAAAAAACCGTACAAATTCACAGAAAAAACCATAGGTTTCACACACGTTATAGTTAGGAATTAGCATTTAAAAAACCTTGCAAATTCACTGAAAAAAACATAGGTTTCACACATGTTATAGTTAGCGGAAATTTTACTGATAAAAAACCAGTGAAATTCCCCCGTTATAGTTAGTGCAGGCAACTATAACTCACGCGACCGCAATCTTCTGCTGATGACATATGTGTCTTTATGAAAAAAAAATATTTGTAATATATGTATAGCTAAAAATGTATGGAAGAAGACATGGGCAAATAAGTGTCTAAATACAGTATTAGCATCAGCAGAGGATTGCGGTCGCGTGAGTTATAGTTGCCTGCACTAACTATAACGGGGGAATTTCACTGGTTTTTTATCAGTAAAATTTCCGCTAACTATAACATGTGTGAAACCTATGGTTTTTTCAGTGAATGTTCCCCGGTTGCCTGAGGCTGTTGCGGTTTGGGGACCCGAGGAGGCGCTTTTGTTCCTTCAACAAACAGGAGAATTGGGCTGCAACCCGTGAACTGTACTGCCATTCCCACGACACCATTTCTCCCCCTGAAACACCTACCTGGGCTCAACAGCTTGCATTCTGGGTGCTGTGGTCCATACGCACTGTGTGAACGGACTACAGGTGTGATGACAGCGCAAGGGGGCGGAGCGGGCCCTCGGCCAATAAGAGGGCGGCAGGATTGACACTCGCGATGTTGGAAGCCTCCTGGACACTTGGGCGCTGACGAAGGCTGACAAATTGCCGAAATGCATTCGCCATACAAGGAATAAAGTTTGCTTCCAAGGTCTTCCCCTGTGTGGTCTCTGCTCTCTCGCAAGTTTGAGGTTTGTTGAATCTAATTCCATGTCGGCCAGAGACACGCTACAGAGATCCCCGCAACGCAAGTCGGCCCTGACATCACTGGCCTTGCTGCTGCGGCGGCTTTCTTGTGCATCCATGATATTGGAAGGTTTGGGCACGTCTTGGACTCTGGGGATAATTTGAGTCGGTTTTGAAGTCATTGACCTCATGCTGGGTGGCATGGATTGCCATACCTACCCCCGCAGGAATGTTCCCCGGTTGCCTGAGGCTGTTGCGGTTTGGGGACCCGAGGAGGCGCTTTTGTTCCTTCAACAAACAGGAGAATTGGGCTGCAACCCGTGAACTGTACTGCCATTCCCACGACACCATTTCTCCCCCTGAAACACCTACCTGGGCTCAACAGCTTGCATTCTGGGTGCTGTGGTCCATACGCACTGTGTGAACGGACTACAGGTGTGATGACAGCGCAAGGGGGCGGAGCGGGCCCTCGGCCAATAAGAGGGCGGCAGGATTGACACTCGCGATGTTGGAAGCCTCCTGGACACTTGGGCGCTGACGAAGGCTGACAAATTGCCGAAATGCATTCGCCATACAAGGAATAAAGTTTGCTTCCAAGGTCTTCCCCTGTGTGGTCTCTGCTCTCTCGCAAGTTTGAGGTTTGTTGAATCTAATTCCGTGTCGGCCAGAGACACGCTACAGAGATCCCCGCAACGCAAGTCGGCCCTGACATCACTGGCCTTGCTGCTGCGGCGGCTTTCTTGTGCATCCATGATATTGGAAGGTTTGGGCACGCCTTGGACTCTGGGGATAATTTGAGTCGGTTTTGAAGTCATTGACCTCATGCTGGGTGGCATGGATTGCCATACCTACCCCCGCAGGAATGTTCCCCGGTTGCCTGAGGCTGTTGCGGTTTGGGGACCCGAGGAGGCGCTTTTGTTCCTTCAACAAACAGGAGAATTGGGCTGCAACCCGTGAACTGTACTGCCATTCCCACGACACCATTTCTCCCCCTGAAACACCTACCTGGGCTCAACAGCTTGCATTCTGGGTGCTGTGGTCCATACGCACTGTGTGAACGGACTACAGGTGTGATGACAGCGCAAGGGGGCGGAGCGGGCCCTCGGCCAATAAGAGGGCGGCAGGATTGACACTCGCGATGTTGGAAGCCTCCTGGACACTTGGGCGCTGACGAAGGCTGACAAATTGCCGAAATGCATTCGCCATACAAGGAATAAAGTTTGCTTCCAAGGTCTTCCCCTGTGTGGTCTCTGCTCTCTCGCAAGTTTGAGGTTTGTTGAATCTAATTCCGTGTCGGCCAGAGACACGCTACAGAGATCCCCGCAACGCAAGTCGGCCCTGACATCACTGGCCTTGCTGCTGCGGCGGCTTTCTTGTGCATCCATGATATTGGAAGGTTTGGGCACGCCTTGGACTCTGGGGATAATTTGAGTCGATTTTGAAGTCATTGACCTCATGCTGGGTGGCATGGATTGCCATACCTACCCCCGCAGGAATGTTCCCCGGTTGCCTGAGGCTGTTGCGGTTTGGGGACCCGAGGAGGCGCTTTTGTTCCTTCAACAAACAGGAGAATTGGGCTGCAACCCGTGAACTGTACTGCCATTCCCACGACACCATTTCTCCCCCTGAAACACCTACCTGGGCTCAACAGCTTGCATTCTGGGTGCTGTGGTCCATACGCACTGTGTGAACGGACTACAGGTGTGATGACAGCGCAAGGGGGCGGAGCGGGCCCTCGGCCAATAAGAGGGCGGCAGGATTGACACTCGCGATGTTGGAAGCCTCCTGGACACTTGGGCGCTGACGAAGGCTGACAAATTGCCGAAATGCATTCGCCATACAAGGAATAAAGTTTGCTTCCAAGGTCTTCCCCTGTGTGGTCTCTGCTCTCTCGCAAGTTTGAGGTTTGTTGAATCTAATTCCGTGTCGGCCAGAGACACGCTACAGAGATCCCCGCAACGCAAGTCGGCCCTGACATCACTGGCCTTGCTGCTGCGGCGGCTTTCTTGTGCATCCATGATATTGGAAGGTTTGGGCACGCCTTGGACTCTGGGGATAATTTGAGTCGGTTTTGAAGTCATTGACCTCATGCTGGGTGGCATGGATTGCCATACCTACCCCCGCAGGAATGTTCCCCGGTTGCCTGAGGCTGTTGCGGTTTGGGGACCCGAGGAGGCGCTTTTGTTCCTTCAACAAACAGGAGAATTGGGCTGCAACCCGTGAACTGTACTGCCATTCCCACGACACCATTTCTCCCCCTGAAACACCTACCTGGGCTCAACAGCTTGCATTCTGGGTGCTGTGGTCCATACGCACTGTGTGAACGGACTACAGGTGTGATGACAGCGCAAGGGGGCGGAGCGGGCCCTCGGCCAATAAGAGGGCGGCAGGATTGACACTCGCGATGTTGGAAGCCTCCTGGACACTTGGGCGCTGACGAAGGCTGACAAATTGCCGAAATGCATTCGCCATACAAGGAATAAAGTTTGCTTCCAAGGTCTTCCCCTGTGTGGTCTCTGCTCTCTCGCAAGTTTGAGGTTTGTTGAATCTAATTCCGTGTCGGCCAGAGACACGCTACAGAGATCCCCGCAACGCAAGTCGGCCCTGACATCACTGGCCTTGCTGCTGCGGCGGCTTTCTTGTGCATCCATGATATTGGAAGGTTTGGGCACGCCTTGGACTCTGGGGATAATTTGAGTCGGTTTTGAAGTCATTGACCTCATGCTGGGTGGCATGGATTGCCATACCTACCCCCGCAGGAATGTTCCCCGGTTGCCTGAGGCTGTTGCGGTTTGGGGACCCGAGGAGGCGCTTTTGTTCCTTCAACAAACAGGAGAATTGGGCTGCAACCCGTGAACTGTACTGCCATTCCCACGACACCATTTCTCCCCCTGAAACACCTACCTGGGCTCAACAGCTTGCATTCTGGGTGCTGTGGTCCATACGCACTGTGTGAACGGACTACAGGTGTGATGACAGCGCAAGGGGGCGGAGCGGGCCCTCGGCCAATAAGAGGGCGGCAGGATTGACACTCGCGATGTTGGAAGCCTCCTGGACACTTGGGCGCTGGCGAAGGCTGACAAATTGCCGAAATGCATTCGCCATACAAGGAATAAAGTTTGCTTCCAAGGTCTTCCCCTGTGTGGTCTCTGCTCTCTCGCAAGTTTGAGGTTTGTTGAATCTAATTCCGTGTCGGCCAGAGACACGCTACAGAGATCCCCGCAACGCAAGTCGGCCCTGACATCACTGGCCTTGCTGCTGCGGCGGCTTTCTTGTGCATCCATGATATTGGAAGGTTTGGGCACGCCTTGGACTCTGGGGATAATTTGAGTCGGTTTTGAAGTCATTGACCTCATGCTGGGTGGCATGGATTGCCATACCTACCCCCGCAGGAATGTTCCCCGGTTGCCTGAGGCTGTTGCGGTTTGGGGACCCGAGGAGGCGCTTTTGTTCCTTCAACAAACAGGAGAATTGGGCTGCAACCCGTGAACTGTACTGCCATTCCCACGACACCATTTCTCCCCCTGAAACACCTACCTGGGCTCAACAGCTTGCATTCTGGGTGCTGTGGTCCATACGCACTGTGTGAACGGACTACAGGTGTGATGACAGCGCAAGGGGGCGGAGCGGGCCCTCGGCCAATAAGAGGGCGGCAGGATTGACACTCGCGATGTTGGAAGCCTCCTGGACACTTGGGCGCTGACGAAGGCTGACAAATTGCCGAAATGCATTCGCCATACAAGGAATAAAGTTTGCTTCCAAGGTCTTCCCCTGTGTGGTCTCTGCTCTCTCGCAAGTTTGAGGTTTGTTGAATCTAATTCCGTGTCGGCCAGAGACACGCTACAGAGATCCCCGCAACGCAAGTCGGCCCTGACATCACTGGCCTTGCTGCTGCGGCGGCTTTCTTGTGCATCCATGATATTGGAAGGTTTGGGCACGCCTTGGACTCTGGGGATAATTTGAGTCGGTTTTGAAGTCATTGACCTCATGCTGGGTGGCATGGATTGCCATACCTACCCCCGCAGGAATGTTCCCCGGTTGCCTGAGGCTGTTGCGGTTTGGGGACCCGAGGAGGCGCTTTTGTTCCTTCAACAAACAGGAGAATTGGGCTGCAACCCGTGAACTGTACTGCCATTCCCACGACACCATTTCTCCCCCTGAAACACCTACCTGGGCTCAACAGCTTGCATTCTGGGTGCTGTGGTCCATACGCACTGTGTGAACGGACTACAGGTGTGATGACAGCGCAAGGGGGCGGAGCGGGCCCTCGGCCAATAAGAGGGCGGCAGGATTGACACTCGCGATGTTGGAAGCCTCCTGGACACTTGGGCGCTGACGAAGGCTGACAAATTGCCGAAATGCATTCGCCATACAAGGAATAAAGTTTGCTTCCAAGGTCTTCCCCTGTGTGGTCTCTGCTCTCTCGCAAGTTTGAGGTTTGTTGAATATATATATATATATATATATATATATATTTATATAGCCTGGTGAAATTATCTATCCCGAGTGCGCATTATACTTTCTTTTGGATTTGCATACTTATATATATAACCTACTGCCAGTCGCCAGTAGGTAGTTATAGTTAGGACCTATTTTCCATAAAAAATCAGCAACATTCTATTTGGAATAACGTTGGTGCCGATTGACGAATCTTCGCGAAATTTTCCAAACTTTTGGCCAGCTCCGGTCCGCTCCTATCCTGAAAATTGCATGATGATTCGTCAACTGGGGGCTGAGAAAAAAAGGGGGTCCCAAAACGTGTTTTCCCCATGCATTTTCCCATAGGACCTGTTGACGCAGCTACAGCCCGAACTGCTGAACGGAATTACACCAAATTTGGCAAAGAGGTAGTCCTCAGTTCAGACTCGTGCCTTTTGCTTAAATGGTGTATATCCGTTCAGTAGTTCCTGAGAAAATTAGAGTTAAAAAGATAAATAAATCTGGGCGGAGCCCTGCGCTCAAAAAACACCAGAGTTTCAAGATGGCCAGATGGGGGGAAGGGAATTAGGGAGGGTACTGCAGGGAGGGAGATCTGTAAAGAAAAAGGATTAAGCATATAGTTGCTGTAGCATATTCTACTCAGAATGATTGGTTGTGCAAATCTTGTTTTCTGGGATTATTCTGAAGGTTCTGTAGTTGCGCATATAATACACTAAGATTCTTCTGAATATTCAAGATTGAAATGATTCTTTAAATGCTCAATATATGAGTTCCAATGTTCACAAGCAGTCTTAAAAGAAGTCACAAGAACAGTAAAATATCCAATAGCCTAATTAAGCATCAAACACTAATAGCAGTCTTTAACTGTCTGTTGGATGAACTGTTAGTGTTAAACTTCTTGAGATAATGACTCCACAGAATAGATGCTCTGTAATGTTCTGAAGCTTAATAATGTTCAAAAGCTTAATTATGTGCTTCAAATTCTAGTTCCATAGAATAAACGTTCCGTAATGTTCAAAGGTAATAGGTATTTCAAATACTGGTTTCACAGAATAAATGTTCCGTAATGTTTCAAGGTTATTTATGTTCTGCCCTTGACAATAAAAGCTCTTCTGAAACGTTCTTTCTCTTTGACCCTCTCTTTGACCCACAATATTCAAACCAAGTAGTTTGTGAAGTTTAAACACGCAGCTGAAATGAAATGCTGTTAGGGAAACGAAGTTCCCTTACCTGAAGATGGCAGCCTTCACCAAAGTATCGGAAAGATCTTACCGGCAGAAGAACTAGCTTCGTCAGAGATGCGAGCAGGGAACCACCTGGAAGGATGCTGGAATAATCTGCAGGGTGTGTCTGGGTGCGGTTGCTTTAAATAGCGAAGGGAGGCAGGGACGGAGGCCACAGAGGGAAATAATAATGCAGAAGGCAAAGGTCTTTAAACAAATAGAGAGTGTTCACCAAAAATTAAAGATACGTTTTCTGCAAAGTGCTTTTTCAAGGTGCTGTTGATTTACAGGAAATAAAGGCAAATATGTCTACAAAAAATAAATACATGCTGTTGATTTACAGGAAATAAAGGCAAATATGTATACAAAAAATAAACACATGGGCAAATAATCTAATAATATCACAATCTGGTCCATAGTTCGTAATTAAGCTCAAATAGTACAGCATAACTATAGTGTGTGAGGACTGTTACACATGAATTATGATGTTTCTGTATAATGTTCCTGAATCTTGGTAAATCATAGGACAAATAGAAGCAAGAGACACCCTCATTATGCCATGCCATGAATAAAGTGTCAAGGCTAGTGTCAAGGCTAGAGGATCATGACACCTAACCACACATCTCATCGTGAGATCTGATTGGCTGTCAGTACTTCATCCAAGAAGTGTTGGCAGCCATCTTGGGACCAATATACATGATAGCACCTCATTAAAAAGCATTGCAGTTAATAGAAGGTTTTAAGACTTTAGTTACATTATAAATCATTTGTTGATGGTACCATACTCATTTTAGGAATTGTGGTGTGTTCTAAGGTGATTTTACCATGTGAAAAAGCATTCTGCTGATATCATGAATCATGTTTGAGAGAAAACTATTTTCTCATGCTTTTCCCACAGAGGTTTGGAAGGTGATCTATAAGCTAAACTGAGAGCATATTTTCTATAAATTCACATTATCTTTCTCAGTCATGTGAGAATGAAGTCTGACATTCTCAGTAAAACATGTACATCCAACAAGGGCAGAGCCTCTCAGTTGATTCCTTTGTGTTCTACTGCAGCTTCCCAGAGTGTTCTAAAGAACAACTAGAGCGCTAACAGTCCTACTTCTGACAAACGTATTGCACACCTGAGGCCATCTTGATTGGAATAAAGTGGTAACTCTTAAAACATTTAATTTAAAAAGGAACAAAATGAGGGGGTTCATTTTGCCATAGAAAGTATGATTAGTGCTGCAGAAAGAAAAATTAGGGCACATTTTGAGTGACTTCTCAAATCCTCTTCTATTTCATAAACAAATTCTGACATGCAGACTGAAACATGCACTTTCAATACCAGCAGCAGACTTCCCTGGTGAGCAGTAGCTTTACTACGGTGATCTAATAAGTAACTAGAGTGCTAATATTCTGAATTTATGGCAAATGTGTGACACATCTGAATGGCTTCTTGATGGAATCAAAGTAAAAAACTGAAAGTATTTCCTACTGAGGAGACTGCAGTAAATGAGGAAATTAGGAAACTTCATAACAAATAAATCTCCCAAAATGGCCACCAGAGACAAAAGAGCCCAAATGTAGCACAAATATCACCCAGATGTAGCCCAAGTAAAGCCCAATGACAGAATGTCCCAGAGTGTTCTAACAAACAACTAGAGCGCTAACAGTCTTACTTATGACAAAAGTATGGCACACCTGAAGCCATCTTGATTGGAATAAAGTGGTAACGCTTAAAACAGTTAATTTACAAAGGAACAACATGAGGGGGTTCATTTTGCCATAGAAATTATGATTAGTGCTGCAGAAAGAAAAATCAGGGCACATTTTGACTTCTCAAATCCTCTTCTATTTCATAAAAAAATTCTGACATGCAGACTGAAACATGCACTTTGAATACCAGCAGCAGACTTCCCTGGTGAGCAGTAGCTTTACTACAGTGATCTAACGAGCAACTAGAGTGCTAACATTCAGCATTTATGGCAAATGTGTGACACATCTGAATGCCTTCTTGATGGAACCACAGTAAAAAACTGAAAGTATTTCCTATTGAGGAGACTGCAGTAAATGAGGAAATTAGGAAACTTCATAACAAATAAATCTCCCAAGATGGCCACCAGAGACAAAAGAGCCCAAATGTAGCCCAAATAGCACCCAGATGTAGCCCAAGTATAGCCCAATGACAGAATGTCCCAGAGTGTTCTTAAGAACAACTAGAGCGCTTACTGTCTTACTTATGACAAAAGTATGGCACACCTGAAGCCATCTTGATTGGAATAAACTGGTAACACTTAAAACATTTAATTTAAAAAGGAACACAATGAGGGGGTTCATTTTGCCATGGAAATTATGATTAGTGCTGAAGAAAGAGAAATGAGGGCACATTTTGAGTGACTTCTCAAATCCTCTTCTATTTCATTACAAACATTCTGATATGCAGACTGAAACATGCACTTTTAATACCAGCAGCAGACTTCCGTGGTGAGCAGTAGCTTTACTACAGTGATCTAATGAGCAACTAGAGCGCTAACATTCAGAATTTATGGCAAATGTGTGACATATTGATGCAGCGTGGAATTTTAAATCCTCCCTTCGTCACAGATCAAATATCACACTAGCTCATTCACTCAATACATTCATTGGTGGGGTCCATAACACCAACACTCACACTTTATTGATCCGTTCTCGCGGGAGAGATTATTGTCCAAACGCTGACATGAAAGGAATATCTTTTCAATTAAAGAACCTAATTTACCTGAACATACATTAAGTACCTTTATTAAATTCAGAACCTCGGGATATTCCCCTCATTTAGCCGATAGATCAGTTAGTTGAATTTGGATATTTGGTGACTCAATTCTTTAATCTACATTTAATCTGATTCTAGTCTCTTCAAATAAATCACCCAACACATTTGTTTGTTAAAATAATAATTTTGTTTATCTAATTAATTTCAATTTCAATAAGTCATAAACCAAACCACTGAACATCATATTTACCTAATCTGGCTATTAGTCGTCCTCTAAGTCAATCAAGTCGTGGAAAAGTCTTTAGTTCATCAAAGTCAGGCAGCAATTCAGTCTGTCAAAGATTCAGGATAAACAGCTGTCCAGCAGCGTCACCGTCCTCTTCGTCAGCATAACGTCAGGAAAAAGGAAAAGGAACTTTTTAACTCCCTAGTCTACCTTCTTTTATAATGAAACTAACGTCAAAATGTAACAAAAATCTGTTTTAGGCAGTCCTGATTGGCTGGTTTGGGGTCATTCGGTAAAGTTCTCACATAGTCCGTAAGGTTAAGTCATCACACTTGCTGGTTCCGGTTTTAAAGACAGTCCTTTGTTTCGTGAATTTGGCGATTCTCCCAGTGTGACCTTGATGGGTACATCTTGTCTGGGGTCAGGACGAGGCCACTTGTTGCTGGCGGTGGCGCAGGTGCACTTCACCCAAAACCTCGTGAAACGGTAGTAGTCGCATCGTGTGTCTCGGTCAGCCATCTTTTCTTAGGCCCAAATGGTCAACTTAAGCAAATCAAACACAAAACGTAATTAAAACATTGAAATGGCTAATAAAATGTTAACCTCTCACTAATTCCCCTATGTGTAAGTAATTATCTAGCATGATACCAACATTTAAAGCATTTATATTCACCCAGTGATGTAATCTGGTGCAATTTAAAATGACATCACAAAAGCAACATATATCATGCAATATTCTAATTTTCTACCATTATTATGTGTACATATATTAGTATGCAGTTAGTTTAGCCATGCAAATGCAAATCCCACGTGTAATTTTTTCATTAATATAATTGGTGAGTTATCACTCCAAACAGATTAATAGTATTACAATTAATAGATTATTCGAATTAATATAAACATGCAGAAATGGGGGGGTATACAAAATGTTGTACTACCCGCTCCAGCATATATCTGAATATAAATATATAAATATATATATATATATATATATATCATCACGCAAGGTTGCCCCCTTAGAAGATGCCACACAGGTCGGGGTTACTGCACAATCCATCCCAGGCAGCCTAAATTACAGCATGTGGTAGGTATCCCATGAGCCATACGCGTTTCGAGCATCCTAACTGCTCTTGATCACTGGCAATACTGACACGAGGCGGGCTGTTTGAAAACAATGCTTTATTGCTAGTTCAGAGTCCCGCCCAAATGGGCGCAGGCATTGTGGTCCTTGTAGTCAATTAATGCCCCCAGACTCAGCGTGTCTCTCCCCCAGTGGAAACCCAAGCCAAGGTCAGTGAAAAATGTCATAAACGCGTATGGCTCATGGGATACCTACCACATGCTGTAATTTAGGCTGCCTGGGATGGATTGTGCAGTAACCCCGACCTGTGTGGCATCTTCTAAGGGGGCAACCTTGCGTGATGATTTAATGCGGCCAGCCCGATCGCGAAGATGCCCCGCCGCCTTCAAAGCGGATCCTGAGTGCCGGGTTACACTGACGCTCGTTGGAAGGCAGGGGGCCTTTATCGCAGGAATATATTGGCGTGAATGCAGCCTTGTGAACGGGATTCCCACCCAACCGGGTATGACATTTTTCACTGACCTTGGCTTGGGTTTCCACTGGGGGAGAGACACGCTGAGTCTGGGGGCATTAATTGACTACAAGGACCACAATGCCTGCGCCCATTTGGGCGGGACTCTGAACTAGCAATAAAGCATTGTTTTCAAACAGCCCGCCTCGTGTCAGTATTGCCAGTGATCAAGAGCAGTTAGGATGCTCGAAACGCGTATGGCTCATGGGATACCTACCACATGCTGTAATTTAGGCTGCCTGGGATGGATTGTGCAGTAACCCCGACCTGTGTGGCATCTTCTAAGGGGGCAACCTTGCGTGATGATTTAATGCGGCCAGCCCGGTCGCGAAGATGCCCCGCCGCCTTCAAAGCGGATCCTGAGTGCTGGGTTACACTGACGCTCGTTGGAAGGCAGGGGGCCTTTATCGCAGGAATATATTGGCGTGAATGCAGCCTTGTGAACGGGATTCCCACCCAACCGGGTATGACATTTTTCACTGACCTTGGCTTGGGTTTCCATTGGGGAGAGACACGCTGAGTCTGGGGGCATTAATTGACTACAAGGACCACAATGCCTGCGCCCATTTGGGCGGGACTCTGAACTAGCAATAAAGCATTGTTTTCAAACAGCCCGCCTCGTGTCAGTATTGCCAGTGATCAAGAGCAGTTAGGATGCTCGAAACGCGTATGGCTCATGGGATACCTACCACATGCTGTAATTTAGGCTGCCTGGGATGGATTGTGCAGTAACCCCGACCTGTGTGGCATCTTCTAAGGGGGCAACCTTGCGTGATGATTTAATGCGGCCAGCCCGGTCGCGAAGGTGCCCCGCCGCCTTCAAAGCGGATCCTGAGTGCCGGGTTACACTGACGCTCGTTGGAAGGCAGGGGGCCTTTATCGCAGGAATATATTGGCGTGAATGCAGCCTTGTGAACGGGATTCCCACCCAACCGGGTATGACATTTTTCACTGACCTTGGCTTGGGTTTCCACTGGGGGAGAGACACGCTGAGTCTGGGGGCATTAATTGACTACAAGGACCACAATGCCTGCGCCCATTTGGGCGGGACTCTGAACTAGCAATAAAGCATTGTTTTCAAACAGCCCGCCTCGTGTCAGTATTGCCAGTGATCAAGAGCAGTTAGGATGCTCGAAACGCGTATGGCTCATGGGATACCTACCACATGCTGTAATTTAGGCTGCCTGGGATGGATTGTGCAGTAACCCCGACCTGTGTGGCATCTTCTAAGGGGGCAAGCTTGCGTGATGATATATATATATATATATATATATATATATATATATAGTCGCTCCAACTGCACCTCAGGACAGCGCACTCTCTGGACGGGTGCTTCCAACGCGAAGATGCATCCGCGTTTACACATACGCGCTTACTCCTCCTCTTTTACCGATTCAGGAAAGCACTCCATAGGGACTACGGCAATCTTTTAAATCCTTTAATTTATAGCAACCACGGAAAGCATGACAAACATGACGCGTTTCGGCTATGCCTTAGTCGAATGTTTTCATTTACCGCGCCACAAAACGGCATACTTTAACCCTTTCGCTGCGGCGGCAATTCCGCCGCAGCGCTGGGGGGGGGGGGCCAGCATGACGGAACCACTCCGTCATGAGCACACGGCGACCGTGGCTCATGACGGAGTGGTTCCGTCATGAGTGGGGAAGGGGTTAAATTGCGTTACGTGAATAACGTGACATAATGAAACATGAAAATCAACAGAGGACTATTCCATTGCAGTATTCGGCGCCATATTGGAGTATGATTTAAAAGTACTCCAATGCCATTCTAAGATGCGTGAAGAACGTTACACATTTAATGCCTTCACCTTATATTACATTTTCTGATAAGTTTCCTCATGTTGAGAAAAAAACATATGAAGCCATTCCGCCGTGTTTCGGCCTTGCCGGTGCCTCAACTGCATATCTGTGATTACGCCGTGAATCGGCTAAAGTTTCAACATGATTACATATCTTTTTAACAATTCACTGATTCACAAAAATGCAACAAAAAATAAAAAGAATTAGTTAAAATAAAGCATATTAATGACATCATAATTTATCAAAAAACAGCACTCAGAAAGCTCAAATGCATATCTAGTCCCCAAGATGAACTGCCAATTCTTCCCCCACATTCATAATCGAGGGGTTCTTAGTTCCCAGATCAAGAATATATCTAGACTCCAACCTGCGAAGCTGTCTAATTTTATCGCCACCTCTTATGCTCATTTGGGACATGATCCAACCCATAATAACGTAACAGCTCCCTGTTGTTATTATGTTTCTCAGAGAAATGTCTCGCAACGGGATAGGTGACATCACCCTTTGCTATAGCCCTCATGTGCTCCAAGATTCGTATCTTAACTGGGTGGATAGTGCTACCAATGTAGCGTAAGCCACAGGGGCATTCCAAGCAATATACCACATAATTGGTATTGCATGTGAGAAACTTGTTAATAGGTTTAGGTTTCTTTAGGCCAGTTACCATAAAGGTTAGTGTACGCTTACTTCCCACACAGGCCTTGCATTTTCCGCAAGGGAAAAAACCTCTAAGATCCCTTAGGGTTCCACCTGTGTTTGGTTTTGTAAATAGATGACTCTGCACCAGACTATCCCTTAGCGATCTGGCTTTTCTAAAAGTTATCAGGGGGGCAGATGGAATATCTGAGCCTATAGTACTGTCTGTTTTTAAGATGTGCCAATTTTTTCTCAAGATCTTCCTTAATTCATTGGCATCACTCAAAAAAGTGGGCACCATTCTGAATTGCCTTTCTCCTGACTCATTTCCCTTTGTCCTCTTTTTGTGGTTGTTTAGTAGAGTATCTCTTGACATACTCCTAACCCTATGAAGGATTAGGTCTAAAAATTCTTTGTTATACCCTCTGACAACGAATCTACTAATGCTTTCTTGAGCCGCTTTTTCAAAGTTCTCCTCCCTAGTGCTGTTAAGTTTTAGTCGCAGAAATTCCCCGTAGGGGATACTTCTGACCAATCCAGGGAGATGATTACTTGCGGCATGCAATGTAGAATTGTCAGCCGTAGGTTTACGATACAGGGACACAAACAATTGGTTATTATTCACTCTGAGTTTAAGGTCTAAAAAATTCACTGTCTCAGAGCTAACCTCCCCACTGAATTCCAAATTTACGACATTCTTGTTCAGGTTATTAATAAAATCAGCAGCAGATTCGAAAGACCCATCCCAAATCATGCATAGGTCGTCGATATATCGATACCACGAAATAACCTTGCCCATATCTATATCCCCGGGCACTTTGGACACCTGCTTTTCCCACCAGCCCACGAACAAGTTCGCGTAACTGGGGGCGAAGCAGGTGCCCAGCGCAGTACCCGACCTCTGATGATTAAAATCCTCACCAAAAACAAAGATGTTGTTGTTATGACAGAACTCCGTAAATTGTAGAATCATTTTGTTGTGTTCCGTGAATTTTAGTGGCTTTTTTTTCAGAAAATGCGCCACGGCTTCCAAACCATGTTCATGCTTTATCCTGGTATACAGGCTAGTAATATCTAACACAATGAGTTTATACCCCGAATCTCATTGCTGGTTTTCAATATGCATCAATAAATCCTGTGAGTCTTTAATGTACGCATGTAAGGTCTTTACTAATGGAAAAAGGAATGAGTCAATGAAAATCGACAAATGTTCTGTTAACCCACCCTGGGAGGAAACAATAAGTCTCCCAGGAGGGTTATCACTGTTCTTATGAATCTTGGGAATATGGTAAAAAGTCGGCACCACTGGATTAAGACATCGAAGAAACAGATACTCTTCCATATTTAAATTAAAGGATTTAAAAGATTGCCGTAGTCCCTATGGAGTGCTTTCCTGAATCGGTAAAAGAGGAGGAGTGAGCGCATATATATATATGTATATATATATATATTACATATCTGAATACCTTCTTGATGGAATCAAAGTAAAAAACTGAAAGCATTTCCTACTGAGGAGACTGCAGTAAATGAGGAAATTAGGAAACTTCATAACAAATAAATCTCCCAAGTTGGCCACCAGAGAGAAAAGAGCACAAATGCAGCACAAATATCACCCAGATGTAGCCCACATATAGCCCAATGACAGAAGTGTGCAAAACACTTATTTTTTGTGTATTTGCAGTTTTATATAGTGCAGACTTGTCAGGTATTGGAGTGCTTTACATGAGCATTGGTTACATCACACAAGATCAAATTCATTTTGGTTGTAGACATGGGGAGAGTAAGTGATTTGACCAGAATCACAGAATGTTGAGCTGAAGCAGAAACTCCAACCTGGTTCCCCAGTTGCAAAGTCTGCAGCTCTGGAAGTAACACCACATCCTCTCCCCTAGGTGCAACATTTAATCAAGTGGTCAACTGGATAAAAAAACATAAAGATTACAAATAATTTAAAAGTTCTTTGTCGCTATTTGAAAACTCAGAAAATATGTCCTCATTTTAGTTTTTTAGAGCACTAACCATAATTTTGAAATGCTCTAGGTATTACAGTTTTGATTACATCAAGATGACGTCAGGCGTTCAACACTTTTGTAATAAATATAGAATGTTAGCAATCTAGTTGTTCATTGGGATACTGTTGAGAGGCAGAGGCCAGGAGTACGGACTCTGAAAATTGAAGGCAGGTAGGAGAGTGCAGAGGCAACAATTTGACCACACTGGGCAGGCAGGAAGGGCAGTGGCAGCACAACAGACTATGGAGGGCAGTGGAAAGGGGGGAGGGGCAACAAACCAACAATACAGGACTGGCAAGAATGGTCAACTTAAGCAAATCAAACACAAAACGTAATTAAAACATTGAAATGGCTAATAAAATGTTAACCCCTCACTAATTCCCCTATGTGTAAGTAATTATCTAGCATGATAGCAACATTTAAAGCATTTATATTCACCCAGTGATGTCATCTGGTGCAATTTACAATTATGTCACAAAAGCAACATATATTATGCAATATTCTAATTTTCTACCATTAATATGCGTACATATATTAGTATGCAGTTAGTATGCAGTTAGTTTAGCCATGCAAATGCAAATCCCACGTGTAATTCTTTCATTAATATAATTGGTGAGTTATCACTCCAAACAGATTAATAGTATTGCAATTAATAGATTATTCGAATTAATATAAACATGCAGAAATGGGGGGGTATACAAAATGTTGTACTACCCGTTCCAGCAATCCCCCCTTTGGTGATTATATCACCACACCATCAACATTTTGTATCCCTTTTACGGAATTTCAAAGTGATTTCTTGTTTTTATTCATAATTCAGTTTCCCCTGTCTCTTCTCTTTTTGCTGATTTGTACATACTCTCCTTAATTTCCTCCAATTCTATCTAATCAAATTCTCTCTCTTGTTTTACGTCTTTTCTCCTTAAATTTTCTCTTTGACTTTTTCTGGTTTTTATTCTTTTTACAACAAATACACCCTAATCTTATCATTAATACTACAAAAATCACACATGTTAATGGAAATAATATCTTACCTAAAAAGGTACTACCTAAATTTACTAAGAAATCTTTACTTTCGTCAGGAATGTAAGTACAACAATGTTGAACTTTCAGCATTCCACAGACTCCACCCTCTTTTGCCAATAATATATCAAGGGCAAGTCGATTTTGCATTACCATAGCATGCATGGCAACCAATTCAGTGTTTACCAATAAAAATCCTCCAGGGGTGCTTGTTGACAAGCGATCCACTACTGTTGAAAGTCTTCTAATTTTGTTTGCATTCAGAGATGTTCCCACTGCCGGTATCAATGCTCCAAAAATATCACCTACAATTTCTGCCCAAGATTCTCTCTTACTACGTACTAAATTACTATCTAAGTTATGTACACCATCTTCTCCTCTATCCATGTGAAAAATCTTTTGAAAAACCAGGCCTACATAACATGTGCCATACCAATGGTCTGGCAAACGATAATATGCCCTGTTCCCACAAATGAAATATAGTCCAGGAAAAACTGGATCTATTCCACCTTTAAATCCCCATCCACCCATGATTCGGTATGTATCATGGCACTCGCTATTCCCTACAAAATAATTATCATATGCAGTTTGATTCCTTCTAATACACAATTTTCCTTTCTGAGGCCAATCTAAAGCCACAGTTGGACTCGTTTCCCCTGTCAAGTGTTTTTCCATCTCTACATCCCATACTGTTTTCTCCACCTTTCCTTCTGAAGCCTTTCTTTGCATTTTCAGTCTCCTTTCTTCAACCATATCTAAAAATGTCTTTTCCTCTTTCTTTAAACTGCAAGTCAAATTGTTTTTAAATATGTATTCTAACGTTAGTTCTTTAGTCTCTAGGAAAAATTCACCTAACACCTTTGCAGGTTTTACCTTATTTAACTTGTTAATTGACGGTACTTGTGAAAATATAGTATCTACATCTGAAAAATAATATTCTAATTTTCCTGTCTGATAAAATAAACTAGCTATTACACTACATGTTATTCCATAAGTCACTGGAAGGTGGTGATAAGTCACTCCCTCCGATACAGAAGCAGGTAACTGCATGCAGACATAGCAGTCCCTTACATCCATTGTTTTTACATATTCATACAACAATTTCGAAAACACATTGTTAGAAAAATTAGTTATAGACCTGTCTTTATGTAAATAGTTTTTATCTATTCTAGTCGGGACTACTTTTTGAATCTTCCTTATATTAGTTATGTTTTCACTATGTCCTTCTAATGTATCTATAGTAACTTTAAATGAAATCAGGAGAGCAAGTACACTCCATAGAAGCATTAATAATCCTGTACAACAACAACACATTTTACACCATCTCTTCAAAAATTTACATCTACCTTTTCTACCATCTATGTTTGCCATCTTTGCTAAAATGGACTGTGTCTTTTGACTTAGCCTCTTCTACTTCACAACTACTTTTCTAATCCAAGGCTCTAAGCACCTACTTGGTTCTACCAGTTTTTGTCTTTTTCGGTATTTTATTGTCTTTCTATCAGTTGTTTTCTTGTCTCATTCAGTTTGGCATTTCATCATTCTTCACTTTTCCTTTGTGATCGGTATACAGAATGTCCTGAACATCCGCTTCTTCTCCAATATCGGACAAGATTATTCTCAGGATTTCCGATTCTTCGTCTTTCTCACCCACTTCTGGTACAACCACCTCTGGATTTCCTTGGCTATCCGCCTCTTCTTTTACTTCAGGCAGGGCCACATACGTCCATTCTGGTGATTTATACTTCTGGTTAGGTTTTCTGGTTCTTTTGCACTCTTTAATTTCAGTGGTTTCTTCGTCTTTTGATTTCACCTGACTTGTCACTTCATTCACCTGTTCAGCTCTTGGTGAAGTTACTCGTGTCAGTCGGTATCACAACCTTTTTATTTTATTCGGCCAAACATCATCTTTTGCTGCTCTTTTCAATCTACTTCCTTTATCATTCTTTTCAGTTCTCTGAGCTCTCTTTCTTAGAACTCGAACTTCAGGTATTTCATCTTCGCTTTCTTCTGACTCTGTTTCAACTTGCTTTTTACTCTCAGTTTCTTTTTCCACCACTTCTTTAGTTTTCCCTACTTCTGTCCCTCCTCGAATCTCCGTCACGCAATCTTCCTGCTGACTACTTGTCCCTGTTTCTAACTGGATGTTGCAGTTCCTTACACCTCCTCGGGGGTCTTCCGCAATAATCTTTCCCTCTTTCTCTGTATCTGGCACCTGTCCATCTAAATGTGTTGTTTCAGGTGGAATTTCTCTCAATCTTTCATCTGGCACTTCCTTCTCATGAATCTCTTTTATTGTCTCTTCACTGTCTTTTTCTTTGGTTTTCTCTCGTTTTTCCTTCGAACACTTCGCACCTTGTTCAGTCTCTGAGTCTGAACTGGTATCAGAAATCTGTAACCTTCTTCTCAGGGAAATACTTCTTGGAACATGTGCTAGACTTTGTTCTGCTTCCCCCCTTTCACGGTTTTCTTTTGTTTTTGGCTCTTCGTCATCTGACTCAGTACTGGATTCTGATTCAGCAAAATACTCCTTCTCCTTGCCTTCTAGTGGATTTGGAATTCTCAATGTATGGCTTGCATGGATCCAGTTTTTCAATCCAGCACACTTTACAGCTGTTGTTTTGGTCAAGATGACTTGTCTTGGTTTTCCCCACCTTTGGACCAAACAGTTTCTTCTTCGGTGTACTTTTATTCACACCCAGTCCCCTGGGCTTAGATCATGGGCTGGCTTCTTTTCAAGGGTGGTGGCATCCGCTCCAACCTGATGAAACAGAATGAACTGCGTCAGCCAGGCTTTTACAGTATTCCAACACCATGTCATCAGTTATAGTCATCAGCTTGTTGACTGGTATAAACACGTGCCGGATGGCTCGTCCCATGATGATTTCATGGGGGCTTAACCCTGTAGTTCTATCTGAAATTGATCTAATAGTACCAGAGGCAAGACATCAGGCCATTTCATACCTGTGGCTGAACACTTTTTCCCTATCCTGTTTTTGATAGTACCATTCATCTGTTCCACCACACCAGAAGCCTCTGGTCGGTAGGCACAATGTAGTTTTTGTTGTACATTCAATGCTTCACAAATCAGTTTTATGATCTCATTATGAAAATGTCCTCCTCGGTCTGATTCAATTGTCACTGGGAACCCAAATCTAGGGATGAATTCCCTCAAAAGTAATTTTGCCACTGTCATCCCATCATTTCTTCTTGTTGGGAATGCCTCTACCTATCTGGAAAACAGACAGACCATAACCAAAACATCCCTCAGTCTGTTACAGGGAGGCATCTCAATGAAATCCACTTGCATTCTGGTAAAAGGCCATCCTTCTCGACCTATTGTTCCTAGACTCACTACTGTCTTTCTTCCTGGATTGTATTGCTGACATATTAGGTATCTCTGACAAAGACTTTCTGCTACAAGTCTGAATTTTGCATTATACCAGGTTTGGTTTGTTTAAATGACCTGACCATAGCATCTCTCCCTATGTGTCCCTGACCATGATACATCCGTGCCATGGCAGACATCATGCTATCAGGCATGACTGGTCTTCCATCTCGATAGACCCACACCTGATCTTTCTCTCTGGGTGCACATCTTGCTTTTACCCACTGCTTCATTTCCTCTTCTCCTACTTCTTCCTGTAATTGTCTCACTTCTTCCCATGTTCCCACAATGTTAGTAAACATCAAGGAGCAAGAAATCACCTCTCTTTCCTTAGCCCGATTAATGGAATTCTGATTTCGGGCACAGTATTGTGCCATGTCATTTACATATTTGTTTCCAGTGGCGATATAATCACCACTTTGACCATGGGCGGCACACTTCACAACAGCCAATTGCTTAGGCAACTGTATCGCCTCAAGCAATTTCCCAACCACTTCAGCATTCCACTTGATGTCAAAAAGCCTCTCTGCAGCCATATTTGACCAAAGTCATGTACGACTCCGAATCCATACTGGCTGTCAGTCATCACAGTCACTCTCACACTCTTTCCAATCTTACATGCTCTAGTCAAAGCGACAAGTTCAGCTACTTGTGCCGATTTTACTCCTTTCAGATATGATGCTTCCATCACTGCTGCAACCGTACATACCGCATAGGCTGCACTTAACAACAAGACCCATCCACAAACAGAACAAAATCACTTTCTGGTAAGGGTACATCTTTTATGTCAGGTCGAGGTTTTGTACAGAAATCAAGTACATTCAGACAGTCATGATCTGCTTCATCTCTGACTTCCACATTCTCAGCATCAGGCAGTAATGTTGAAGGATTCACATTCAAACATCTCACAAGACTTACATTTGTGGCACCTAGTATAACTTTCTCATATTTAGTCAGCCGACTATGTGTCATATACTGAATGCGACTCCTTGTTAAAAGGATTGCCACATCATGAGGTGTGAACACTTTCACAGGATATCCCATCACAATACCCTCACTCTGTTCCAAACTTTGGCATTTAGCAGCTACTGATTTCAAACACCCAGGTAAGGCTACAGCTACTGGGTCCAACATTGATGAAAAATATGCAATTGGTCTCCTCAGTTTTCCATGCTTCTGTATTAGCACAGTGAGCGCACATCCATTTCTCTCACTGCAATACAACTCAAACTTCTTTTCATAGTCAGGCATGCCTAATGCAGGTGCTTCACACAACCCATCTCTCAATCTTTTAAATGCTGCCAATTCCTCTTTGTTCAAATCAATGGGATCTTTCACATCGCTTCATGTCAGTCGTACCAAAGGTTTTGCAATCAACGAAAAATTGCTAATCCATTGACGACAATATCCAACCATTCCCAGAAACATTCTCACCTCTCTTTGGGTCATGGGTGCACTTATTCTTTTTATGATCTTGATCCTATCTATCGTTATTTTTCTCAGTCCTTTTTCAATGTGATGTCCTACATATTGTACTTCTTTCTTGCAAAATTGTAATTTTGATGGTGACACTTTAAGTCTTCCATCTGCCAAATGATTCAGCAAGGCTATTGTGTCAAGTTTACAAGCCTCGCGGGTTTTTGACGCCACAAGAAGGTCATCGATGTACTGGACTAATACTGGATTTTCTGGCTTTTCTAGACTTTCCAAAGACTTCTTCAATAGCTGATTAAATATTGAGGGGCTTTCTGTGTACCCCTGTGGAATTCGGCACCAAGCCAAAATACCCTCGCCGAAACGAAATGCAAACATTTGTTGACTGTCATGGTGCAATGGGATAGAAAAGAGAGCATGGCATAGATCAATTACTGTATATGTATACCATTCTGCGTCATTGGGAATCTGATATAGAATCACAGATGGATTTGGTACAATAGGACAACATGACACAACAATTTTGTTTATCTTTCTCAGATCTTGTACTATCCTGAACTTCCCACTAGGCTTTTTCAGTCCCATTATTAGTGAATTACATGGACTACTCATTATTTCTCTCAAAATACCTTGTTTTATCATTTTTTCAATCACAGGAGTCACTCCTTCAATTATTTCAGGTGTCAATTTATATTGAGGGACATTTGGATAACTTACTCCTTCTTTTACTGTTATTTTACTGGATCTACATTTCTCATTAATCCTACGTCTTCTCCTGTGAAATCCCAAACTTCTGCCTTAACAGATTGTTTTAATTCTTTAGGTAATTCGTCAGAGTTAAATACAGCAAAGGTTTCAATAACCTTATTTTCCCTGTTTGTCATTGTCATTTTATACAGCACATCTTCATCTGAAGTTTCAAATGCTATCCCATCTGGGGTACAAAATATAGTGCAGTTCATTTTGCACAACAAGGGCCATATGTAGGTAGCTAAATACCGGTCGGTAACGGCCGAAATTCGGTAAATATCCCTTTACCGACCGGTATTTAGTCAAGTGAGATGTAGGAGGCCAAACACCAGTTTTCGGTAAATATGAATCGGTAAATACCAATTCATAATTACCGAATTCTAAAATACCGATTCATATTTACCGAATACATATTTACCGAATCGGTAAATAAGAAGTGGTAAAAAGAGAAAAGACATGTAGGTAAATTCGGTAATTAAGAAATCCATGAATTTCGGTAATTAAGAGTCGGTAATTAACACAGATTGAAAGCAGGTGGTAATCAGCAACAGTGCATATAAGCAATCCCAAAATGCAACAGCATGGACAACATGGCCGCTCTGTATGTCATGGCAAGGCGCCTACGTCTACAGGCAGCAGGTCTGAGGATTTGGAGACGGGAGGAACGCATTTACAGACAGCGCATCACACTCTCAACAGACTGAGGCTGAGAGACATGAAAGGTACAGGCTACACCCCCAAACCATCATGGACCTCATAAGGGATCTGCACCCACTCCTGGACCAGCCAACAAGAAGGGCGCATGCCATACCACCACATGTGCAGGTGCTCTGCAGCCTACATCTACTCGCATCTGGCAGTTACCAGGGGGTGATAGGTGCGGTGGGCGGTGTATCCCAGAGTTGCCTGTCCCGTTTCTTCAGGAAGTTCCTGGATGCCATGATGCAGAGAATGCACCACTACATCAGCTTCCCAAACACACAGGCTGAACTGCAGAAAACCAAAACAGACTTTTATCACATGGCACAGTTCCCCCATGCCATAGGCTGTATTGATTGCACACACATACCAATCTGCCCACCTGCTGCCACTGAGCACATCTACAGGAACAGAAAGTCCACCCACTCCATAAATGTGCAGGTGATCTGCGATGCAGGGAACATCATCACTGATATCGTAGCTAAGTTTCCTGGGAGCACCCACGACTCCTTCATCTTCCAGAACAGTGGGATCTACACACGACTGCTTGCCGGAGAATTTGGAGAAGGATACCTGCTAGGTAAGTAACAGTGACGCTCCATTCTACTAAGTGCAAATCATCGTGTATTGAGGCATGTGACTGATGGTTCTCTCATACTCACCTAGGCGACAGTGCATATGCCGTGCGGTCATTCATCCTCACTCCCTACCTACACCCATCAACCCAGAGTGAGAGACGATATAACGTGGCACACAAATCTACACGCAACGTGGTGGAGCGCACGTTTGGACTATTGAAAAGCAGGTTCCGCTGCCTCCACAAAAGCGGAGGCGCACGCCAGTACACACCCATCATCTGTTGCAAGATCATTGCCACTTGTGCAATGCTGCACAACCTTGCCACGAAGAGAGGTACAGAGGTGGAACTAACAGATTTTAAGGACAATGAGGATGAGCCAGGACAGCCAGAGGCCAACGCAGCTGGAGTGCCAACAGCAACAGATGGGAGAGAGAGACGGGCAGAGATCACATGCAACTATTTCTGAGTAAGTAAGGGGACACAGCCAGTTGTTGGATGTCATGACGTAGTTTAATAATGCGGCACTACGCCACAACACCAAGAAAATGCCATTCTGGCAACATTGTGTAATGACTACTAGCAAGTCCAGGGTTACGTCACCCAATTGTCTTAGGCTATGCCGTGCAGCATTACTGTTTGCGGCCACGCGCTACAGTGTGGGATGCCACGGATTGTGCCTCCTCACTAGTGGTAGCCCCATGCCGCCTGCTGCTCCTGCGTGTATCTGGGACCGGGGGGGTTATGCTGCTCCTGCTGCTGGTTTCGATGCATTCCGCAGCATCCCCAGCACCAGTGTGGCTGCCTGGCTTGTCAATAGCACTTCCAGTGCACTGGTGACCTGCACCAGAAACGTCGCTGCTGCAGTGTGTCAGGCCCTCCTGCATAGCCACAGAGCGCCTGCAGAGCAGTGAAGTGGCAGTTGCCAGCCGGTTGAGTCCCCTGGTATGACTGTCTCTCCTCTGCCGTTCCCGGCGCCGTGCAGCTCTGTCTGCATCATACTTGCTGCACAACAGCTTGACGGACTGGGACATGTCCCGCATGCCCGCAGCCATCTCACTCATCCCCACCGCCATAGCGCGGATGCCCCTGTCCATGTTGTCAAAAGTTGCTTTCAGTCCCCGCATTTGGCGCTGAACTGACATCACTGCCTTTGTTTGTAGGCGCTGTATTTTCAACATGTTGCCCTCGAGCCCCGAGAACACCCCATGGCTGTCATCGTGTGCTGGTGGACTCTGCACCCGAGACCTGCGGCGCCGTCTGGCACCTGTGTGTGCTCCCTCTGAGGTGGAGGGCACAGTGGCATGGCTCACATCCTGGGGCACAGTGGTTTGCTCCGGGCCCCTGCTGTCGTCAGATGAGGACTCTAACACTCGCAACCTGGCAGCAGCACGCCTCCTCGACCTCACCAATGCAGGCGGTGATGTGGCCGGTGACTCAAGCATTAGTGGTGATGCTGGCTGTGGTGCTGATTCTGGCTGTGGTGGTGATGCTGGCTGTGGTAGTGGTGATGCTGGCTGTGGCAATGGTCTCTGGGCAGAACTTGTGCTGGCCAGCCCTGAACTGTCTTGCCGGTGTGCCCTCTCTCCTGTTGCATGTGCAGTCCTGCGTGATGTTTCATCTGTGGACAGAAATGCAACATCAGCTCAGTGTACCTGAAGCCCTGCATTGCAAGCATCACAATAAATTTCTGTAACACTCTCACATTGTCCTCTGCCTGCTTTTCGCTAATGTGTGTACCATGCCTTGTTGTTCTGTGCTATTCAGTTCATGGTTGGGGTTACCCAGACTACATCTCCCATAATGCATTGCCAGTCTGCACTAACACATGGACTGGAGTGGGATACTCATTTCACAATTGGGGATGTGGGATTGGGGTAGGGGGGGCAACATTGCTGTGCATGCGTCTTACCTTGTTGGGTGGCGGCTCTGGCAGAGCTGTCGGCATCCCAGAGCCCCACGACACTCTCGGGCTCTATTGTGGACTCCACCAGCTCCTCCAGTTCGGTAAGGGCAGGTGCCCTGTTCCTTCCACCTCCTGTCCGGCTGGCCTCCTTCTGCAGTTCCCCCATCTTCCTCTTCGTGACGATCCTCAGGTCGTACCAGCGCTTTATAAGTACCTCAATGTCCCTGGGGGTCACTCCAACAGCATTGACCTGCACCTGGATTCCCAGCCATATATTCTGCTTCTCCGACTCAGGCACTTGCAGGGACTGCCTCCCAAATAGCTTCTGGTGCTGCTTCACCACCTCCTCCACTAGTACCTGCAGTTCCTTGGGGCTAAATTTCTGCTTTCTCCTCCTTTCCCCTCCATCTCTCTGTGTCTCCTGGCTGGACATTGTGAGTTTGAGCTGCACAATCAGGCACTGGCTCCCTGCCTCTCCTCTGCACTCCCAGCCTCTCCAGAGTCAGTTGATTGTGTGCACCTGCCTGGGTGTGGCCACTTCCTGGTTGGGTGGGGTTTGGTTGCACAGGATTGGCTGTTTCATCCAGTCATGTGTTTTTGTTTTTCCGATTCGGTAACTACCGATTCGGTATTTACCGATTCGGTAAATACCACTTCGGAATTTACCGATTCGGTAAATACCACCTCGGTATTTACCGATTCGGTAAATTCCGATTCTTGAATACCGATTGTTACCGAATCGGTAATTATTACCGAATAATTACCTACATAAAACTGAAGTACTGGGTATTTTAGTCCCAGCGGTGCAGGGGCACACACCCTATGACTTCTGGGTTCACCCTGTTCCAGACCTACAGAAACACAGAGTCTTCTAGGTGAGGTCAAAGATTCATTTATTGGCTGCAGACCAATTACAGGTATCCTAGAAGTACAACAGCGTGTATGTTCTCAGGAGACTGCTGAAAATCATAGAAACGGACTTCATCTTAAATACAGTTTTCCCTGCCTCAGGCATACATTCCTAGGTTTATGATACGGCAATAAACAAGTGTACAGTTCAAACGAAAGAGCAGAGTCATGATGACCATCCCACATTCCAGTTAAGCCAGCCCACCATTATTTACACAGCAAGGTTCAGATCCCACATTAGATAATCGATAGGCCCCAATAAACATGAGCATCTCCTGTTTTGGGAAACAAGCCATAAAGCAGGAACAAGCAGGTGCGAAAGTGATTAGCCGGAGGCTTGTTTGTGATGAAAGGACTTTATGGTGCGCTGAGCCCTGATGCTAATCACAGGTGGCCGGAGGAAGGGGAGCTCGTAAGACCAGTTTGACCTGGGGCAGTAGAACCGAGCCGCCCAGGTCACAGAAGAGTCATGGAAAGGCACATGGATTGCAAGGCCCGTAGTTGCTTCATTATACCCTATGTGAGGGCAATCACAAGATGGCCACTGCCTCCAAAATGGAACCCGCGTAGTGAAGCAGAATAACGTGTACACAGTGCATTCATAGCTAGAACGATATATAAAGCACTCGTACATACCGCATTAACCATTTGCGGTTTGCTACTACCAGGATAGACAGGGGTGGGGCCCTGTCCCCTACGCGATCACAGAGATTAAAGAACGACAGACCCTCCTTTTGCCCTTACATAGGCAATCACTATACTCATCTTAATCCGAGTCTAGGTCAATGTTCACAAAGTCATGGAGATGTTGCTGTAGCATCATCCTATTACTTAGCTCGTCCCTCGATACAGGTTTCCTTACACATAAGGTAGCACAGAGGCCACGTATCGCAGGAGCACACTGTATGCACAGACAGAATAGGAAAAGAATGGCTAAGATCATTCCAATGACCATTAGAACTTTCCAACCCCAGGCAGATATCAGTTCCCAGAACCACCCCACCAGTGACCAGTCTCCCTTATCCACGTGTATGGATTCAGATATTTTATGGAGTTTGGAGATGGCTTGATAGACTGTTGGAGCGTTATCTGGTATGAAAATGCAACAACTGGATTGGATAACCTTACATACCCCACCGCGGTCTGCAAGAATAACGTCTAGAACCATGCGGTTCTGCAAAGTCATAAGGCGATCCGCTTGGAGCTCAGCGGTCAGATTACCAAGGGCACCAGCCGTTACATTGACAGTGGATTCAACCACACAAGTCAGTTGTCTCAGGTTCCTACTATTTACCATAGGTCCCCAAAACGGCAGGAAACCCAAGAAGAAGTCTCCTGCTTCCTGACCGGCAGTATCCTCCTTACTAATCACGCCCCTCACAACTCTGGTCTTGTGATAGTCAGCGGCAGCAGTAAATGTTGGCGGTAGCAAGTTCGCAATATAACATGTGCCCGAGAAATCAGGGGGCAACCATGTGTATGCTCGGTCATTGCAGATGAAATATGTACCCTTGGCAGCCAAAAACGCAGGGGAAAACTGTGACGGGAAAGTGTACGTTTCAGTACAGTCACTTCTTCCCAGTTGGGCTCTAGGATTCTGACCATTACCTTGTAAGCAGAACCGACCTATGTGGGGTACGACCCAGATTGGAGATGAGATTTTTCGCTGTCTTTCACCCAGACTAATACTATACCCCGTCGCGTTCCACCCTACATAAGCTCTCAGCTCTTCTTTGGGAATGGATGAGTATGTATCAATATCCCTCCTCATATCGGCAATTCCTCTCACTAAGGCTTTATTATTTGTACTAGGTCTGATGGAACGCGGTTGTCGCGGGGAGTAGGCATCTAGAGCGTAGAGGAACATGGTCTGGAATGCCCATGACGATCCATTGTAACTAAAGGGCAGCACCAAATAGGGAATACCCTTGTTAATGGTATGTGGCATTAACCCACAGACCCAGCAATTGGTTGTATTCATTACTAGTTGGTGTTGGTGCAAGAGCTGAATAAACGAGTTATTTACAAATTCTGATCGTCTGGTTTGTTCATGTTCAGGCAGAGGGTGAAAAGAGTGTGAGGAGGCAGTAGAAAGAGGTATAGGCTGTACAGTGGGTGCAATGGGCTCCTGGGAGGAGAAAAACACAAATCCCACAGTAAACATTATCATACTACACAGTATAAATAGGCACAGAAATACAAAACATTTACTTCTCATAATTTTACATATCTTTGCTTTCAAGTTCATTTCCTCAACGGGTCTCTCCATCTTAAAAAACTCCATCCTCTAATCGGGCCGCTCGCGGCGGATGAGTTTCTTCTGCTAAGGAGTACGCCTGTCAGTCCAGGGAAACGCACTAGACCAACCAGAACCGTTGACCTAACGTCTTCGGCCTGTACCCCAGAGTCTTGGCACCGCGACCCTGCGGCTGAACCCGGATGGTGGTTCAAAAAACAAAAATCAAGAAAGTCCTTCAGATGGGAGAGCTAAAATGTCAAAAAGGAAATAGTAAGGAAATCTTTATTTGTCCATAGGCCTTGGTCTCAAATTATAGCGGAGACGGCCAGGTGCTGTTTGGTCTTGGAACAAAAGTTCAGGCTCTGTGGTGTCCAATCGATTTGACAGTGGCACAGCCTCTTGTAGAATATTGTCACTCTCTTGGTCTGAAACTGTGCCTTTTATGCGTGCATCACTGAATGATACAAAACGAGGTACAGTGTCTGTCTCAGAGTCGGCGATACCCTCCTGGACCCACCGGTCATATGGCAGGGGCAAGGGAACTACCTTGCAGTGGGTGCCGTGGATCCAGTGTTTCTTCCCCTTCACTCGCACCGCTGATCTTGTTGATAAAAGTACAAGGTGAGGGCCGATCCAGCGAGGCTCGTCGTTGCTCTTGCGCTGGAAGTTTCTAATCAGCACCCATGTGCCAGGGTCGATAGGGTGTCCAGGAGTTTCAGAAGCTTGAGGAAGAGTATCATGCACCTGTTGATGTAAAACACGCAGTTTAACAGTCAAATCATACAAGTAATCGAGTAGTACTGGATGCTCGATCTCACTGAATTTCGCCGGTCTTGGCACGCCCCATAGATTAGCCGGGCGGCCAAAGACGACCTCATAGGGACTAAGTCCCACTCGTGAGTGTATGGTCATTCTGGTGGACAGGAGTGCTAAAGGCAGAGCATCAGGCCATTTAAGACCGGTGCTCGCCTGGATTTTGGCCAGCTTAAGTTTTAGAGCACCGTTGTAGCGCTCTACTAATCCAGCTGATTGGGGGTGATTTGCAGCGTGGAACTTTTGCTTTATACCTAGCCCTTCACACACATTCTTCATCACTTTACCCACGAACTCACTCCCATTATCACTCCACACCATTCTTGGCATTCCAAACCTAGGGAAGAATTCTTTCACAAGGGCTTTGGCTGTGGATAGGGCAGTGTTATCCTTCAGAGGATAGGCCTCTACCCATTTGGAGAAAGCACAAACAACCACCAACACATATTTCAGGTTGTTGCACCTTTCCATGTGAATAAAGTCCAGCTGCAAAACTTCAAATGGATATGATGGGGGTGCAAAATGACCAGCTGGAGTTGGGGTTCCCCTACCAGGGTTGTACTTCAAGCATACCATGCAATTCTTGACCACATTCTGTGCACACTTGGGAATCCCAGCATTCTGCCATACTGGAGCCAACAACTTACAAATTCCTTTCGTACTGATATGTGCCATCCCATGTGCCATTGTAACTACTGGAAGCACATATGCATCAGGCAACAACCATCGCCTATGTTCTGTCAGATCAATCCAACAACCATTCTCATCCAACTTACCCATACTTTCTCTCCACTTGCTTAATTCTTTCTCTGTAGCTTCAGCTTGAAGCGACTTCACACTCTCTATTGTGTTTTCACACATCCCAACATCATCAACCCATCTTGCGGGGCCTGCAACATACATTCTAGTCTTTACATTCTGTGCTGTTTCTTTCGCGATCTCATCAGCAAACGCATTCCCACGTCCAACATCATCTGTGATTTTCCTGTGCGCACTGCATTTCATAATCGCAACTTGTAACGGTAGGGTCAGTGATTCAAGGAGATCATTCACCAACTTGCCATTCTGAATTTTAGCTCCATGCGACGTCAGGAACCCACGTTCTTTCCACAGTCGTCCAAAATTGTGAGCCACGCCAAAGGCGTACTGGCTATCGGTGTATATATTCACTCTCATTCCTTCAGAAAACACGCACGCTCTCGTGAGGGCGATTAATTCTGCTGCTTGGGCCGAATTATGTGGCACTCGTGCAGTTTCCACGACCGTGTGTAACGTTGTGACAGCATATGCAGCAGTCGTATCACCATTAGGGAGCTTGAAACACGAACCATCCACCCATAAAGTACCATCACACTCAGCCAGGGGAGTATCTTTTAGATCTATTCTCCCTTTCGTCTCTTCTTCTGTTCTGAACAGACAGTCGTGTTGCTCATTCTCATCTAGGTCTGCTGGATTTGGCAATAACGTAGCTGGATTCAGCGTGTTGCATCTCTTTATGTGTATGTGATTTGCTAACAGTGTGAGCTCATAGCCTGATAATCGCGCACTAGTCAAGTGTTGTGTCTTGGTTCTGTTTAATAATGTGTCTACAGCATGTGGAACCATAACGATCAATGTGTTGTCCATTACCAAACCAGCAGATTGTCGGATAGACATAGCTGCAGCAGCTGTCGCTCTCAGACAGCTTGGCAATGCCCTCGCTACAGGGTCCAAGGTTGATGAAAAATATGCGCATGGGCGCGGTCTGTCACCAAAAGGCTGTGTTAACACTGATAATGCGCAACCATCTTTCTCGTGAACATACAATGTAAAAGGCTTGCTGTAGTCAGGAGTACCCAACACAGGTGCTGAACACAATGCATTGCGCAATTCCACAAAACTTTTCTGGCACTCTTCAGACCATGGGATAGGATTCGGTGTGTCTTTGCATGTTAAGGCTAACAAAGGTTTTGCCAACAAGGAAAAATTTGGGATCCAGTGCCTACAGTATGAGGTAATGCCCAAGAAAGCACGCACTTCTCTCTGTGTTCTTGGCACACTCAACTGCGCAATGGCTTGAATTCTTTCTGGGGTCAGTTTCCTTCCCTCCTTCGATAAGAGATGACCTAAGTAGGTCACTTCTTGTCGACAATATTGCAGCTTTGAGAGAGACACTTTATGATGGAAAGCAGATAAATGGCGCAACAATGACAATGTGGCTTCTTTGCAGATCTTTTCAGTATCCACGGCGATTAGTAAATCGTCCACGTACTGAATCAGAATAGCGCCACTAGGTAAAACAAGTGCATCAAGCTGCGCTTTCAAAGCTTGACTGTATATGGATGGACTCTCACAGTAGCCCTGGGGAGCGCGTTTGAAGCGGAAGCTTCGGCCTCCCAGACTAAAGCCAAAAATGTCTCTGCTCTCTTCTGCAATTGGGATGCTAAAGAAAGCATTCTTTAAATCGATCACTGAAAACCATGCAGCAGAGGCTGGAATCATCGTTAACAAGGCAGTTATATCAGGGACAACTGGAAACTGTGGCACAACAATCTTATTAACCTCTCTAAGATCAATCACAAATCTGTAAACAGGCGGCTGTGAAGGGTCCGTTCGTTTTAAGACAGGCAAAATCGGACTATTGCAAACGTTGCCTCTTGTCTCTTCAATTACACCCTTATTAATCAAATCACTGACAATGTCTAACAATGCTTTCTGGCCTTCATTAGAGATCTTGTACTGGGGAATACGTGGCAGTCTGACATTAGCCTTTAAAGTTACCACGTATGGCGGTATCTCCAAGAGGCCCACATCATTGGGACCAGTAGCCCAAAGGACATCCGGAAGGGATGACAATTCAGGTGGCATTGCATTTTTAGACAAGTACATCGGGGAAATCACTTTCCTGCCTAATGTAAGTTGTACCCCTGACGGTGAACAATACAGTGTAGCATGCAATCTTTTCAACAAATCTAACCCTAGCAAATTCTCACCACAACCTGTTGTTAGAATCAGGGGTGCTTTCAGCTCGCAAGGTCCAATAGAAAGTGACATGGGACTAGAAATCGGGTTTCTAACTGGGGCGCCAGAAAAACCTACTGAAACATTTATATCGCCAGACAAAGGTGCGCCAGGGAGTTTTGAATGCATGATTGAACTCTTTGCAGCACCAGTGTCTAGCAGAAAGGGCTCCGTTACATTTGCTGTAGTCACCTCAACATACGGTCCGCTCTGATCCACTGGCACTGAAACAACTCCCTCTCTCTGTCTACGGCTGTCCTAGTAATCATTATTTTCTGCATCGCCATCCTCTGCATAATAATCATTATTGTAATACTGAGCTGTATTACTAGTTGTGTTAGCTTACTGGTCAAAACTATTGATGGTATTTTGAGGCGGCAGAGGACGCGCGTTCTGGGGAGCATTTCCACGCCCTCTGCCTCTAGGAGCTTGCTGACCACCCCTACCTCTTGCGCCATACGCATTACCGTTCCGCTGCATTAATTTAGGGCAACTATATTTAAAATGACCTTCCTCTTTGCAGTAGGAACATTGGTTGGGACCTACAGGGACACGTGGTTGATAATACCCATTCATTTGCTGATTGTTCTGAAATTGTTGGGGTTGGTGATAGACACCTTGGGGTTGCCTATAATTATTCTGACCTCCACGTGGCGGATAGGCCTGCTGCAAAAGGACCTTTGTCTTTAGTTCCTTCGTTTTCTTATCTGTTCTATCTTTTTCATCTTTATCTCTGTTTTCATAATACTGTGCAGTAGCCAGTATTTGCGCTGAAGAGGAAACAGCCCAAGAACTTTCTGAATCTTTTAACTTTTTACACAGGTCAGGAAGTAGATTCTGCACAAACTTATCCACAAATAACCGTTGGCCACCCTCAGTACTCATATCTTGCCCACTGTGGTCAATAAACGTTTCTTCAAACCTGGTAAAGAAATCTGACACTGTCTCATCTTTCTTCTGCTTGCATGCAGATAGCTTGTCCCAATTTACGCGCATCGCGGGCATTATTGTCTTCATATACGTGATGATTCTACCAGGGAGTTCTGCTATTAATGGCTCAGGTTTCGCGCCACCAGTTTGTCTAGCGTCAGCGGCAATAATGTCAGCCCATGTAGCACCTAGTTCTGCATTGTGATCCGCATTACGAATTGATCCCCATAGGGGCTGTGGAACAACATTACCAAACAACATGTCTATGTCGGCCAGATTCATAACGCATGACCCTACCGTCTGTGACAACTCTTTATAATATCCTGCAGGGTTTTTACGGGGATCAGGCAATGTCTGCTTAAGCGCTAACACCTCAGAACGCTTCCATGGAACATGCACCCAAACACGCTGGAAATGCGCTGGCACAGCAGCGATACCGGCACCGGCATCAGCTGCAACTGCTTCCTTCCATACCGGGGGAACTTCTCTCATGGGGTATTGTCGCGCTTTTACCTTTTTCCCCACAAGGACATCTTGTTCAAACAATGACTGTTGACAATCATCATTCCTGAAGGACAATACAACCGCAACTGCTTTATCTACCTCGCGATCCACAATTGTACCAGTTCCAAAATCAAACCTCACTCTACACAACTCCTGCGGGCTCGGGTCTTTACCACTATCCTCCAATTCTTCACAGAGAATTTCGCACATTTTCTCAAACACATATCTCTGTTTTGGGGCATCCCATTGATGGAAAACGTTGACAACTGATTCCACATCATACAGTGAAGGGAAAGCAATCCATCTACGCGCCATGCGATCTATTACCTTTTTCTCATCGGGGTTAGGCAATTGACTGCGCAATTGCTTACGCTGTAAACCAGGAGTCGCACCAGATGACTCAAAGAGAGGAGACATTAATGTAGTAACCACATTAGCTAAGCGCTGTCGCGCTGAAGGAGAAGCTGAGGCGAAAACAGGGGGATAAACAGAGGGGAGAAAAGAGGATGCAAAAACAGGTACTGAAGTGGTGCAAGGAAGAGTGTCAGGGGAGGCAGCTGCTGAATTAGACAAAGTCGCAGGAAGCGCGGGGGCAGTTGGAAACACAACTGGCGGCCCTTGAGAGGGCTGCGCTATAGGGATAGGAGTCGGCTGCAAAGCAGCTGGCGGTAGCGGCAAGGCTTGCAGTATATTGACTGGAGGTGGCATATTCACAAGCTGGGGAGGCGCCGTGGCATTTTGAGCATACGGGGGTGGCGAACTCAACAAATGCGACATCAGGGGATCTTTCTCCTTTTCTTCTAACTCATTCTGTTTAGAGTGCGGTAAAGCTGGGTAACATTTGTCGATCCCTAACTTACGCTGCCTGTGCAATTGCTCATTCATCTGCTCCTCCTCATTGTCTTTGAATTGTACAGCTGCTTGCATTACTGTCATACCTCTCTCCCTTTTATTCTTTTTCGCTAGCTTAATTTCCTTCTGTTTGGCTTCCTTTCGCCACAAGCGGAAAGAATCAAACATCGCCGGCCGGGCTTTCTTTTTTAAACAATTTAATTTCCAAATTATCTAAAATATCGGTATCGAAACTACCATTTTGGGGCCATTTTAAAACACCGTCTTTTCTGGTGTAGTGGGTCCACACTTCGTTATATGCAATAGGGCCTACGCCATGTTTTACATAGAGCTCATAAGTTGGAGTTCCAACCGGAGGAACCGGACATGATTCCTCCAGCTGGAAATCTCTTCCACAACCCAAACAAAATATTCTACCAAATATTCTAGAACCAGGCATCTTCGCTCACTAGTCTAGATCTAAACGTCAGAGGATTATCGATTACGATAGTCTCGTGAATACACGAGTCCTCTGGCTTTGGCGTTTGCAAACTCCAAATTTCCAAATCAAAACGATCCCGAGGGATACCAAACAAATGGGAGACGCTCCACTTATACTTAACTGAATATTGCTGATCGATGGCGTCACCAGAAGACTCTCTCGATTGTTTCGCTCTCTCAAACTCGTCAAGGGTCCAAAACAGGTCGATTAATCAGGGCAGCAGTCCTTCGTAGCCGTTGGGACGCGGAGAACCTCGCAGAAAAGACTTTCGGACCACGTCGACATGCAGGGGTCGATGAAGTGGCGGCCTTCCTCCGGAATTTCCACACGAAGCTCCTCACGAACCTCTGGCTTGGACTGGTACCACTGAAATCGTCCCGAGTTGGGCGCCAAACTGAAGTACTGGGTATTTTAGTCCCAGCGGTGCAGGGGCACACACCCTATGACTTCTGGGTTCACCCTGTTCCAGACCTACAGAAACACAGAGTCTTCTAGGTGAGGTCAAAGATTCATTTATTGGCTGCAGACCAATTACAGGTATCCTAGAAGTACAACAGCGTGTATGTTCTCAGGAGACTGCTGAAAATCATAGAAACAGACTTCATCTTAAATACAGTTTTCCCTGCCTCAGGCATACATTCCTAGGTTTATGATACGGCAATAAACAAGTGTACAGTTCAAACAAAAGAGCAGAGTCATGATGACCATCCCACATTCCAGTTAAGCCAGCCCACCATTATTTACACAGCAAGGTTCAGATCCCACATTAGATAATCGATAGGCCCCAATAAACATGAGCATCTCCTGTTTTGGGAAACAAGCCATAAAGCAGGAACAAGCAGGTGCGAAAGTGATTAGCCGGAGGCTTGTGTGTGATGAAAGGACTTTATGGTGCGCTGAGCCCTGATGCTAATCACAGGTGGCCGGAGGAAGGGGAGCTCGTAAGACCAGTTTGACCTGGGGCAGTAGAACCGAGCCGCCCAGGTCACAGAAGAGTCATGGAAAGGCACATGGATTGCAAGGCCCGTAGTTGCTTCATTATAGCCTATGTGAGGGCAATCACAAGATGGCCACTGCCTCCAAAATGGAACCCGCGTAGTGAAGCAGAATAACGTGTACACAGTGCATTCATAGCTAGAACGATATATAAAGCACTCGTACATACCGCATTAACCATTTGCGGTTTGCTAATACCAGGATAGACAGGGGTGGGGCCCTGTCCCCTACGCGATCACAGAGATTAAAGTACGACAAAACTTACCGATTCATAAATACCGATTCGGTAAAATTCGGTATTTATGAATCGGTAAAATATATTTACCTACATATGGCCCCAAATCTCTACCTAACAAATTCACAGGACTGGTATCGCACACGAAAAAGCGGTGCATTTCAGAAAATTTCCCTATGCTAACTTTTACTGGATCTGTAAGGTAAGTTTTAATCTGCCTGTTGGATACACAAACCTCTTGGATCGTTTCATCGGAGAGAGGAAGATTCTTAACATCAGCTGATCTGACAGTTGATCGAGTAGCACCAGTATCAACTAGGAAAGTAATGCTTTCATCATTAATCTTTCCATCCACAAATGGGCCTGACTGGTCTACTTCTAGAGTTGCGCCAAGTACGCACTCTTCTTCCTCCCTTCAGCACCGTCAATAACTTTTTTCTGAATCACTCTCATCGCGTTGCAGCCAATACTGCGAAGCAGCGCTAGCGTGCGGCGGTTTATTTACCTGTTCTCCTTTGTAGAATCCCATTTCATTACTATACCTCTGGGAATTTTTGCTCTGTGGAAAAGGCGGTTTTGACACCTGATTCTGTTGGGTAACAACCTGCTGCTGTCGCTGCGGTTGACCACTCCCCTCATTCTGCACCTGTGGATTCAATGATGCATTTTCATCATTAGTACTTGGGGGAAATTTTACACTCGGATTTCCAATGCCCTATCCTACCGCAATTATGACACGGGAATTTCTTCTTAGCTTCCTCTATATTCCCTTTACCTTTCCCAGGACAACATTTTTGTCTTGATCCTGTATTATTCGCTTGTTCTGCTAATTGTGCTTCCTGTCTCTCTGCTACCTTCACTTGTGCCCACATAGCCTTTTCTTTCAGTTTTCGCTGTTTGGCTTCAATTTCATCACTGAAATATTTAGCATGTCTCAATACTTCATCTATTTTCTTATTCTGCCAGTCTACAGTATGCTCTTTTATCATCTCACTAATTTCTGGCCGAAGACCATATACAAACTTTTATACAAAATGACTTAGATCCTTTTCACTCAGATTTTCATCTCCACTAAACTGTTTAAAGGCCAAGATCCGCCTCTCCTAATATGCATGTACTGACTCTTTGCTTTCCAGATGCGTTCTGTCAATTTTTACCCAATCTGTCTCCTTAGGTGGAACCTTATTCTTCAGAAAGGCAATAACCTGTCTATACCACTCGACGGGTTTCTCACGTAGTCGAGGGAAATCATTTGTGAATGACAAAATATCTTGCCTAGTCCATGGGACATGTCCATATCCTCCTCCTGGAATTTCTCTCATAGGGCATTCTGTTACTACCTTCTCTTTTTCTCTAACAGGGAAAGCTGAAAAGGTTTTATCTGAAGCATCATTTTGTTTTCAATACCATCTACTTTTCCATTTGTCAACATCTCCCCATTTTCTCAACAAAATAATTATTTCCTTAATCTGACTCATTCTTCCTGTGGTATTCATATTTTCAATGTCCTTTTCAGTGAAATCTATTCGATATGGTTTCTGTAGGGCTTTTACCTTTTCAACATCTATACCCATTTCATTTGCTACTTCTAATCTTTCATGGAGACTTTTTGCTCTCCAAGTTATGCTTTTACACAGAAATAACAACTCCTCATCCTGGTAGGTTTTTAACTTCTCCGTAGGGATAATTCCTACTATTAACTCTTCCAGTACCATTCGTAGTTTGGCCACATCGATTGACTGAGATTCTTTGTCTTTCTTCTGCAAGCTTCTCAACCATTAACTTAATTCCTCTGTAGATGGTCCTACTGACTTCTCTACATTACCTTGTCCAGAATCCTTTTGTGTTTCTAATATTGACTCCACTGTTGTTATACGTCTTTCTGCACAATTCTGGCCTACAAACGGATTATTTGAAACATTTGGTTCAATCATACTTATTGTCTGTCTCCATGGATTGTCCTTTTGACTCCATTTTGGCTGTTCAACCTGTTTATTGCTTTTATAAGGGACCGTTAAACAATGTTCGCCATCTTTTTGTTTATCGAAAATAGGCATTACTGGACCTATCGTTACTAGAACTGTTACAGCTTCCAGATTTTTGGTTAATTCTCTTATTTTCTCTGTTAATTCTAAGGCTGTCTTTGCTAGTTCCGCTGAATTTTCACCATTTATTTTACTTCCGGACTTCCTTTCTACCTCTCTAATGGAATTGTTTTTTCCCAAATCTTGGAACTCTGGCTCCGATTTTATGATTCGTAAAGTTTCTTTCATTGGAGCACTAGGTGTTAATATTTCTGGTTCTGGCCGATATGGAGGTGGATTTTTATAGAACATGTCATCAAGAACATCGTCCTCTGATTCATTCACTCCATACCCTCTCGATTCCAAATTATGTCTCTTTTCTGCACATTTTCTCCCTTCATTTTCTCCTGCAGTTCTTACGGGAAACAAACCCTCAGTCATACTCGCATTCCGCCACTTTCTCATTCGATCATCATGATTCTAATGTCCATATGACCGCCACTTCTCTATCTTTCTCGGTCATGCATCTCATATTCCCATTCTGTCAATGCTTCAAATTGTGTCGGTCTAGGTCTTGGTTCTAAATTCATAATTTTCTCTCTTAAATTTCTCGAAACTGCCAAATTAAATGAACCATGTTCTGGAAAAGCCAAAACTCCGTCATTCTCAGTATACTTGACCCAATTGTCTAACCAAATACAGGTGTGATATCCATATTTTGCAACCATAAAGGATGCGGGGGTTTTCGGTGGAGGAAGTAGTAGTCCTTTCCTAGTTACAATCGGTTTGTCCTTTTTAAACCACTTTTTAATTCTACCGAACCAGGACTTCTTCTCCTTTTCGGGGGGGTCATAACACATCTTTTCTGCCTTTTCGTGTATCTCTAGTTTCTCCTCTTGACCGTACTGCTTTTCTGTCCAATTGTAGCACGACTCACACTAACGCACTAATCCGGAACGTCTACGTCACTCTGTAATTTTCCAATCCCAGCGCGACTCACACTAACACACTAATCCGGAGCGTCTACGTCACCCTGTGATTCTCCACTCCTAGCGCGGCGTACACTAATGCACCAATCCGGAGCGTTCTACGTTTCCGACTGACTGGCCAATCCCAGCGCGGTCGTTCTGATGTTGGCAGCCGCAGCCTCAGCTCCTGCTCCTGTCTACCCCTCCTTTCCAAAATTCACTCAGTAAGTTTTGTTTCAAAGTTACAATTCTGTTAGTAACAACACAAAAACACCACCATTGTCCGCTTCGCTAACCAAGGAATAGCAATAGACCTTTCTCACAAGAATTCCGTCTTTCCCGAGAGCAGCGCTTACCTCTGCCCTACTACAGAATCGTTACTTGGTTGGAGACACAATGCTCCTGAGAAATAAAACTAGAGTTTCACAATTAACCCGAATGCCTTCACATTCACGCACTTTCACAAGAGAAAATTTAGTACATTCACACAGAATCCTGTCTTTCCTGAGAACAGCGAACAGTCTGTCCTACTACAGAATTATGACATTTGTTGATAAAGTAGCACTTCCCTCTACTTTATCCTTCTAACAAGCTTAGGGAGCACATGTTACCTTTCTAGTGATAAGCGTTATCGGAGTGCCATTTGGACTCCTGGTACCTAAGACCAAAACTTCACAGGTGACCTTCGCTACAATACACTTCTTTCATACAGGAGTTATTTCTAATGGCAACACGCGACGATGGCACCGGATCAAACCCAGACAATGCGTCGTGCAACTTCAATCGTTACACGTTTTTCCCTGTGTACCTACAGGGCAACAACAATTCCGTCTTTCCCGAGAGCAGCGCTTACCTCTGCCCTACTATGGAACCGTTACAAACTTCCGACTTCCTACATCCCAGAAGCCGTGCAAACAACATAGAACTCAACACGACTCAACATAGAGTGTTAATAGATAAACCAATATCAATCAATAACCAATAATCAATAAGCAATTTACAAGCTATAATCACCAAACCAAAACAATAACAATCATCATACTGCTACCAGAAAAACTGATGCAGTGTGGAATTTTAAATCCTCCCTTCGTCACAGATCAAATATCACACTAGCTCATTCACTCAATACATTCATTGGTGGGGCCCATAACACCAACACTCACACTTCATTGATCTGTTCTCACGGGAGAGATTATTGTCCAAACGCTGACATGAAAGGAATATCTTTTCAACTAAAGAACTTAATTTACCTGAACATACCTTTATTAAATTCAGAACCTCGGGATATTCCCCTCATTTAGCCGATAGATCCGTTAGATGAATTTGGATATTTGGTGACTCAATTCTTTAATCTACATTTAATCTGATTCTAGTCTCTTCAAATAAATCACCCAACACATTTGTTTGTTAAAATAATAATTTTGTTTATCTAATTAATTTCAATTTCAATAAGTCATAAACCAAACCACGGAACATCATATTTACCTAATCTGGCTATTAGTCGTCCTCTAAGTCAATCAAGTCGTGGAAAAGTCTTTAATTCATTAAAGTCAGGCAGCAATTCAGTCTGTCAAAGATTCAGGATAAACAGCTGTCTAGCAGCGTCACCGTCCTCTTCGTCAGCATAACGTCAGGAAAAAGGAAAAGGAACTTTTTAACTCCCTAGTCTACCTTCTTATATAATGAAACTAACGTCAAAACAAAAATCAGTTTTAAGCAGTCCTGATTGGCTGGTTTGGGGTCATTCGGTAAAGTTCTCACATAGTCCGTAAGGTTAAGTCATCACACTTGCTGGTTCCGGTTTTAAAGACAGTCCTTTGTTTCGTGAATTTGGCGATTCTCCCAGTGTGACCTTGATGGGTACATCTTGTCTGGGGTCAGGAAGAGGCCACTTGTTGCTGGCAGTGGTGCAGGCGCACTTCACCCAAAACCTCGTGAAACGGTAGTAGTCGCATCGTGTGTCTCGGTCAGCCATCTTTTCTTAGGCCCAAATGGTCAACTTAAGCAAATCAAACACAAAACGTAATTAAAACATTGAAATGGCTAATAAAATGTTAACCTCTCACTAATTCCCCTATGTGTAAGTAATTATCTAGCATGATACCAACATTTAAAGCATTTATATTCACCCAGTGATGTAATCTGGTGCAACTTACAATGACGTCACAAAAGCAACATATATCATGCAATATTCTAATTTTCTACCATTAATATGTGTACATATATTAGTATGCAGTTAGTTTAGCCATGCAAATGCAAATCCCACGTGTAATTTTTTCATTAATATAATTGGTGAGTTACCACTCCAAACAGATTAATAGTATTACAATTAATAGATTATTCGAATTAATATAAACATGCAGAAAGGGGGGGGTATACAAAATGTTGTACTACCCGCTCCAGCATATATCTGAATGTAAATATATAAATATATATATATATATATATCTATATATATATATAGTCGCTCCAACTGCACCTCAGGACAGCGCACTCTCTGGACGGGTGCTTCCAACGCGAAGATGCATCCGCGGTTACACATACGCGCTCACTCCTCCTCTTTTACTGATTCAGGAAAGCACTCCATAGGGACTACGGCAATCTTTTAAATCCTTTAATTTATAGCAACCACGGAAAGCATGACAAACATGACGCATTTCGGCTATGCCTTAGTCGAATGTTTTCATTTACCGCGCCACAAAACGGTATACTTTAAATTGCGTTACGTGAATCACGTGACATAATGAAACATGAAAATCAACAGAGGACTATTCCATTGCAGTATTCGGTGCCATATTGGAGTATGATTTAAAAGTACTCCAATGCCATTCTAAGATGTGTGAAGAACGTTACGCATTTAATGCCTTCACCTTATATTACATTTTCAGATAAGTTTCCTCATATTGAGAAAAAAACATCTTAAGCCATGTTTATGCCTCAACTGCATATCTGTGATTACGCCGTGAATCGGCTAAAGATTCTACATGATTACATATCTTTTTAACAATTCACTGATTCACAAAAATGCAACAAAAAATAAAAAGAATTAGTTAAAATAAAGCATATTAATGACATCATAATTTATCAAAAAACAGCACTCAGAAAGCTCAAATGCCAATTCTTCCCCCACATTCATAATCGAGGGGTTCTTAGTTCCCGGATCAATAATATATCTAGACTCCAACCTGCGAAGCTGTCTAATTTTATCACCACCTCTTATGCTCATTGGGACATGATCCAACCCATAATAACGTAACAGCTCCCTCTTGTTATTATGTTTCTCAGAGAAATGTCTCGCAACGGGATAGGTGACATCACCCTTTGCTATAGCCCTCATGTGCTCCAAGATTCGTATCTTAACTGGGTGGATAGTGCTACCATTGTAGCGTAAGCCACAGGGGCATTCCAAGCAATATACCACATAATTGGTATTGCATGTGAGAAACTTGTTAATAGGTTTAGGTTTCTTTAGGCCAGTTACCATAAAGGTTAGTGTACGCTTACTTCCCACACAGGCCTTGCATTTTCCGGAAGGGAAAAAACCTCTAAGATCCCTTAGGGTTCCACCTGTGTTTGGTTTTGTAAATAGATGACTCTGCACCAGACTATCCCTTAGCGATCTGGCTTTTCTAAAAGTTATCAGGGGGGCAGATGGAATATCTGAGCCTATAGTACTGTCTGTTTTTAAGATGTGCCAATTTTTTCTCAAGATCTTCCTTAATTCATTGGCATCACTCAAAAAAGTGGGCACCATTCTGAATTGCCTTTCTCCTGACTCATTTCCCTTTGTCCTCTTTTTGTGGTTGCTTAGTAGAGTATCTCTTGACATACTCCTAACCCTATGAAGGGTTAGGTCTAAAAACTCTTTGTTATACCCTCTGACAACTAATCTACTAATGCTTTCTTGAGCCGCTTTTTCAAAGTTCTCCTCCCTAGTGCTGTTAAGTTTTAGTCGCAGAAATTCCCCGTAGGGAATACTTCCGACCAATCCAGGGAGATGATTACTTGCGGCATGCACTGTAGAATTGTCAGCCGTAGGTTTACGATACAGGGACACAAACAATTGGTTATTATTCACTCTGAGTTTAAGGTCTAAAAACTTCACTGTCTCTGAGCTAACCTCCCCACTGAATTCCAAATTTACGACATTCTTGTTCAGGTTATTAATAAAATCAGCAGCAGATTCGAAAGACCCATCCCAAATCATGCATAGGTCGTCGATATATCGATACCACGAAATAACCTTGCCCATATCTATATCCCCGGGCACTTTGGACACCTGCTCTTCCCACCAGCCCACGAACAAGTTCGCGTAACTGGGGGCGAAGCAGGTGCCCATCGCAGTACCCGACCTCTGATGCTAAAAATCCTCATAAAAAACAAAGATGTTGTTATGACAGAACTCCGTAAATTGTAGAATCATTTTGTTGTGTTCCGTGAATTTTAGTGGCTTTTTTTTCAGAAAATGCGCCACGGCTTCCAAACCATGTTCATGCTTTATCCTGGTATACAGGCTAGTAATATCTAACACAATGAGTTTATACCCCAAATCTCATTGCTGGTTTTCAATATGCATCAATAAATCCTGTGAGTCTTTAATGTACGCAGGTAAGGTCTTTACTAATGGAAAAAGGAATGAGTCAATGAAAATCGACAAATGTTCTGTTAACCCACCCTGGGAGGAAACAATAAGTCTCCCAGGAGGGTTATCACTGTTCTTATGAATCTTGGGAATATGGTAAAAAGTCGGCACCACTGGATTAAGACATCGAAGAAACAGATACTCTTCCATATTTAAATTAGAGGATTTAAAAGATTGCCGTAGTCCCTATGGAGTGCTTTCCTGAATCGGTAAAAGAGGAGGAGTGAGCGCATATATATATATATATATATATATATATATATATATATATATATATATATATATATATATATATATATATATATATATATATATTACATATCTGAATACCTTCTTGATGGAATCAAAGTAAAAAACTGAAAGCATTTCCTACTGAGGAGACTGCAGTAAATGAGGAAATTAGGAAACTTCATAACAAATAAATCTCCCAAGTTGGCCACCAGAGACAAAAGAGCACAAATGCAGCACAAATATCACCCAGATGTAGCCCCCATATAGCCCAATGACAGAAGTGTGCAAAGCACTTATTTTTTGTGTATTTGCAGTTTTATATAGTGCAGACTTGTCAGGTATTGGAGTGCTTTACATGAGCATTGGTTACATCACACAAGATCAAATTCATTTTGGTTGTAGACATGGGGAGAGTAAGTGATTTGACCAGAATCACAGAATGTTGAGCTGAAGCAGAAACTCCAACCTGGTTCCCCAGTTGCAAAGTCTGCAGCTCTGGAAGTAACACCACATCCTCTTCCCTAGGTGCAACATTTAATCAAGTGGTCAACTGGATAAAAAAACATAAAGATTACAAATAATTTAAAAGTTCTTTGTCGCTATTTGAAAACTCAGAAAATATGTCCTCATTTTAGTTTTTTAGAGCACTAACCATAATTTTGAAATGCTCTAGGTATTACAGTTTTGATTACATCAAGATGACGTCAGGCAGTCAACACTTTTGTAATAAATATAGAATGTTAGCAATCTAGTTGTTCATTGAGATACTGTTGAGAGGCAGAGGCCAGGGGCACGGACTCTGAAAATTGAAGGCAGGTAGGAGAGTGCAGAGGCAACAATTTGACCACACTGGGCAGGCAGGAAGGGCAGTGGCAGCACAACAGACTATGGAGGGCAGTGGAAAGGGGGGAGGGGCAACAAACCAACAATACAGGACTGGCAAGAGAGGCTGTGGCAATATAATAGACCATTGTGGGCAGAAGGAAGAGGCAGTGGTAGTACAACCATACATGCCAACAGACCCGTTTCAGCCAGGAAACGTCCAATGTTTTTAACCCCTTCCATGCGGGGCGGATTCCCCCGCGGTGCTGACTGCTGCTTGCGCGGGCGGGCTCATGACGGAACGGTTCCGTCATGAGCACAGCTCAACCGACGCTCATGACGGAACCGTTCCGTCATGAGCGTCGAAGGGGTTAAGCTCAAATGGGCTTTATTTGATCTGTCTCCTGTCTACAATCTCCTCTTTTTCAATGTAACTCAAAGGGGAAAATCAATACCCCAGTTTTTTTCCAAAATCTCCCTCTCACCAAGTTCAAAATGTTCGCAAGTATGGTACATTGGATCATGTTAGGCAGGAGGAATTGGGGTAGGGACATGGACTCGGATAACAGAGGACAGGAGGGACATGGAGAGGTGCACCAAACTGACCCTACAGGGCAGGCATCAGGGTTTGCAGCAGCACAATACACCACACAGGGCATGCGGGACGGGAGTGCAGCACAACAATCCATAGAAAGCAATAGGGAGGGGACAGGACCATGCACATGGACAACAGAGAACAGGGGGGAAAGAGACAATGGTAGCTAGCTGACCATAATGGACAGACAGGAGAGAAAGCTGCAGCATAACAGACCATAAAGGGCAGGAGGGACGGATCAGGGGCATTACAATGGAACAGACAAGCCTGGAGGGAGGGAATAGGGGTCTGCACATGGAAACAGAGTGCTGGGGGCAAGGGGGTAGGGCAGGAGCAGCAAGATGACCATGGAGGTCAGACAGGATGGGCACTAGAAACAAGACACACCATGGAGAGCAACAGTGAGACTATGATGGCATACACACGGACCATGGAGGGAAGGTGGGAGGGGGTCAGGGGCAGCTAGCTGACCCCACAGGGAAGGTGGGAGGGGCCATGGCAGCACAGAAGACCATGCATGGCAAGCAGGAGGGTTAGTGGCAGCACAATGGCTATGATGGGCAAGAAGGAGGGTGCAGGGGCATGCACAAAGGACCATGGAGGATAGAAGGGAGGGTCAGGACCTGGGCACAGACAAGAGAGTTCAGGTGAAGGGGCCTCACAAAAGACCGCGCGGGGCAGGCAGGAGGAGCAGTTGCAGCACAACAGACCAGGGAGGGCAGAAGGGTGTGGCAGTAAAATGGACCATGGAGGACAGGAGGAAGGGGATAGGGGCATGGCATGTGGACAGGCAGGGTGGAGGTGGCAGGTACAGGTTACAGTCATCTGATAATGCTAGGCAGGTGGGAGGGAAGTGGCAGCTCAACAGAACACTCAGAGTAGATAGGAGTGGCAGGTCCATGGAACATGGTGGGCAAAAAGGATGGAGCAGGGGCATGCACAAAGACATCGGAGGGCAGGGAGAAGGAGAATAGGGGCAGCAAGCTAAGCACAGAGGCTAAGCAGGAGGTCAATGATGGGCCATAGAATTGGGCAATGGAGGGCAGGAGGAGTGGACTGGTACATCATGCTAAATGGAGAGCAGTGGCAGCACATCAGACCATGCATGGCAGGAGGGAGGAGGCTAGTCCATGGATTCAGACAACAGAGGATAGGGAGGAGGTGGATGGGGCAGCAAGCTAACTGTTCAGAGAAGGTGGGTATTAGGAACTTTATTGTTTTTAAAAATTTTGTCTGTGCAAACTACTTAAAATATGAACAAGTATGCAGCATAATCTCACTTTTATTCAGGAAGAAGAGGACGTTTGTGACTGTGACTCCGGGCTCACTTGGCAGAAACACCCCCTGACCCTCCACCCCCATCGCAAAATGTAATGCCCGTGAAAAGGGTAGGTGGGCGCAGTGTTATATAGAACATAGTCCTGAGAGCACGATTGAAAATGAAAACTAGATATAGTATATGGTATAAACTATGCACCAAAAAGTGTGATATAAGATGAACCAGGGGGTGAAATATAATATGCAATACATTGTGCGCAATGACAGATTCATTGGAGAGTGCGAGATAGCACAGGCACTAGCGCGTGCTATGCGATATGCGCCTTGGAGTGTAATATGCACAGGGCAGTGTTGTGTAACCTAACTAGTCTCTAAAGTTGTAATATAAAATATGTGGTGGGGAGTGTCACGTTGCATATGCACTGTGACAAAGATATGGATCCCAGATTGTAATATGTATGGCATAGTGCTGTGCGTTATAACATAGGCATCGAGGAAGGCACGTTAGATGGTGCAATATAACCCGTGCAAAGGCAAGTGTGGCATGACATATTCACGGGGTGGTGTTACAGTGCACATGGGCTAGAGAGTGTCATGGCATACGCACTAGCTGGTGGAATACAACACAGAGGTGTGTGGCACTCGGTGGGCACTGGTGGGTGTAACACAGCATTGGGCTCAGCCAGGAGCATGCTGTGACTCTCAAGTGAGGTTTGTCTCCTTTCCAGAGAGTAAAATAAAAAGTATTACACATCCGGCGGTGGATGTGTGTTTTATTAACCGTGAGGGGGGTTTATTGCATAGTTTGGTAGAATTTTTGTCGAATCCCTTTTGAATGGCTTGGTGTGTGTGTGTATTAAATGTGCCCGTCAATAGCTACCCATGTTTGTATAAATAAACGACAAGGGTGTCTACTTGGAGAGTACCCACCGGCAGGGGCGCCAGGATTAGGCACGGTAGGGCGTCAGACACGTCAGAGCTTCACTAGCGGTGTAAATACATTCCACGTGGATTCATTGTATGCATAGTCGCCTTTTAATGAATATCACGTAAATCGTCATGGTGATAGGTACCTACGGTTTGTCCAGCATGTCCTAGGTGTTTCTATAAATATATATTTTTTCTAAATAATAAAAAACAAAGGCCGGCCCCGGGGGATGGGGTCCCCGGGCCATAAGTGGCCTGAGGAGGGGGGCAACGCAGCCCCCCTCCTAAAGAATAAAAAAAAAAAAAAGGCGATGCCCCAGGGGTTGGGGTCCCCGGGGCCGATTAAGGCCTTGGGAGGGCCAAATTAATTTTTTTCAACAAAACAAATGAGGGTGCAGGCCCTGGGGGATGGGGTCCCCAGGGCCAATAAATTAGAAAAAGAAGGGGGGTCACACAGCCCTCCTTCTTAAAAAAATAAAATAAATAAAAGACCAGCATCGCGCCGGAGGCCACGCCCCCTCCTTGCAGCACTCTGCAAACGCGCCCCCTGGCCAGATGTAAGTTGGGGAATTAATTCCCCTTCAATACTGAGGGTCCCTGAGGGCCAACTAACCCAACAGGTATCTCCAGTATGCGCAGGGAGCTGCGTTGCAGACAGGTGTTCTGAGGCCACGCCCCTTTTTACACCTCTATGCAACGCAGCTCTGTGGTGCTTACTGGAGGTACCTAGTGAGCTAGTTTGTCCCTAGGGACCCTTAGGATTCAAGGGAACTTAATCTCTCAACTTAGAACGGCCACAGGGCGCGTTTACACAGTGGTGAAGGGAGGGGACGGGGCCTGAGGTGACGTGTGCAAACACGCCCTGTGGCACGTTTTAAGTTGGGGAAATAATTCCCTTTCAATCCTGAGGGACCCTGGGGGCCAACTAGCCCACCAGGTGCTTCCAGTAAGCGCCACTGATCTGCGTTGCAGGGAGGTGGTGCAGGCCGTGCCCCTTTTTACACCTCTCTGCAATGGCGCTTACTGGACGTATCTAGTGGGCTATTTTTCCCCTAGGGACCCTCAGGATTCAAGGGGACTTAATCTCCCAACTTAAAAAACGGCCACAGGGCGTGTTTACACAGTGGGGAAGGGAGGGGACGGGGCCTGAGGTGACAGGTGCAAACACGCCCTATGGCGCGTTTTAAGTTGGGGAAATGAATTCCCTTTCAATCCTGAGGGCCCCTGGGGGCTAACTAGCCCACCAGGTGCTTCCAGTAAGCGCCACTGAGCTGCGTTGCAGAGAGGTGGTCCAGGCCGTGCCACTTTTTACACCTCTCTGCAACGCAGATCTGTGGTGCTTACTGGAGGTACCTAGTGGGCTAGTTGGACCCTAGGGACCCTCAGGATTCAAATGAACTTAATCTCCCTACTAAAAACGGCCACAGGGCGTGTTTACACGGTGGTGAAGGGAGGGGACGGGGCCTGAGTTAACGTGTGCAAATGCCCTGTGGCGCGTTTTAAATTGGGGAAATAATTCCCCTTCAATCCTGAGGGATCCTGGGGGCCAACTAGCCCACCAGGTGCTTCCAGTAAGCGCCACTGCACTGCGTAGCAGAGAGGTGGTCTAGGCCGTGCCCCTTTTTACATCTCTCTGCAACGCAGCTCTGTGGCGCTTACTGGAGGTACCTAGTGGTCTAGTTGGACCTTAGGGACCCTCAGGATTCAAGGGGACTTAATCTCCCAACTTAAAACGGCCACAGGGCGTGTTTACACAGTGGGGAAGGGAGGGGACGGGGCCTGAGGTGACGTGTGCAAACACGCCCTGTAGCGCGTTTTAAGAGGTAGTTTTAATCCCCTGACCTATTATATACTAGGGGCTTACAGAGGAGGTCATGCTAATCACAAGGGGACCCCAACGCATAGTGTTCCCTAGTGTATGTAGGTGTTTTCACTGTATTCTGAGTGTCTTTTAACATAGCTCTGGCTCTAGGACTGGTTAGTCAGACTCAGTTACCACCAGTATCCGTCTGAAAAAGTTGAGGGTACAGGATGATTTTGCAACAAGGCTTCTTTCTGCTCTTCTTCACATTATCCTTCTTCTTGCACTTTTGTTCGTCTTTGAAGACTTCTGTTGCTTCTTTCTGCATTTCTTTTTTTTCTTTCTGTGCATTTTTCTTCTTTCTTCACATGTCCTATCTCTGTAGGCATAGTTAGAAATTAGCATTTAAAAAACCTTTGAAATTCACTGAAAAAACCATAGGTTTCAAGCACGTTATAGTTAGGAATTAGCATTTAAAAAACCTTAGAAATTCACTGAAAAACCCATAAGTTTCAGGGGCGTTATAGTTAGCTGGACTTTTCACTCGTACAAAACCATTGAAATTCCCCCGTTATAGTTAGTTCAGCTAACTATAACTCACGCGCCCGCAATGCACTGCTGATGACGTCACATATTACATCACTCATGACATGGTCAGTGACATCACTCATGACATCATTGATCACATCTCAAATGACATCACTGATGACATCATCCTTGTGATAGAGTGGCAGACCTCCTCTCCCCCTAATATAACCTTTGATACACACATTCAAAAATAGAAACAATGGACATACCAATACCAGTTACAACAACCTATTCAGTAATTCTAAAATCCACATACACATCCACTCATTCACCAACAGTCCTATACAGTCACTCATACATGTACTCACTCATCATATGTACTCATACACCTATACATCCTGTTACACAACGCCACTCATCCATAGAGTTACTCACACACATAGTCACTCATGCTAATAAAGAATCAAACATCCATTTACTTGCATATACAGTTATACACACACCACCACACTTACTTCTACAGAAACTTACACATACTTAGTCTTTTAAACAATCACGGGCTGGACTGTTCCCATTGGGCACAGGGTCAAGACTGATTTGCATATGGCTGGGTCCAAACTGGAATGGCATGGTGAGCAAAAAAACGATGGATTTAGGCCCAGATCTCTGTACTGGGGTGAATGTATGACATTGTTCTGCATTCTGTCCATCAATAGTTCTTTTTGCATTTGTCACCCCGAGTGGGACGGGTATGCTCAGACGTGAGTCCCGTGCTCTCCATGCCACTGGAATCAAGCTATCCTGGCTGAAGAGGGGTGAAACCCCGAAACCGGTTCTAGGATGCTTGTTTCCAGTCCAGGGAGTACCTGGCCTGGCAGTTCGGGCTGGACTGTTCCCATTGGGTACAGGGTCAAGACTGATTTGCATATGGCTGGGTCCAAACTGGAATGGCATGGTGAGCAAAAAAACGGTGGATTTAGGCCCAGATCTCGGTACTGGGGTGAATGTATGACATTGTTCTGCATTCTGTCCATCAATAGTTCTTTTTGCATTTGTCACCCCGAGTGGGACGGGTATGCTCAGACGTGAGTCCCGTGCTCTCCATGCCACTGGAATCAAGCTATCCTGGCTGAAGAGGGGTGAAACCCCGAAACCGGTCCTAGGATGCTTGTTTCCAGTCCAGGGAGTACCTGGCCTAGCAGTTCGGGCTGGACTCTTCCCATTGGGCACAGGGTCAAGACTGATTTGCATATGGCTGGGTCCAAACTGGAATGGCATGGTGAGCTAAAAAAACAATGGATTTCGGCCCAGATCTCTGTACTGGGGTGAATGTATGACATTGTTCTGCATTCTGTCCATCAATAGTTCTTTTTGCATTTGTCACTACGAGTGGGACGGGTATGCTCAGACGTGAGTCCCGTGCTCTCCATGCCACTGGAATCAAGCTATCCTGGCTGAAGAGGGGTGAAACCCCGAAACCGGTCCTAGGATGCCTGTTTCCAGTCCAGGGAGTACCTGGCCTGGCAGTTCGGGCTGGATTGTTCCCATTGGGCACAGGGTCAAGACTGATTTGCATATGGCTGGGTCCAAAATGGAATGGCATGGTGAGCAAAAAAACGATGGGTTTAGGCCCAGTACTCTGTACTGGGATGAATGTATGACATTGTTCTGCATTCTGTCCATCAATAGTTCTTTTTGCATTTGTCACCCCGAGTGGGACGGGTATGCTCAGACGTGAGTCCCGTGCTCTCCATGCCACTGGAATCAAGCTACCCTGGCTGAAGAGGGGTGAAACCCCGAAACCTGTCCGAGGATGCTTGTTTCCAGTCCAGGGAGTACCTGGCCTGGCAGTTCGGGCTGGACTGTTCCCATTGGGCACAGGGTCAAGACTGATTTGCATATGGCTGGGTTCAAACTGGAATGGCATGGTGAGCAAAAAAACGATGGATTTAGGGCCAGATCTCTGTACTGGGGTGAATGTATGACATTGTTCTGCATTCTGTCCATCAAAAGTTCTTTTTGCATTTGTCACCCCGAGTGGTACGGGTATGCTCAGACGTGAGTCCCGTGCTCTCCATGCCACTGGAATCAAGCTATCCTGGCTGAAGAGGGGTGAAACCCCGAAACCTGTCCTAGGATGCTTGTTTCCAGTCCAGGGAGTACCTGGCCTGGCAGTTCGGGCTGGACTGTTCCCATTGGGCACAGGGTCAAGACTGATTTGCATATGGCTGGGTCCAAACTGGAATGGCATGGTGAGCAAAATAACGATGGATTTAGGCCCAGATCTCTGTACTGGGGTGAATGTATGACATTGTTCTGCATTCTGTCCATCAATAGTTCTTTTTGCATTTGTCACCCCGAGTGGGACGGGTATGCTCAGACGTGAGTCCCGTGCTTTCCATGCCACTGGAATCAAACTATCCTGGCTGAAGAGGGGTGAAACCCCGAAACCGGTCCTAGGATGCTTGTTTCCAGTCCAGGGAGTACCTGGCCTGGCAGTTCGGGCTGGACTGTTCCCAATGGGCACAGGGTCAAGACTGATTTGCATATGGCTGGGTCCAAACTGGAATGGCATGGTGAGCAAAACAACGATGGATTTAGGCCCAGATCTCTGTACTTGGGTGAATGTATGACATTGTTCTGCATTCTGTCCATCAATAGTTCTTTCTAGAAACACATACTTTTTCAAACAGGAACTCTTTCAATCTCTCACTCTCACATATACTCACTTATATACACCAGTAGTCACATATACTAGTTTAAAACATATGTAGTTACTCATAAAGACACTATTGAGACAGTCATTCACTCACTACACACCCATGCACACACTCATCCACCCATACAGTCCTGCACACATGCTGTCTTCAACACATACAAACAGTGAGTCACTCATTCATGCACCTATGCACTACGTAATACCCCCCACCGAACCATACAGACACTCAGACACTCATACTGATACTCAAAAAACCAACTAATAACCTATATAGACACTCATGTAGCCACTCACCAACCCATGCAGCCACTTATACACAAAGTGAGAGACTGATACAGATATTTACATATTTAAACATTACTCACTAAGCCATGTATTCACTAAGATACACTTAACCAGACAGTTATACAATCAATTTTTCAAAAACAAATCATCCATTTAGACACTTATATACCCATTTATTCTTCCATCGACCTTGAGATATACATATATAAAATATATGTAATTTTCGGAAAAACACACATTCACTGGATGATGTCATCAGTGATGTAATCAGTGATGTCATTTGAGATGTCATCAGTGATGTCATCAGTGATATCACTGACCATGTCATGAGTGATGTAATATGTGACGTCATCAGCAGTGCATTGCGGGCGCGCGAGGTATGGTTAGCTGAACTAACTATAACGGGGGAATTTCAGTGGTTTTGTACGAGTGAAAAGTCCAGCTAACTATAACGCCCCTGAAACCTATGGTTTTTTCAGTGAATATATATATATATATATATTATCCATACTTTTTATTTAACAAAGGGGAAGATGTAGTGTTGTGTGATCATGTGTAGTAGGACCCTTGTGGCCCTCGACGGACTCCTTAGCAGTTACGTAATCAGTTGGGTTGTGTCTGGGTGTGGTTAATAAAGTTTATGATGCAATGCGTTCAGTTAACGGTTGCATACTGAAGAATAAAGACGTGTGCTACAGAGCTCCATGTGTGGCGTAGTCATTTATGTGCTCCAGAGCTGGGGTGTATGCTACAACTACGACTCCCAGAATGCAGTGAAATGTTAAGCTCAAAATCCAGAACTGGAAGTGTTGTCCTAGGGACATCGCTTCACTTGGTCACCATAAATGGACCTGTTGCTCAATATAAAGAAAAAAAGCTCGCATAACCTAACCATCACCTCCCTATTCTTAATACAACTTAGATTTCAGATGGAAACGCTGAACTATTTGGGAGGGAGGGCGAGGGGTGAGAGAAAAGTAGACCAAAAATTGTTTATGTGTGTGTAAAAGGCCGCTTTATTAGGAAACAGGTGCACATTACAAAATACAACCTCGGCAAACGCCTTACAAAACTAAACCTCACTAAATAAATAAATAACTAACCAAACGGGCCCCCAAACCCCCACCCCTACATGTTTGGGCCCTCCCCACAATACATCAATACACATTAACATCATTATACATTACGTCATGAGAAAAACATTACATCATCAATCAGCATTACGTCATATATATAAAACATACGTCATCAATAAACTTTATTCACTAACCCATAACTGAATTAACATTTGTCATGTCCCCCGTAATCATCGATCCTGCCTGACCCTGCACTCCTGCAGAATACCCCTTTTAAAACTGAACGGTCAAACCATGACCAACCTGCCCCGGCCCCAGACCAAGAAAATTCTAACGGAATTACAACCAACAATCAACCTGCAACCGAACTGATACACCACGACCCCGCACAGCACCTGCTCCTAGCGACAAATACCAGTACAAGAAACAACCCCTGCACACCGGAGACCCATAAAACAGCCTTTCGAAAAAGAAAATTGCTCACCAAAAGTGAGAAAAACGAGGGAGCAAGGGGAAAGAAAAATACTACAAAAAACAGGGAGGGAGGGTGGGACAAAAAGTTAAAGCACCTAGCCACCAGGTCACCAAACCTAAAATGGTGGCGGATAGCGGGAACGGTGGGCTTTATACTTGGGCTGGCTGGTCCTACCAGACCAGCCCAAATCTAGAACCTTCTGGCAACTTCTGGAAATAACCCCTCGCAGCCCTCCCAAACCGCCCGGGGGAGGAGACCTCCCTTCGGTCGGCTCCCTCCCCCAAGCCCCCCTTGGGAGGGAGGGCGAGGGGTGAGAGAAAAGTAGACCAAAAATTGTTTATGTGTGTGTAAAAGGCCGCTTTATTAGGAAACAGGTGCACATTACAAAATACAACCTCGGCAAACGCCTTACAAAACTAAACCTCACTAAATAAATAAATAACTAACCAAACGGGCCCCCAAACCCCCACCCCTACATGTTTGGGCCCTCCCCACAATACATCAATACACATTAACATCATTATACATTACGTCATGAGAAAAACATTACATCATCAATCAGCATTACGTCATATATATAAAACATACGTCATCAATAAACTTTATTCACTAACCCATAACTGAATTAACATTTGTCATGTCCCCCGTAATCATCGATCCTGCCTGACCCTGCACTCCTGCAGAATACCCCTTTTAAAACTGAACGGTCAAACCATGACCAACCTGCCCCGGCCCCAGACCAAGAAAATTCTAACGGAATTACAACCAACAATCAACCTGCAACCGAACTGATACACCACGACCCCGCCACCCAGAAAGGCAGGCGAGTGAGGGGGGGAAGGGGTTGAACACACGGAGCCTTCCTTTCTGCCCCCCAACCGCGTAGCGAACGGAAAGATAATGGTAATCAACGCTGCATGGCCAAAGCCCGTGCTAACACCTCCCGAAGCTCTAAAAGGTAAAGGTCCATACCCACACGTGACAAATGTACTCCATCATCTCGGAAAAACTCTACCGATTCAAATTTTATTTCTCTGTGCGATATCCTACTGAAACCGAGGCCCCTGCAGCAACGAGACACCTCCGAATTCACCTTTTTCCTTGCCCGATCCACAGCCCTGGGGTTCACAGCCCCTCTCCATGACCTACGCGGTATCAACTCCGTCCAAAACACATGGCACCCAGACCAGAGTTCCTTAATGAGGCCTAAATCCCGTTTCATAGCCCGCAGTAAGACAACCCCTTTCGTGGCACAAAGATCATTTTCACCCAAATGAATGACCAAAATATCCGGGCATAAACCGCCCACCATGTTACTGTTTAAACAAGGGATTAACTCTCTCCAGAGCATCCCACCTTTACCCTTCCACACAATATTAAACATACGATCATTAAAGCCGAGTTGTTCTCCAAAGTAGCTCCGTGCCGCCTGGACTCTGGCCCATTTAACGAAGGAATGCCCCACTATCCAGACCGAGACCACTGGCGATCGAGGTCCAGCAACGGATCCTGAAAGAGAAAACACAATTAGAAAACATGTCTAGGCTGAGAACGCCTGCGCGTCTTCAGCCGGGCTCCGCACATAGCGCCTGAAACAATTAGAAGACCAGCGCCCCAACCTCATAATATCCATCTCCGTCCAACCTCTGTGAAAGGCCTCCGTGGCTGCACCTATACGAAAAGAATGAGTACCATATAAACTACTATCAAGCCCGATGTGTTGCAGGGCTTTACGGAGAACCATCCGTAACTGATAAGATGTGACCGGTAAACCATTGATGTGTTGGAATACGAGGGCTTCATCCCCACCCCCGCACAATGAACGCCAGCGCCGCGCCAGCAATAAGGGGCAAGTGAGCTTTGGGACGCGCGCTTGCAACCAAACCCCTTTACCTTTACCCGTTTGATCAGTTTTGGAGCTGGATAACCAAACATGAACACCTTTATCATAACAAAAAACATCCCTCCAGTGTAAACCACCCTTATGCTTGGTCCCCAACAACTCTGAGACCCTAAAAGCTCCAAAAAACATAAACGCCATGAGCATGGAAAAAACACACGCCTCAAAATCATCTGAACATACCAAAGGTAAGACTGTAATTAACCTAGCCAGTATTTGCCATGATAATGGAGCCCGAGATCGAACCACATGACCCTGTTCCCTGGCCCATCCCTCAAGCATTCTCCTGCCTATTTCCCCGGCTGACGGGGTGTAGCCCCATAATAACTGTCCCATAAACGCAATACCCGCTAGTTTCCCCGCTATAGTCACTTTAGTGAGGCCCTTATCCATGAGGTCTAGTATAAAATTAACAACATCCTCTGACCGCTGCGACAGATCCTCCCGTCTGACAGCTCCAGAAGCCAAGAATTCCCTCCAGGCCAAGGAATAGGCAGTACGTGTGGACCCCGATAAAGAACCTACCACCAATTGTACGACCCTACTTCTCCTACACGCCACAGATGAGTCGGCATCCGCGTCGGGGATCCGTCTGCCTCCCTCGCCAGTCCACGGAATCTCCCCCACTGTGAACGAGACAAAGCATCCGCAATGTCATTGTCCACGCCAGGAATGTGTAAAGCACGAAAATGAATGTCATGTTTCAAACAACCGAGAACGAAAACTCTCATCAATTTCAAAACCTGGTCGTCCCTGGCAGACTGTCGGTTCACAATCTCCACAACAGCCATGTTATCCACACGAAACAAAACCTTCTTGTGTGCCAATTCCTCCCCCCATAGTGTCAAGGCCACCAAAAGAGGGAACAATTCCAAGAAGGTGATGCTGCGACCACCATTCAACCATTCATCCGGCCAGCGTTCCGCACACCATCTGCCGTTCCAGAAAAGGCCAAAACCATCACTGCCAGCCGCGTCAGAGAACATCTGTACGTCCCACTGGAAATCCACATCCCTGACCAAGGGAACACCATTGAAAGAGGTCAAAAAGAACTTCCACATTCTCAAATCCTCCTTTACACCGGCAGACAGGCGCACACGATGATGAGGTAAGTGGTGTCCTGCCAAAGCCCTACCTAGCCTTCTACAAAAAGTCCTACCTGCTCTCACCACCCTACAAGCGAAATTCAAATGACCCAATAGCACTTGAATTTCTTTTACCAAAACTTTCTTTTTGGCCAACATTGTCTCTAGCAGTTGCACCATGTTGCTCCTTTTATCCTCAGGCAAGCGAGCGGACATGAGTACAGAATCAATTTCAATACCCAAGAAGGAAAGGACCGTACTGGGGCCCACTGTCTTTTCCGGAGCTAAAGGAACTCCTAGATCTTCCATGAGCCCTTGGAATGTGTCCAGAGCTGCCTGGCACTCCGCGGAGCCCGGGGATCCAACAAAGAAAAAGTCGTCAAGGTAATGTGTCACCAGGGAATGACCAGTCCGATTTGAAAAATACCACTGTAAGAAAGTGCTAAAACATTCAAACAGCGCACATGAGATTGAGCAGCCCATAGGTAGAGCTTTGTCCACATACCATTGACCGCCGAATTGGATACCAAGGAGGCACCAGTCGTCAGGGTGTACCGGCAACAGTCGGAAAGCAGATTTTATGTCACACTTAGCCATTTCAGCGGCTGCACCCGCTGTCACAACTAGTGACATGGCCACATCCACAGAAGAGTATGATACCGACACCTCCTCCGGGGCAATAAAATCGTTAACTGAGGATCCTTCCGGCCATGAGAGATGCTGTATGAGTCTGAACTGACCTGCCTCTTTCTTAGGAACGACACCGACTGGAGAGACAATCAAATTGAGTAAAGGCCACTCTGTGAACGGGCCAGCCATCCTACCCTCCTGAACCTCCTTAGTAAGTTTGTTCTGGACCACTGCAGGATGTTCCAAAGCCGATTTTAAATTGGCAGACCACCTCCGTTCCCTGGACCCTAGGTAACCCAGCCGGAAACCAAACTGAAAACCATCTAATAACTTGATTTTTGCAGACTCGTCGTCATAACCCTGTAAGGCAATCCGTAGCTTGTCCAGTTTAACCGGAGTACGAGCCTTTGGCCCCAGAACCCTTATTACCTCTGGATCCCCGACCCCTTGAGTTGGAAGTACCTGAACCTGACTGTTTCCCCTGGTGGCTGCCCGAAGGCTCGTTGTCCCAACATTTAGATAACGGGTGTTTCCTCCCGCAACCTGAGCACTCATGCCTGAATTTACAGTATTCCCTAATACAGGAACCCTTATTGAATTCCCAACAGAAACCTGACTCTGAGTGAGTGTTAGAGCCGGACCCCACCCCTCCCCGGGTGGGCTTCCCCTGAAAGGGCCGGTACACTAGAGGCAACCCACTGGCCGTGAAGACAGTCTTACCCCCAGCTGATGACCCCATTGTGTGTTGCCATAAATCATTATCAAGTTCACCCCATTTTGCCTCAGGGTCCCACGCCATCCTGGCCCTAAATTCCTCGTCGTATTGAGACCAGGCAAAACCACCCCCGGTGATCTGAGCTTTACGAATCACATCCATGTACTTAAACAGTGAAACGCTGCGCTCAGGGAACTTTTCACAGTACACACTGGCATAAATCAAAAACGCCGCCGTCCAATTTTCAATATTTAAAGGGACTTTCGGGCGTTTGGCCAACTCAAATTCTTCCTCTTTGGAGCCCTCCTTAGACCGGACTTCTCGATGGAGAAGCTTAAGGAGCTCCACATACTCACCGTTCCAAATTCTTTCTTTAGTACTAAGCATCAAGTGGGCACCCAGAGGCTTCGTCACCCCCATATATGGTAATTTTTTGATTTTTAACTCTTTACTAGCCACAGGCTCTTTAACAGTGCTGGAAGCACCAGCTATAACTCCAATGTCCGGTTTGTCTGAAACCTTGCTGGAAGCACCAGCCATAACACCACTGTCCACCGTTACTGTAACGTTGCTGGAAGCACCAGCCATAACTCCACTGACCACTTTGTCTGTAACGTTGCTGGAAGCACCAGCTATAACACCACTGTCCCCTTGATAAGGAACTTTGCTGGAAGCACCAGCTATAACACCACTGCCCCCTTGATGGGTAACTTTGCTGGAGGCACCAGCTATAACACCACTGTCCCCTTGTTGTGTAACTTTGCTGGAAGCACCAGCTATACCACAGTCCCCTTTACTTTGTAAAAACATATCGTCAGTACCGACTGCAGTGTCCTTGACATAGCGACCTTTAACCAACCGGCCATCCGTAATGACCACATCAAGTTCACCACCGGTACCCACTGACACCATAATAGGTTTGGCCTGTGGGACCGTGTGCTCACCTTGTAACAGAGAGACAGCCCTCGATGGCTCCGCCCGTGGCGCCGAAGACAATGCATCCGGTCTCCGAGGTGCCCTACCCGATGGGCCGCGCTCTCTTCTCCCTTGCAGTTGCCTCTGGACCACTGGAGCCTGTAAAACACTAAGAGAGGAATGAGAGGGCACCCCCCCCTCAAGATCCCGAAGTTCACCTTCTTCGGGACTCTCCTCGTCATAGTCCAACACCACCGAGTCCACACTAGTATACATCATATCACCCCGGGTCTTACCTAACCCGGTATCAACCACTGTACATTTCAATGATTTCGAAACTCCAGGTGGGGGAGCAGACTGTACACGCCTGTACGTCCCAGGGCGCTGACTCTGTTGCTCCATAGCCGCCGGCAAGGCCTGCCACCTATACCTGCTACTCGTTGGGGCCAGCGGGATCACGCCAGACCCTCGTGTGCTGGCCGCGTCGGGTTCCCTCGGTGGAACAGAGAGGGCCGCGCTAGGCACTCTCCTCACTTCCCCTTGGCGAAAATGGACTGGACTGCGCCCTGCCAAGTCTGGAACGCCGCGCCTAACCTCGCCCTGAAAAGAAAAAGTTTGGACTGGTGTGCTAGTGTTCCTACCGTCCACAGACCAACCACACACATTCTCCCTTCGAGTAGAATCAACAAACCTCCCCTGACCTCTCTCCACAGAACGGCCTCGCGCGTCATGCCTTAATGGAACCACCTGACTCTGCGAACCACCTATCACCTCGTCGTCGTCACTATTATCCAAATTATCAGGTGCCGAAAAGGAAGCGCGCCTAACAAATCTAGGGGCTGAGTCCTGGCCTGCTAAATCCTTCTGAAAAGTACGGTGCGCCAGGCCCGCCGCGCCAAAATGCTCCCAGCCTGGAGAACCACACATAAAAAACGGACCCCCAGAGGCCCCAGATAAGTGCGGAGCCGTACTCCTGGGTCCTTGCATAGGCCCGCCACTCACCTGACCAAAACCTCTATCGGGGCCTAACAACGTGCCCTGGAAGCTAAACCCCCCCGCATTGAAAGCCCCAGGAGCCGGAAAGCCAACCGTACCCATTCCGGCCGAGCCAGCAACCGCATGACCCACACCAAAAACAGGCTGACGGTTCTGTAATACCAATGGAAAGGGCCCCCCCCTCAAAAATGGAACACCCCCATCTTCCGATCTAAAGCCTTCACCCTGTTGCAAACCAGTAATAGCACCACCAGACGAAACATTGACATCCATTTGGGCCCATTCACCCTCACCTCGAGAGCCACCGCCCCCAGAAACCAAGTCGCCAGTCGCCGAACCCGGGGTAGAGAACAGTAACGGACTACCAACATTGCCTCCACAATCAACCACTCCCACGGCGGCCCCTTGAGCCACAACCTGTATACCAGGTGATGAAACAGTCCTGGACCCCACCAAACCCCTTTCCTGGCCCTCCCCGGCTCGAACATTGATCGGAAAATGACCTAAAGGAGTTAACAATCGCTGACCATCGTCAGGGGCGAACTGAGTCTCACCAACAACTAAAATGTCCTCCTGGGCCCCAAGGGCAACCTGTCCACGCTCGGAGTCCTGTAACGCAAACTGCACCGAGCTCCTGCGACCTCCGCGCACAAACAGCGGGTCCGAGGAGGAGCGTTTCTTGCTGCCTCCCCGTCCACTCTTGCCCCCTTTCTTTGACCCATGCCCCCGGCCCGCCCGTAACGGAAAATTCCCGGTATCAGAAGCAACGTGCAGTTGAAGCGGAGGGAGCCGTGAAGGTACATCCTTCCCCCCGCTCAACACACCCGGGGCCTCCGGAGCCTCCGAAGCACCGGGCTGCCCCCCAGACGACCGTTGTGGGGCCGGCTTCCTAGACCGGGAGCGGCCCCTCTCGCGTACCTGACTCGGCCGTCTCCTCTTCGGCGAAGAACAAGCTATTACTGCGGCCCCGACACCGGCGGAGGCCTGGCGGTGAGGCCTAGCCTGTCCGCCTCCCGCGAGCAGATCCAAGCGACCGGCATCAGCCAATAAGCGCATCGCCTCCAGAACTCGTGCGTCTTCCATTACTAACCTCAAAGTAATATCGCTACAGGTAAAGAATGAAAAAGAAACGCACACACACAAGATACTCTCACAAAAAGTTAAAGCACCTAGCCACCAGGTCACCAAACCTAAAATGGTGGCGGATAGCGGGAACGGTGGGCTTTATACTTGGGCTGGCTGGTCCTACCAGACCAGCCCAAATCTAGAACCTTCTGGCAACTTCTGGAAATAACCCCTCGCAGCCCTCCCAAACCGCCCGGGGGAGGAGACCTCCCTTCGGTCGGCTCCCTCCCCCAAGCCCCCCTTATATGACGTTTTCAATGTATCTTGATTTCTCCTTCAAACTTTCTGAAATTGTATAGTTACCTAGCTTCAATGCTACAGTCTCATTTCTATTTCTATGCTATTTCGCTAGCATATAGGTGACACCATACACGTTTGAGTCTGATCTATCACGGCCATCATCCTACTGCAGAGCACGTGTTTAAGGTCATTGTTTTGGTCATCTGATGTGTTTTTTGTTGCAGTTGTATATAGCGAACTTGACACAAGGTATTGGGGCGCTTTCCATGAGCCCCCGTTACGTTACACATTAATGTGTATAATAACGTAGTTAAACATTGGCCGTGTAATATCGCAATAAGATCTTGGTTCTGCTTGCATGAAATGCATAGTATGAATCTGTCCGTGTAAAAAGACTGCTGTTCATTATAAAGGGAAGGTTCAGGATGCATGTATGCGGCAATACGCCCATCCCAAGATGGCGGTCCGTTTATCATTCTAAAGTTCAAGTGAGGTGACTTGTAAGTAGGAGGCAACAGTGGGGCAAAGTTCAAGACCGTGATAGCCACCCACGGATTGACTTGTAAGTGGGCGGCAACGGTGGGGTAAAGTTCGAGACAGTGACAGCCGCAGAAAATGTCAATGGCCATGGCACAGCTCATCCGGAGAAGTAAGTAGAGGGGAAAGGAGTATAAAGTGGGGAGTGTGTCCGTGAGAAATACCGCAAGCTGTTTTCCTTACAACCCATCAACTCAAGTTTCCAGCGCCGGCACCGCTTACGCCCCCGAACTAAAGAGCATTATCAACTGTGTAAGCCCATGGGCAGCAGCCCATTTTTAACAGCCCAAACACCTAGTCACACAACCCCCCCCCCCCCCAATATCTTTCGATAGTACGCATGCCATCCTATACGTTACTTTAACTGTGTCTCCTTCTCTGTACCTCTCAACGAGTCTCCAATCAGGCAGAAGGAGAGTAGTTTGAAGTCCATAAAATCAATTAAGCGGAAACTTTTTTTGTGGTATGCTGGTTATAAGGTCACCTTTTTCAATGTTGTTTTACAGTTACTACCTGCAACAACATTTCATGGGCCAATGGTGACTGGTCGACACTCGGGCACCTTGGCATTTGGTCACTTTGTCACTTTACATGCTTAATCTGCTCAGAAAACCTATACATCGATTATTTTGTAATGCATTCTTTACTAATTTGTTGCTCATTTCAGCAGCCTTCATGGAACCTGAATAATTTCCTTTATCCAACTTTGTAGGTGCTTGTTTCATTTTATGGCATAAATGGTCTGTTTATCTACAAGGATACTTTATTACCATGAATTATTGCAGTAAAACATTATTGTAACTCAATTGGTATTTTTACATTAACCTTTGCACTCTGATTAATTATAAATTCATGCTTGACCAAATACTAATTGTGTGCAGTTTTTTTCCATATTTTTAATACTGATTTCCTAAGTCTGCTCTGTTTTAAAATGTGTATACTATTTTAATTAACCATAATACACTTGATTGACTTCAAGGAAGGAGACATCCTCCACATAAGTGAGTTGAGAGATCTGCATTAGCATTGTGAGGTCTTCAGCAGACTCCAGACAACGCCAGACATAATGCTTATTATCAATTTAATTTGTATTGCAGCCAATTTTCTTCTAGCACTTACATTTACATCGAAATTATCATTCATTCCTAGTAACAGTCCTGGCAATTTGAGGATTGTCTTCCGTGTGCATGTATAATGCATTTTTAAACCGAGCTCCTACCTTTCCCTTATGAAGGAAGCTCTCACCATAACGTACTGTTTTTCTTACGTCGAAGCCTAACAAACAGTGCAGCTTTCTGATTTGTTAAAAGCATCTTGGGGACACTCTGAAAGCTGGCCTGGGAATGCATTCCGCCCATTGCTTACCATTGCCTTTGTTTTCTAACTCGCATTTGCTTGTTTTCTGTATGCTGGCTTTATTTGTTTTAGGCTCCTCAGCTTGTTAGTCCATCCTGTGGAGCATACCCTGTTCACTGTATTCTTCCACAGTGCTCGCTTTCTGTAAACAGGCCGTTACATTTCGTTCTTATCTTGTTACATTTGCTGAGCATTCAAAGACAGAAGACAAATGTCAGGCTCTGTCTTCTAAGGGAGCTTGATATTTACTTTTCTTTCACTGACTTCAAAGTGAGAGGCTTAATCTGACAATCTGGGGCTGTGAAAAGGGGTGGATTTTTTTCCACTTTGGCTCTTTGTAAGGTTGTCTTGTCTCTTTCACTTTCTCTCCCTGCCTTAGTCGTAGTTTCGGCGTTTTGCTAGCGCCATTACACCTTTGGATACTGTGCGCTCTTCAAATTTATTTTACTTACTCATTAAAGGCTTTTTACTAGCACACAACAAAATGTAACTGTCTATAAATGAACTATGCACATATTTCAGAATATATCAGAATTAGGAAATAACAAATGAAGCATGTTGTTTTGTAATTCTGAAGTGTGCTGGAAACAAATCAATAGGATAAAGAAAATCAATACACTAGGTGGTGTCATTCGGTACATTAACGCTTATGTGCTGTATAGTTTTATCAGTAAAACTATATGTCTGTGCAAATGTAATGGTCATTTGAATTGAAAATGTGTTGTCTGTAATGGCAGTGCACAACCACACCATGCATATTCTACTCTACTCCACTCCACTGTATGCTATTCTACTCCACTCTATTCCGCTCTATACTGCTCTACTCTGCTCCACTCTGTGCCACTTCACTCTACATCACGCTATGCCACTCCAGTCTACACCACTTTAGGCCACTCTATGCCACTTTACGAGACACTACGCCATTTCGCTCTTGGCCAATCTACTCCCCTATATGACACTCCAGTCTACTCCTCCCTACTACACTCTATGCCTCTCCACTCTACTACACTCCACACCACCTTACTTCTGCACTCGGGGCTACGCCCCTCCACGCTATGACACTTTACTCGACTGTGACACTTTATGCCCCTCCACTCTGTGCCCATCCACTCCCCTCTGATACTCTACTACACTGTACTCCACTATACATCATTACACTCTCTACCACTACACACTAAGCCACTCTATACCATTTAACTCTTGTCCTCTCTACTCCACTCTTTGCCACTCCACTGTTTACCACTCCCCTCTACTACACACCCCACTGTATTCCACTCTATGCCCCTCCACTCTACATCTCTCTACTCCCCGCTGCTCTCCAACATTCTATGCCTCTCCACTTTACCCCACTCCATGCCCCGCTGCTCTACACCCTGCCACTCTACACCCTGCCACTCTACACCCTGCCAGGCTACACTCCTATCTGCTTCACTCCACCCTTCCCCACTCCACCACCTTTCACTCGGCAGTCCACTCTGCGGCACTTTACTCCACTCTACTCCACTTTGTGCCACCGTATTAATAAACGCCACCCTACAGTACGCCACGACCCTCCGCTCTGCGTACGCCACGACCCTCCGCTCTGCGTATGCTATGACCCTCCACTCTACACCATGACCCTCCGCTCTGCTCCACTCTATGCCACGACCGCAGCTCCACTCTATGCCACGACTTCGCTTCACTCTATGCCACCCTAATAAACACCATACTCTTCCGTCGGGAGCACCAACAAGCCTTGGCAACTCCAAACCACTTACAAGTGGAAGAATGTGCAATGTTGGTACCAGCAAGGTCAAGGGGATTCGCCACAATCGGGGGAGCCGGGGCAGGCCTGAGCAATCAGGGGAGCCCAAAAGAAACAAAGATGACCCTCAACAGGACCCACAGGCCGGAGGCACTGGAGTCGCAAGAGGACCTCGAGCAGCTCACCAAAAGATGCAGGCCACGGTGCAAACGATGCGGGATGGATGAAGAATTTGGTCACTGGAGATGCATGAGGTTGGGGCTACTTGGAGCCTGTAGATCTTGGTGGAAGGAAGCCAACAAGCCTTTGCAACTGCAAGTCGACGCGGTGCACAGGGGTTTGGTTACTGCGGCTTCAACGAGGGATTCTGGCCTCACACTTGGTGAGAGGGCAGGGCAGGCCTCGAGGGATGAGAAGAACCACCACCTGTGTTGCAGAGCCTTTCGGAGTCTGTAGGAGCTCCGGATCAGCAGACCTATCAGCTTAGTTGCGGTGCCTGCGAATGCAGGGCAGTGACTCCTTCACTTCAAGGGAGATTCCTTCAGGTGTCTTTGATGCCCACAGGCCTTGGAAAGTTCCTGTATGGTGCACAGACTATGCAGCAGACGAGCAGGGAGACGAAGTTGAGCCCAAATGAAGTCCAGAGTGCCCAGACAGTAGAAGTTGAAGTGGCGTCTGAATTGAATGGTTTCCTACGCCTAATCTGGGGACCTACACTCAGGTAAGCCCTTAAGTACCCCAAAGTAAGGGTTGAGACGATTCATGGTTTCCTCCCAAGGGAGGGATTGGTCAGTGGGGAGGATACTCCAAAGTCCTTTGTCCAGTTTTGCGCCAGAGCGGGAGCCAACGGCTCCCAGAGCTGGTTTGAACTGGACTATGCAAGGAGGGCACCAAATGTGTCCCTCATGCAGACTGATGTGGTGCTGGCAAGCACATCCACCCAGCCCCAATACACTAAATCTTGTCTGGGAGGTGGTCACACCTCCCTGTGACAGGATACCCTTTATTTTGTCTTACCTTGGTCGAGCTTCGCTCAGCAGCAGGAGGGCAGAATCGTGTGTCTGGTCGGCTGCAGCCATGTTGTGCTGTTCGTATCTAGAAGAATGGCACCGGGGGCACTGAGAACCTAATGGAGGGCCTTTACAGTGCTTGGAATCATCCTAAGCGGTATGATTCCAACATGTTTGATACCAAACATGATAGGATTCGTTGCAGCCAATTTCGAGATGGTCATTGCGTAATTACGCAGTGCCCCTCTATATGGTATATGGCTGCTTCACTTACAACCCGGGACAATGGACTCCGAAGGTTGTAGGGGTGCCCAGCTCATGCAGGGGTACTCACACTTCTATCCGAGCACCCTGCCTTCAGCATTGCGAAGGCCTGCTATAGGGGTGACTTTTAGGTTTTATGTGCAGTGACCCTAGATATAGGAAATTAAGCAAAGGTTGGTCGCACACTGCTCGTCACACCAGCAAGTTGCCCCAAGGGACTGTGGTAGATGTAGTGGCGACGGCGGGTACGCCTATGCCACGATGTATAAAGAACAGTATGTGTTGCGTTAGCCATCCCTGGACACGTGTTTCGAGGTAGTTGCCTCTCGTCAGCAGGGAGCAGGTCAGTGTAAAGGGGTGCCGCGTGGACTGCCAAAATGTAATTAAAACAGGTCAAGTACCTCTCATGGCGCGCACCCTTTTACACTTACCTGCTCCCTGCTGACGAGAGGCAACTACCTCGAAACACGTGTCCAGGAATGGCTAATGCGACACATACTTTTTCGTAAACACTGTGGCATAGGCGTACTCGCCGTCGCCACTTCATTGACCATAGTTCCTTGGGGCAACTTGCTGGTGTGACGAGCAGAGTGCGACCAATCAGGATTTGATTTATTACGGCTCCCTTGAGCCAACGGGCTGACGAGCCTTGGACCTGCACCTGCGCGCCATGAGAGGTACTCTACCTGTTTTAATTACTTTTTGGCAGTCCACGCGGCACCCCTTTACACTTACCTGCTCCCTGCTGACGAGAGGCAACTACCTCGAAACACGTGTCCAGGGATGGCTAATGCGACACATACTTTTTCGTAAACACTGTGGCATAGGCATACTCGCCGTCGCCACTTCATTGACCATAGTTCCTTGGGTAACTTGCTGGTGTGACGAGCAGAGTGCGACCAATCAGGATTTGATTTATTACGGCTCCCTTGAGCCAACGGGCTGACGAGCCTTGGACCTGCACCTGCGCGCCATGAGAGGTACTCTACCTGTTTTAATTACTTTTTGGCAGTCCACGCGGCACCCCTTTACACTTATCTGCTCCCTGCTGACGAGAGGCAACTACCTCGAAACACGTGTCCAGGGATGGCTAATGCGACACATACTTTTTCGTAAACACTGTGGCATAGGCGTACTCGCCGTCGCCACTTCATTGACCATAGTTCCTTGGGGCAACTTGCTGGTGTGACGAGCAGAGTGCGACCAATCAGGATTTGATTTATTACGGCTCCCTTGAGCCAACGGGCTGACGAGCCTTGGACCTGCACCTGCGCGCCATGAGAGGTACTCTACCTGTTTTAATTACTTTTTGGCAGTCCACGCGGCACCCCTTTACACTTACCTGCTCCCTGCTGACGAGAGGCAACTACCTCGAAACACGTGTCCAGGGATGGCTAATGCGACACATACTTTTTCGTAAACACTGTGGCATAGGCGTACTCGCCGTCGCCACTTCATTGACCATAGTTCCTTGGGGCAACTTGCTGGTGTGATGAGCAGAGTGCGACCAATCAGGACTAGATATAGGAAACCTATAGCTTTAAAAAGTGGTGCTAGCACCAGCTTACACAGGCTGCAGTGGAAGTCCTGTAGTTCTAGTTTGAATGGTCTCCCATGGGTGGCATAATACATGCTTCAGCCCATGGGGGAACTCTGGGGTACCTATGCCCTGGGTACCTTAGTACCATATACTAGGGATTGATAAGGGTACCTCTGTGTCCAATCTGGGATGTACCTATGTACTGAACATAACCATTTAGGGCAGAAAGCAGAGATACTGGGGTTATAATTAGCATGATCCCAGTCTGACTAGTCAAAAACGGCTTTGCACCAGGCAAAAAGTGGGGGTAACCATGCAGAAGGATCCTACCTTCCTACAATTGTACAATGTAAAACACTGTCCGCATGGATCAAAAGATACAGGGTTTCAGTTGACCATTCATCTCTAGGGATATGGATTATACATAGCAATCAATTATCGCATATCTATATCCTTATCATTGGTGTACATCCAAAGATATAACTATTTTATGAAACTCATTGTATATACTACGAAGAAGTGCATGTTAAGACTAAAATTTAGATCAAATGCATCAGCAGTTGTCATAAATACTGTCCAAGGAATGCATGTCACCCAGAAAGATCACTTTGTCTCTCTGGGTGGTTTGGTCAGTTATGAGGTCAGTGCACTCTTCGACAAAGGCCATGTTATTACCTGGTGGGTGGTAGATTATATTCATTCTGAGGGGAGAGTTGTGTTGAATGTGTAGGTCTAGGATAAAGCAAAAACCAAAGGAAATGATGGACGGAGTGATGAACATTGCAAGCACTCACCCCCAGTCAACTGATCTGGGTTTAATCCATCACCGTTCTTTAGCCCACTCTGCCACCCCAGTTCAGACATGGCCATATGTAAATCAGTCTGACCCTGTGCCTCATGGGAACAGTCCAGCCCGAACTGCCAAGCCATGTCTTCCCTGGACCGGAAACAAGCTTCCTAGGACCGGTTTCTGGCATTTCAGCCGTCTTCAGCCAGGCTTGCTTGAATCCAGTGGCAAAGTGAGCAAGGGACTCACGTCTGAGCATACCCTGCCAACTTATGGCGAACAAAGCAAAAACCAAAGGAAATGATGGACGGAGTGATGAACATTGCAAGCACTCACCCCCAGTCAACTGATCTGGGTTTAATCCATCACCGTTCTTTAGCCCACTCTGCCACCCCAGTTCAGACATGGCCATATGCAAATCAGTCTGACCCTGTGCCTCATGGGAACAGTCCAGCCCGAACTGCCAAGCCATGTCTTCCCTGGACCGGAAACAAGCTTCCTAGGACCGGTTTCTGGTCTAGGATAAGGCATTGAAACGTGGCGAAAGGGCCATTTGGTATCTACTTGCATTGTATTGATTATCTGTAGAAGACTGCGATGAGAGAGATGTGTAGCCAGAGTGAGTCAAGGGAATGTGTGGATTTTTGGAAAAAAGGTAGTTTAGGTGAGGATATAGTTCTGATAAGCGGGTGACAGTAAGGAGATCCAAAGGTGTAGTTGTGAGTGTGTGTTCAGTAAGGGAGGAGAGTTCTTGTGAAGGGTGTGCAGGGCGGTAAGGTGTTGAAATCAGGAGTCATCAGATGAGGTGACTCAATTGAAGAATTATAGCTTCTATGGGTTAGGGGTGTGATGTTGAAGGGGGAGGGAGGACTAGACCGGTGTGTCAGTGATGAGTATGGGAGGTAAGTGGGGTGTATTTGGAGGGTTGTCATTGTGGAGGAGGGGTGTTCTGTGTGTGTGTGAATGCAAGGCAAGTTGGAGTGTGGATCGGCATGAGAGAGTGAGGTATGGTAGGATGGGCTAGTCTGTGTGTGATCTGGCGGGATGGGTGATGCCAGTGGGCTCTGGTTGGGGGGTTGCTAGTTGTGACAAGTTGAGTGTAAGTAAATGATTAGGGTTAGAAAAGGTAGCAGGTGGGGGACATTTTGGGGGTTATACTGAACGTTGGGAAGTATAGATGGGCGAGTAAGGGTACCCTGTTAAGGGTAGGTATCAAGACCACTGGTTGTGCATTGGTGGGGAGTTTAGGCAGGAGTTGTCAGTTGTGTGGGGTAAGATGACATGTTGAACGATGTGTTGGAGGAGGCTTGCAGTAGAGCATTGAGGAGGACTAGAAAGATGCAGTCAAATAGTGAAAGGTGCAAATCTGTGGACTGATTCAGGATCTTACTATTATTGTAGATGGAGATAGTGAAGGTTCCATTGAACAGTGGTGAACGGGAAATTTGGAGCTTGCAGCCATGAGGTGGTAGTAGGTGATTTGTTGAGTTTGTCGTGGAAGATGTTGAACCAGTATGAAGTTTGAAGAAGATAAGGTCTGTTTTAAACTTCCCAAATCGACCGCTGTGCTATTGACCAGCAAATAGTGTGTCTAGAAAATCATCCAAGGTGTTGTGTTTAAATCTTTTTGCTGAGGTTTTGGAGAGATTAGGAGGGTAGGTGATCTTGAAAGAGTTGATTTCAGCATTTTCTTTCTTGGTAGACCTTGTGGTGCCAGGGAGTTCCGCTATATTTTACACCGGATGGAAACAGATTTGTCTAAGTGATGCTGTGGGGCAGTTGTAATGAAGGTGCGCGTTCTTAGTAGCGCACCAGTTCGACTGTGAGCAAAGTGTTCCGATCCTTTAAGAGTTCATCGGGTCCTCAGCTTTGCCAGAGAGAGAGGGCAAGAGATAGAGTTCCTTTCTCTGGTTTCCGATCTGGTCCAGAGAATGTGGTCCTTTCCGTTTTCCGTTCCAATAACTTTCGAGGTCAGCTCAAACCCTGCATGGCCCTCCTCCCTGCGCACATCCACACAGCAGACTAGACTAGCATATATATTGAAATCAGTGTGATGTATACGTATGTACATACGCACATGTATTCGTGTGTGTGTGTGTGTGTGTGTGTGTGTGTGTGTGTGTATATATATATCACCATAATTCTCCTCCAAAAGAAAGAGCAGAGGCCGCACTGGGGAAACCAAGGAAACATCATTTATTCAGCAGTAACATCGGCGAATGCATTTCGGCTCCATCAGCCTTCATCAGCGCCAGGGGTGTTTGGGAGGCATTTTCAAAAAACATCACTGTATGAAGGTCCCGCCTCATGCTGATTGGCTTGGCACCGCTCCACCCCAATTACGTTGGATCACCTGTTGCAGGTCGCGGGTTTCTTGTGGCCTGCAAGTCCCAGGATGCATTGCACAACCAGGTAGGTAGTGCGGGGGTGTTGATAAAACCTTGTGGCTATGCGGGCTTTAGCGGGACAGTCTGTGATGCTGAAAGTTGCTATACTCCTGTTTTTCTGTTGTTGAATGAATGCGCCTCCTCATCTCCCCAAACTGCACCAACCCACGGGTTCAAAAGTCCAATCGGCGGGGACAGAAATGGAAATCCACCTCGCCCAGCGTGAGGTTAATAACCTCAACATATATAATACAGTGGTGAGGAAACCCTTGTAGCTTCATAGTGAATGCCTGTTCAATGCACGCAGTTCCACTGGTGTCCAGCTCCGGCGCAGGTTCTTCAGACAGCCACTATGCAGGCATCTCTGGTGGACCCACGTGCTTGATATGGCAACCTGTGTGCAGGCAGGTGCTGATGCTGCGGGTAGCCTCTGTTCAGGCAGCTCCAGTGCTGATGCTGTGGGCAACCTGGTCAGGCAGAGTTGGCGTAGTCCGCTCCTTTGCAGGCACGCCTAGGAGGCAGGCTCCGTTATAGGGTCTGGCTCAGGCGCCCGGTAGGGTATCTGAGACCCTCCCTGGGCTCGGGGCAGCTCGGCTACGGCATCACGCGGGGTGAAGCAGGGGGCAAGGCAGTCCGGTGCCCGCCAGTCTAGCGGGGGATCCACCGAGACCTTGCTGTAGATAGAGGCTGCTCCGTGAGCTGCGCCTAGATGTCGATTTTAGGATGCTGAACAGCCAGTTGGCGAAATTCAATATGAAGAAGCAGTCCCAAGGATAAGGGGCTTCTCAAACTGAGAACATTTTGCTTTTCATTTTTCTTTAACTTTATTGCGTTCCACATTTTATGTTCACAGCCGGGGATGTCACTCAGATTAGCGGGATTGTGGTGCCAAATCTGCGTGTTACCATTCTCAAAGTGGTGAGATAGCACAGCGGGTTGAAGTCACTGCTGTGCATATTTTTGTATAACCTGCAGTTTGGAATCCCGGCGTTTTGTTATTGGGTCACTGTGACACATGTAGAAAGAACACGATCACTCTACATAAGAGCTACATCGAAAGAACGCACTGACTTCACAACCAGGAAAGCAGTTTAGAATTTTAGATTGCTTCTGCAGAGATCTGTTTGTAACTTGCAGGTCATAGGTTCCTATTTCAGGTTTTAATCCTTCCTAGATGCATAAAACTGGTCACTTTGAGTGAGTAACAATAATTCATTTTATTAGAGCATTGTTAATGACATTTCGAAACGTCCAGGCTGTTGTGTCTTTTATAAATCTGACAGATGTTTGAGGCAGTTGCATCTATCAGTGTTGGGATCAAGCACAAAGCGAAACCACTTTGAAACACGCGTCTGTGGAGTCCAGTGTGGTTCATATGTTATTGTTTATAAAGGTTCATTCTTCTGCTCGGCGCTGGTTAGTTGTTTCCCACTGTTTTTCGACTGGTTTATTTATTGTCTGAAGGGAAGGTGTATCCAACGGGATAAGGCTGTCTGACAGGAGCGTCGCCCCACTGCGGAAATGCAGCAGCCAGAAGAAAAATAAAATGACAATAAAACTATTTTATTGTCATTTTATTTTTACTTCCAGGCCGTTGATTCTGGGGCGGGGTCATGATGCAGCGTCACACAGCAGGGGATGAGGAGTGGTAGGCACTGAAAGTGCACATGTCGGTTTGGCGGCAGTCTTGGGACGGCCAAACTGACATGCGCACTTGGATATCTCCAGGCTGCTCCTTGGAAATCCTACTGCTCAGGGTGACAGGCTCCCTGCTCCTGCTGGAGCGCAAAACCGTTCCACTCCAAGGAATGAGTATAATGAGCTTTCCACCTGCAATTAGGATCGATGCTTGCTGATGCCATCTGTTAAGTCGCAGCGCCAGGATACCCGGAGGGTGACAGTTTGCACTATATAAGTTCATATACAATACAATACACTCCACCCATTCCCAGCGCTTCTCTCATGCTGGGAATATTAGCATGAGAGAAGAGCTGGGATTGCGTGGGGTCTGGGAGCCTGTGCTCATGGGAGTTGCAGTGTCGGGACAGGAGCAGAGGAGCAGCGAGGCGCAGCGCAGGAGCAGAAGATCGCGGCAGCTGGCAGGAAAGGTACGTTCATATTTTTACTATAATCCCCCCCAACCTCTGATTGGCCGAAGCCACCGTGATTATTTTAAATAATAAACATGTCCTGCTTTCTTCTTTTCTAACCATACTGAAGACGCAACTTTGGCTTCTTACTTGAGCTGCTGTATTTTTCTTTAGAAAGGTTTTAGATGGCTTTTGGGCACTTTGATCCCCTCCGCACCAGGGGTCAAATGTAGCGATTTGAATTCAAGAGATATTGATAAAGGTAGCATTCTCCCCCGAAATATTTTATCATGGCAGCAGAACATGTCTTGTGTGGGGAAAAATACTGTCTTCAGTTTTAACACACGAACAGGTTATTTTGGTTGATCACAAGTGCTGCATTTATCAAGGATAGCCATCTGCAGGACATGGTCTTCTAAGCTCTTCTCAATTTGATTTAATTAATATTCTTAATTGCAGAGCCCTTTTTGAAACATCTACTGGCATGACAAACTGTGCCAAAAGTGGTCCTTTTAGGTCTCAGCTAGACAGGTCATGCGCTGTCTCGAAGAGACATGTGTTCTATTTGTGGGCTTACAGGCTGCCCATCTCCTCGCATTGTTAAACTTCAGCATCCCTCTTATTTTCTTTGCCATTCGTCATGGCATGTGGACACCATGCCATCTTCTTATGTTTGGCACTCCCATAACGAATAGACCAATGACATGTCTCCTTACACTGCTCCTGGTTTGCAAAGCTATTTTTTTCTTTTTTCGAGCACTCAATAGGAGTACTTGTGTTTTCAGGCCGTTTCCCTTGTACACATACCACTAAAATGCCTGCGCATGTACATAAACAAATGCATTTCTTAAAATTTTGTTAAAACACGAACAGCACTTGTTTGTTGTGTTTTTTTTTTTTTTTTTTTGCACAATCCAATGGTATTGGAGCGCTCGCTCCGTCTTGCCATAGCGAGAACATGAGCTGATGTTACTGGATTGCTTTAAGTGCTCACCAGTTACATTCCAAAATGACACATTCATTTTTGTCGCTGATCTTGCTTCAATGAAGGTATTTTTTTTTTGCCTCTTTGTTCTTGCTTTCTCTTGCCCTCACCTGTCATCGCTTGCCCAGCTCCCCATCCCCTACTTCTTCCACTACCTCCCTCGTTGCTGCTTCCTTTATTTTTATTTGTTTTGCACAATCCCATGGTATTGGACCGCTTGCTCCGTCTTTCATCTTGCCATAGTGCTAACACCAGCCAATGGTATTGGAGCGCTTTAAGTTCTCAACAGTTACATTACACAATGATACGTTCATTGTCGTACGCAGGGGGAAGCATAGTGATTTGTCCACAATAAGAAACTGTTCAGCCGACCCCAAGATTCAAAACTGGCTCCCCAAGTCCCCTGTCAGTAGCTCTCACCGTTACCCCACATCCTTGCTTCACTTCAGGGCTCCTCAACTGTTTCTCGCTATCACTTGCACATTTGTTCAGCAAGACCCTATCAACACCAAACAAGGGAGAGGATGCGGCCTGACTACTAGAGCGGTCGACCTCGAATCTGGGAACCGAGTTCGAGTCTTGGCAGGGACGATCAACATCCTGTGATTGTGGGCAAATCACTTAATCTCCCTGTGCCCAACTACATAAAAATTTGCCTGTCTGTAAAGCAACTGGTGCTCATATAAAGCGCTCTCATACCTTTGGGTCAAGTTTGCGGTATATAAAACTCCACACACAAAAAAAGCATCGGCAAAGCCAATAGATCTTGTCAATGCCAGAGCTATTGGCCTTGTAAATATGAATGTCTTTTAGCCATGTTGTCTAGCAGCACATCTGCGGTTCAGCATGGCTGAAAATCGCTAAACAAAACGCTGTGATGCGGCCCGCGCAGGCCACATCATAGAGCTTTTTTATGTTGGGAGGGGCAGGACAATAAACTCAACATGGGGAAGAAACTCTGCCCTGGGTCAACATCCTGTGATTCTGTGCAGTCAGTGACTTTAAACCATGCTGAACAGCAGATGTGGTGTTCGATAACTTGGTTAAAAGACATTCACATTGACAAGGCCAATAGCTCGGGCATTGCTGAGACCTATTGGCTTTGCCAATGCTTGTTTCCACATTTGCTGCATTCCCTTCCGAGTGCGGGACAGTTTTTATAAGATGCTAAATGACTGTCTGACCCACAACTGTAACTTTCAACGTCGCTGGACTCATCAGGTCTGACACTGTTTTCTTTATTTCTCGGTTTAGCACTGTCATGTCTAGATTGTGTATTTGTGCTCACGAGATTAACTTCGTGGTCCAGTTCTTCTGGTTTCTTGAGCATTTTCAGTTCTTTTGCAGATGGTGTTGATAACTTTGTCGAAGCTTAGGTTTTTGTGACCCAGCAAATGTTCCTTAGCCTTAACACACGTCGTGCGCATGACCTCTTGGTCACAAATCATTTCGTCTGTATTGCCAAATACCCAGGTTGATGCCAGCATGTGCAATGTTGCCGATTTCCCTTACCTGTTTTGCCTGGAGCTTAATATCTATATTAAAAGTTGGGACCTTCCATTATGATGCTAATACTAGTATCAACATATTCCTCCATTCTTTTATTTACCTGTATGTAAAGGAACCGTTCTCTGTCCCCATCGGGTTTTTCAGCAGATGCCATATTATCAAGTAACAGTCTGCCCTCAGCACCCAAGCAGTAATACAGCAGAACCTTTTTGCTCTATTGTGCTTCATCAGCGGCACCCAGTTGCAGCTCACAACTTTTGATCTACTGACTCCAGTGTTCTCTAGGTGGCCCAGGCAGTTCCAGGAATGTAGATGGTCTAGCAACTGCATTTGTTACCCCATCTATGGTGCACAAATGGAGAATCACTGATTAACTATGTGTTCAATTATGTGGTGATTGTTGGGGAAGTAGGTTACCACTGGTTTGTTGAGGAAACCAACCTAGAATGATGGGTAAGATGCAATTGTGCAGGTTTGATCTGCTGGAAGGGATTCTTGTATTGCAACAGATGACACCTGAAAGTATGTCTTTATCCACTTGTTGGTGTAGGAGCACCAGTAATGTTTGTGCTGAGCAGACACAATCTCTTATGCAAATGTGGGCGAAATATATTCGTTCACAGGATCTGGCCTGAAGCATGAACATGCAATGGTGGGGGCATTGCCAGGTTGGATGCTCTACCCAGGGCAGTTGAATGTGGTAGAAGATGCAAGAGAAGCGACCAACAGAGTTTGGTACAGCAACTCTTGAGAAAGAGTGCCGGTCACAGAAGGTCCGTGGTGACTCGCTGAGCGGGGAGGAGGAACTGGAAGCCGCACAATGAAAATCATAATACCGGGAGGCTTAATAAGGACCCGACTAACTCACTGAAGCAGATAGGAACAGGCACAGTGGGACGATCCCATGCTCATCGCCAGGAAAACCTGTGGTAATGACACAGGCCAACGGGAAGGAATACCATGAACTTTATTTTTCAGCTAGTCTCTTTTCCACACGGAATGCCCAACCGTCACCCACAAACAGTTGAACCTACATCAGCATTCTAAAGCGCAGTAGGGAAGGGAAGGAGGGCAGAGATGGTTGGGGGACCTCAAGGAAGTTAGCACAATAAATCTACATATACTGTCATTTATGAAAAAACATTACATATACTCATTTGTGTCAGATGTAGACATTGCAGAGGGCTTTAGCTGCTGGGTGCCTTTTGGGTGCAAATGCAGCTCATGGGGTAATGGGGAGAGTTCTCAGAACTTTTTTTTGAGAACTTGCCACAAACGCATGTTTTTTGATATATAAAAGACTAGCAGTGTTTTGCAGTCAGTGTGGATGTTAGTGGCTAGGATCTGTTTTCAGTAACTGCACAAGAATTGACGAGTAGAGATGTGTTGAGATTAGGTGTGGGTTATATATTCTGTACTGTCTGCAAAATTAATGGAATTTTGCCCATTCCACGTTATGCGTGTAACGCAGAGTTCCAGACAAATTTTGCCAAATACTGCGCGGTGGAGCTTTTTCTTGCATGCGGCTCCAAAACAGTAAGTTGTTGTGCTTGAGGGAGATTTGGCGTCCCCCCTAGAGTGAATTTTGGTCACTAGGAAGGCATCTGGTGAGATGTCTCCAACACAGGCGATTGCGACCATTCGCGATCAAAAAGCTGGCACTCTAGTAGAAAATCAACTTGAGCTGCAGCAAAATCAACGTGAGAAGTTGCACGTTCTGGTGTGCCGCATGGTACAGTTCGTGTAGATTTTTCAGCGTGAACGACCTCCCAGCTCTAAATCACAGTGCGAGCAGTGCAACATGCCTATTTCCACCCGTTTGTGGAATTCCATGGAATCATGCAGAGTTTTTTTTTTTTGTAACTCTGCAGAGTAAACTCTGTGAGTCCTGCCCAGGCCTAGTTGGCATCAACTGTAGCCATTTTCCCCCAAGAATAGATCATTTTATCAACTTTATTTCTTGTTTAATTTTTTATTTAATTCTTTCTTTCTCTCATTCTTACTTTTTCTTCTATATTTTGCAATTGTTACTACATAGTTTCTCAGGAAGCGCGGTGGATTTGCCAAAATGTTTGCTGTTCTTTGCGCTGTGTTTATTTATGTACCTGGTATGAGAAACAAACAGACAAAGCTCACGAAACAACATTTCTGTGTCAACAATAGCAACTGTGAGCTCTCCAGTTACTTTCGGTAAAGCTGAGGGGTTATCTGCAAAACTGTTTTTGATTATGAGAGAGAGAGAGAGGGAGACAGACAGACAGACCCCCTCCACTGTCTGAGAAGCTTTCCTCCTCCCAATCTTGTGGTATGACACAACCAGGGATATCCAAAATGAATCCCACTTCTTTTTTGTTGTAATTAATACTATGAACCAAACTTTAAGCCTGAACATCAGAAGACAGCCACTCCAGCATTTGCAGATTTTCCTTTATCAGTAGCTGCAATATTTACCCTGTATAATCTCTCAGGTTGCTATAATCATGAGGTTTTACTGCCTTTGAACGTGAACTAAACTTCTCAATATTTCTCAATTAATGTGGCAAGCCATTAGTTTAAGCTTCCAGCCCTTGAGCTGATCAGCTGTTCTAGCTAAAGCAGCAGTCTAATAGTAGCCTTTCAGTGAATATATTATTTTACCTTATTCTAGTACTTATAAAAGTTACCTAGCATAGTACTGTCTCGTATGCAAATAATATTGTTTCCTTTTACAGCTTTTGCATCCTCAGATTGCACGCAATCTCAAAAAAAGCATCCTCTGTGTTCAAAGGAAATTTGACCTCGTCATAAAACTTCGAAGTGTTGCATCTTTTTCCTCTCAAATGAAAATCCCCTTGCTTTTCATCCTCTACATGCCGACTCTCTCTGAGCACAGCTTACTGTAATTCACAAGCGTGCTTGCCTCAGTCCCTATTATTGTATTTCTGCAAATTCCCCACACCTCATTTCTTAGATCAGTTTATCCATTAAAAATAACAATAACTAATCTCCTGTTATCCCTCTATTAATAATGCCACCCATGAGCATGACTCTCTCACAAAATATCACACCTAACTTCTTTTAATTTAATCGACCACAGAGAAACTGGATTATTCACAATAACTAACAATAACCACTGAAAAAAAAACAACTAACCTAGGTTTGTGTTCTGTAGCAGTGTGCTGCCTGGTGTAAAGCGCTTCAATGCCTTGTCAAAGGTAGTAAGTGCTATATAAATGCAAGTACAATATATCATCGCCTCCTGGTCCACACCTGGAGAATACTTTCTTCTTTGTTCCAGTGCAATGTCAGCTTTACCAAACACTTTGTTTTGCCCTCTATTGGAACACTTTAGTACCATGTACTTCTTTTTGACCCGCTGTTATCCCGAAGATGTTCATGAAGATGATGGCCCTTCGGACGATCTCCTGCACTCATGGAGATTCAGTTTCACCCATATGCTGATAATTGGTTGATGCATGCCTCATCGCTTCACCTTGTTAAGAAATAGATGGGTCTGGTTTGTTCAGTGCTTACACACACAACGCAAAACACATGAGGCGCAGGGCGGCTTATACATAGACATAACGTGAGGTGCAGGGCGGCTTATACACAGAAAAACAAATGCAGCGCAGGGCGACTTATACATAACAAAAGACATGAGACGCTGGGCGGATTACACATAGTCCAAACATGAGACGCAGGGCCATTTACACACAGGACAAAAATAACATGCACAGGATAGTGGGGAGAAACCCCACAACACACCTCCGGAGAGGTCAAGAAACTGTGCCTAGAAACACGGGACACACGTCCGTGCGACGCACCTCGGCTAGAGGTCAACTAATGAGCACACAAAAGTGGGACAAACCCCAAAACACACCACACGGAGAGGTACACAGATTGTGCATGAGTGTGCACTGTGTGGTAATTTAATAACCTACTGACACACCAAATGTGCACTGTGTGACCACTGCTCACATGTAACGCAAAAGCAACCTAACTGGTTCTGGAAATTGACACATCACACAATTAAAATGTCATTGAGCAGTTTTAGAAAACATCAAGTTAACTACAACACATCCTGTGTAAAAAAACGACTTTGTATGAAGTGTATAACTATAAATTGCAGACTAGACCATCAAATTTTCATACAACAACTGAATGGTAAAATATTCATACAACAACTGAATGGTAAAATATTTCCCATGGAGTCTCAAACTGATAATGTGACAAAATGTCACTAGATGGCACAGAGCAGTGAATATGTACAGAAACAATTATTCACAATTTTTTTAACAAAATTACACTCCACTCGAGAAAAGAATGCCACCCACAATAAAACAACACTGTTATTATTTAAAAGACACTTGTGCCACGATAAACCTTTCATGTATGTATTGCTCATTAGAAGAAATAAATACAAGCAAGTTGCAATAGTTTAAAACGCTAACATGGAACTAAAAAACAAATCCACTCAGTCACCAAATAAGGCTCATTGTTCACGAAAATTAACAAGCGGGCAAACGATAACGAGAGAGTGTATAATTCTTGCTCCCACGACAGCTGCGCTGACCAAGTAGACTTGAAACAACTTTATTGACACGTGGTTGTCAAAACGTGGTTGGCAGCATGACTCCGTGATCAATCCATTCATGTAAATGACCCCAAATCCCAAGATGGTGGCACGTTTACTCATGCTGCACCGGGTGGCTCCCGGCATCAGCGTGCACCAAGCCGACACACTGAAGAAAGAAGATTCCGTGATGGAGGTGACGTGAGGACACAGAATGAACAACGCGCGACACGAAGCGTGGACAGGTAAGCGCGTGCTTCGCATGGCTCGTGCGTGCCCGCTTTAACACAGAACCAAGACGGTTGAACTGCCATATCAAGGATGCAACTGGGGCAAAAAAAATAAAGATAAACTCACCCCACAACTTGAAATACCAAGCGTCCACCACACGTGCCATGTGAAAAAAAAAAATGCCTGCGCCGAAATAAAACATGCCGATTCCTCTCACACAAACTCGGGGAAAGCTTCATTTCTCCTTGACATCCAAAGCCCCATACGATGTACAAAGTTAACGATCCATTTTGGGAAGGCAGTAGCGAGGGGAAGGCAACAGGAACTGTTCTTGAATAATTTAAATGTTGAAAACTGTTACCAAACCCCAAAGCATGACACAGGGTCATGTAGAAATAACGCAGATACAGCGCCATATTCATTTTGCGCAAAAACCGTTTTTGTGGTCTCTTGAAGGGACTGGTGATGGTCAGGCTTACCCTCTCCTGAGGGCACAGCAGCACAGCAGAGGTTTACCTTGAAAGAACAGTACAGGAACAAAACGTTGAAAAGTGTCAGGCTTATCCTATCTTGAGGGCACAGCAGAGCAGAGGATTACCCTCTCTTGAGGGCACAGCAGAGCAGAGGCTTACCCTCTCTTGAAGGCACAGCAGACAGCAGAGGCTTACCCTCAGAAGACACAGCACAAAACACAGGCGTTGGGCTCACTCTCACTTGAGGACACAGCAGAGTACAGGCTTACCCTCACCTGAGGGCACAGCAGAGCACAGGCTTACCCTCTCTTGAGGGCACAGCACCTGACACAAGCTTTCATCAATGTCAGGCTAGATCTGCAACTAAACAGACGCTGTAAGTACAGCAAACAGAGACTTGAGCTGCAGTAGAGACCGGAACTGGCACTGTAGAGTTGAGGGCGACCGTTGTAGAGGTCACTGGTGGGGCTATGATGTGCCAGGTATTTGAATGAACGCAGCTGTAGTTCCTTGAGTTGCTTTAGCTTGATAGGAGGTACTCCAAACTTGTAGACTTGAATTTGAAGGTTACTGAGGTAGCAGAAGCAGGTTCTTAGTTTAAAGTTGTCGCCAAAAATATGTAGTAATCAAGTCCACACTGGTAGGTATGATTCAGATGATTTATTCAGGTTAGTTACAGGATCAGGTATACAGCCAGTGTAGAGCCAGAGTTAAGCAGTAAAGACCCAGTGAAGAGCCCTTAAAGAGCCCCTCCAGGAGCAGCCAGCCAGGCGCTCAGCCCATCTCCAACTGTGTGTTTCACAGATCAACATTCCACATGACATCATCACCCAGTGTTCCACTGATGGAGAAGTAAATAGGAAGAAACACACTGTACCAAGATATAACACTTGTCTGCACAGAAGTCCAATGTCACGCTGATTTATTATTTGAGGTTTTGTGATTTTACTAGTCAAAACAAATCAAGAATCATACTCTGTGATGCATAAATAAAAACAAAAAGCTGATTTCCACCCATTATCATTTGTGTGCGATATTATGTTATCAGTAAATCTGTATGTCTGTGCAAATTTAGTGGCCGTTTCAATGGAAAATATGCCATCTGTAAATGACAATGCTCTACCACACAATGCTTTAGTTACATTCAAATATTGTCCTTTCTCATGTCCATTAAAGGTAGGTGGGTCGCTAAAGTTTGTTGTTCTAAAAAGTGGGTTGTAAAAGGTTTGGGAAGCACTGAGATAGATTATGATTTTAGAAGAAATCAAATGCAGTACTGTCTTAGCAGAGGGAATCCTTTGTGCCCTGTTCCACATTTCTGTAAGTCATGTATTTCTCTCTCGTGCAGGGGCTGTGAAACTGATATGAACCAAAAGATCTCCTTACTTTGGGAGAAGGCTCCTGTGTTTTTAGGTCTCGCCTGGCGAACGCAGCGCGAAGCGCTGCTGTCTGCCAGCGAGATCTATTGTTGCTGACTTGCCTCGGAAGTGGGACAGGAGATGGGCACGCGCAGGCTCTTGGCGGATTTGAGTTGGTGTACGCGCTTGCTTGCATGTCCCGTGTTAATTAGCCTCTAGGCAGTAGTTTGCTTGTGAACACGCTGTAAGACGCGCTAGCGTTTACTGTTGTAGAACATCACAAGTTTATCTGGCGCCAGGTATGTTAATTAGCTTCCTGCTTTGTTGTTTGCCGATTGTGGTTCTACAGTTCCAACAGAGGGCATAAGCGGCTGCCTTGTTGGCGCCATGTGTGCTTCTATTATTGACAGGCACTGTAGAACTGCATGCTGCTTTAGTGTTCGTTTGCTTGGAAATGTGTTTACGTTTCGATCTTTGCTGCTTTATTCATATTTTTGGCGAAGTATCATTTATCACTAACTTGTGTTTCTAGTGGTGCCATGTGTGATTCTATTATTGACAAGCACTGTAGAAATGCATGCCGCTTTAGTGTTCGTTTGCTTGGAAATGTATTTACGTTTCGATCTTTGTTGCTTTATTCATATTTTTGGCGAAGTATCATTTATCGCTAATTTGTGTTTCTAGTGGTGCCATGTGTGCTTCTATTATTGACAAGCACTGTACAAATGCTTGCCGCTTGCGATGTTCGCAGCTTTATTCATATTTATGGCGGGCTTCCATTTATCGCTAATTTGTGTTTTTAGTGTACAGTTTCCCGGGCTTAGAGTCTTCGTCGGAAATTTTTTATTTGAAAGGTTTTTTCAAACTTGCGATCTAGATTCTTAATTTTAGCACTTTTGCGTTATATAGATCGCGCTGCATTTCATATCGCTGTTAGATTAGTAACGTGCTCTATATTTTACTGAGTGTCTGATGCAGTGTTACCTGCTGCTTTATGGTGGGAGCGAGGCACATTGTTATAAGAGCCTTTTCTTATAAGGCAAGGCAACATTGCCTATTGCGGGGCGCTCGCTCGTGCTTTTACGATTGTTGTCTTATGGCGGGCTTTCATTTGTCGCTAATTTGTGTTTTTAGTGTACGATTTGCCGGGCTTACAGTCTTCGTCAAACATTTTATTTGAAAAGCAAATATGCTAAAAACATTTAATTAGTAGGTACATAGTTTTGCCTATGCTGTTATAGAACCAAAGCATAATACACATAAAAAACTGCATGCTGTGTCTTTAGGAATGCGTGCTCAGTAGTTTTTCATTGCAACTACAGCTGTTGTATTATGTGCATGCTGTAGTCTATGCTACGTTAACAAGCATCTGTTACTGTTACAGTATAAATACATTTTCCAAAAAGAGTACCCCAGTTTTAGTAAATATTATAAACAATATGCATTTCATTTTCCCAGTTTCCCGTTTGTTTTTTTGCTGTCCGCTTTACTTTTATCTTTGGGTTTTCCTGCACGTTTCTGACTCTGTGTACGCTGCCTTTTTAGTAGCCACTGATTAAGCGTATATAGGTAACCGCATAAAACTTCCTTTTACTGCTGCCTATACCGAGGTTTCGTTTCTCCAGTCCACCTTGCTTTTCCACTACAGACACAAACCACATACAACTATTATTGTTCATCATGCTACAATTCCTATCGTGCTGCGAAACTACTACCCCTGCATCCCCCCCTTTACTCGCTATAGGACCGTCTATCTCACTACTAGTTTCGCTTTCATTTGCTATTCTCGCCAGGACGCCTTTATTAAACTGCATGCCCCAGTACCTCCACATGACCCCTGCCACAACTCCGACCACCCTGTCATCCTTGCCCCTTTGCTCTCCCCCACTAACACTACTATCAAACTACGGTCCCTAGCCCCTGCGGTCTATCTCCTTCTCTCCCTGCAATACATATACACCCCAGTGCCACCGCCCTTTCCCCACCATACCTTTCATCCCACTAAAACACCAAACTCCTTCGCTTTATCCCCGCCACAACTGCTGCGTCACACTAACACTACGCGCCTCTCTGCTCTACTCCCATTATGCCACTTACCGCGTTAGCGATACACGTCTTTTCCCTAGACCTCCGCCATCACTCTTCTAACATACTCAAACATCTAACCACCGAGTTCTACTCCTACAAATCTTTCTAATAATCATGTCAGTGTATACACGTGCTATATTTGTTGAGCGGTGTCTTCTTCTACTTCATCTACTTTGCATCATTTACCAAAACCATTTCGCATATAATGCTATGCAAAGTTGAAAAACATTTCCCACATATCATGTTATATGAAATTTCATATTTTGCTACTAATATTTACTGCGGCACAATTGAAAACCTTTTCTTAAAACTTATACCCTGAAAACCATGCTACTGCAGTTTTTACTGTTGCTATTTTAACCATCGCTATTACATTAGCTTAATCGTGCTATTGCAAAACGTATTTGAAAATGATGCTACATAACAATAGCAATTAAAACATACAATATAATCTAAACTATGTAATCATATTTTAAGGTACTTACAGTTAGCAGCATTAAAAAAAGCATCGCTAGGGAGCTTCCATGTGCGCATCCGGGTAACATTCTAATCGTAAACGTGTATGGCGTCCAAAGCAAAACGCCCTCAGCAGCAATGAGCACGCCAGCCAAGTACTACCACGTGATATATTTTTTTTGTCCAGCATACGTTTAGCGGTGGCAAACCGCTTTGAAATAAATGCTCGTTCTTTTAGCAAAAATAGTCTACAGATAAAGATGCGTTTTAAATGTTTGCTTATAAAATGTTGCTCTTTCGGCGACACACTAACAGATGCATGTCTAAAGACATAATGTAAACACGTGTAAACTTGTTTAAAAGCCTTCGCTTAAAAAACAAAAAGATTAACAGCAAAAACATAAAAAAACCATGCAGGGCGTGTCATTTTAGGAAACTATTTATTGCTTCCATGCTTCACAAAAACACACTTAAGTCTTTTGCATACATTGCACACAAACAAGCACATTGCCTCGTAGTTATAGACACACACAAACCTGTTGTGCAGTATAATCAGCATTTTGGCAGCAGTGCGTTATAAAGCTATATTGATTACACGGTAATATAAATCGATACATTGTTGTACTTTTTTATCTGAAAAATTTCGATTACCAATGTTAAAATACAGTACTTACCTTAACTGCTACACCAATGCCACATAAAAAATAACTAGCAGAAAAATCCCACTAGTGCAAAGTAAGCCATTACAAACCTATTTTGCAGTTTCATTAACACACATTAAAAAAGTTGCAACTATTATACTTGCATTCTTATTTGCAATACCGATCGCTCCAACTTTCATAATGCGAGACCTATTGCATTGCAAATGCTTGTTGTTTTTTATTTCTTCACTGTTGTCCAGGGGAGGGGATATTGGGCTATGACAGCATGTGTATTTGTAGTGGCTATGACCAGGTAGCATCAGATGCATCTTCTACACACACTTTTTTTAATGCCACCTAAAACCCAAGGTTGACAAAATTCTCATCCGAGTTCTGTCTCATGAAAGAGTCCTTATCTATAGGTAGTTTGAAGAAAATCACATCTACATGTGAAAGAGATTCAGTGTCCTCCGCCTGTGATTCTGAACATAAATGTCTGTGCCAAAGGTTGAGGTGCCACTTTGGGGTTGTAATCTGTCAAAGGATTGGGATTGAACCTGGATATTGATAGGTCTTCAACATGAAGGGAGCTAAAGATAGCATTTTTCTGTTCCACTCTAAGGGAGGCTCCTCCTGGTTTCAACAGGCAATAAGTTTGAAAAATCGTACATAATCTCGCAGGGGGAACCCAAGTTGTCTCCTCTTACTTCATGGGCGCAAAGACTCATTTTCCCTTGACACTGGTTTTGTATCTCCTTGGAACAGAGAATGTTGAGGTTAAAGCCCTTAGTCAGCTTTTTACATCTCCAAGTAAACTTCTCTCTCCATCTTGTGGTGTTCAGGATGTCCATCAGTGGAATGGTCAACAGTTCCTTAAATGGATATGTTTGCCTCTTGCCACAACTCTCTGCGAAAGGTCTGCTTGAGGGGAGCATCCTGAGGGGATGGTCGGAGATGCTCTGTCATTCCTTTGGTCCCAGTAGCTGTTGTTTGCCTCCCCTCTTTTCCCAAAAATCAGGAAGGACGAATCCTCTTTGATTCTCATGGGTTCTTTTTGGAAGTGCAGGTCTAAGTTTCTCCAGATACTCCAGTTGGCTGTCTGACTGGAATGGTTTGATTCCCATTCTTAGTTGTCCCAGGGAGGCCAACGACATGGCTACTGAGCGGAGTGTGGTTATGCAGTCTGATATGCTCTTTAAAGTTGCTGGGGGCCTCACACAGCATATGGCAGCATTAGAGACTGGAGATTGGAGTGAGCCTCACATGCTTTCTCTAGTTCAATGTGACACTTTGCGTATATTAGATTTATTTGTATAATGGGTTTGAGCTGAGTCTGGCCACTACCTCTTTGGGTGCCCAATTGGCTGCTATACAGGCCTTTAAAGAACCCTAGTGGAGTTTGAACGCTATGAAGGTGTACTCTACATCTTTTAAGGGGTATTGACCTTGTGTTTTCTAGGGCTTGGTCTGCTGTGCCTTCCTGGGATCTTCCACTGTAGCTTCAGTAGTTCACGGGTGCTCCTTTTAAACTAGCCTAATTTTCTGACTGCTAAGGTTGCCTCCCTTGTTGCCATAACTTTGGGGATGATTGCATTTACTTTGGGGGAGGATTGGGGCATGCCTTTTAGACCACCCTGTTTAAGATTCCTACAAGAAGAGTTGGTTTTGCTAGTTTCTCTACCTCTTCGGTTCAAAGTTATTTCCCATTTTCACCTTTCACAGGATGATATCCTTTCCACCAAGTCTAATGACTCATTTAGCCCAGCTGGGCTAGATTTTCACTCCCTTTATTTGCGGAGGCCTTGCTAGTGTATTTAACCCAGAGTTGAAACTTACACAAGATGGATAAGTGGTTTGTTTCATATTGTCGGAGTCATATGTGTCTGCCATTAGTACTTGACATTACTTTGGTCTGTGCAGTTTCTAAGGTTGTCTTTCCCTTCTTTTTGCAGGGGCGTTCAACTGTCAGGGTAGCGTCTCTATAGACCGAACACAAAGCATAGTTTGTGGCTGATATTTGAATGGTTGGCACTTTAATTCCCCAAATACATTTGTGCCACACTATCTTTTATATGTGTCTCGGTTTCAGGACTATAATAAGAAAGAAGAGACGTAATGTGGGAATTATGGCTCTGAACGTTAAAAGCACAACACATATAAGACACATATAAGACATTTCTGTTTGTGTTTTGTAGCAGGCTTTAGAAAACATGGCTTTTTACAGTTTACTCATTATTTTTCTGTTAAGTTCGCACTGAATTCATGCCTGTCCCTGGCACTTTGATATAACTCCATTTAGTTTCACCTCCTGGGAAGATGCATCCGTTTTACTACTTTGCACTGAGGTGTATTGGAAAATGCTACATTCTGGTCTGATGTCTCTGCCTCATTTCTTCTCAATCATACGATAGGAAGTAATATCTTTACCAACCACTGACAATTGCTGCTAACCTCTGATGAAACCTTGACAACAGTCAATGACAGATTTCAACAACACCGTGTTCCAGTCAACACCAATCTTCTTCAGCTAACTTATTCAATATCCTCCCCCATTCACCCCCTAACACTTCAGTCTACACTCTTTTCTGACCAGTAATGGAAATGTTCTGGCACTCTGTTCCAAGAGTGGTTCTCTAATCGGATCAACTTTCCATGGTCTGGTGACACTTAGGAATGTCTACGAACTAGTACATCGCACGGGCCAGGCTGTGACCACTGGCTAACTAAGGCCTTACCGAATGCTGTGGTGATTGTACATATTCTTTAGCATCTGTGTGAGTGATTAACTGTGTCCCTTCAGTGTGAGTGAGGCTGACTGCCAGACTGTGCTGCCTGAGAAGTACAAATTTAGTCTAGTCCGTTTTCAAACCCATCTTTCAGCAAGTCTTTAGAGAGTACACAGTGTTGAACAGGAAGACCGCTTGACCATGGAGGTCTTGCTGAAGCTCTATAGTATACTTGAACTTTCCCTCACTATAGCTAGGAAATGTTAAGTTGTATGTCAGGATCAGAGGCTCAGATTATGCTAGTTTAAAGGTTGTTGATCACCAGAGAAGCCATGCCAGTGATTGGTTTGAAATAAAACCTTTTAAAGGTGGAATCTAAGGACCAATCGGTGTCTCTGGGAGATATCCTCCAAACGGCTTCCTAGGGAGAAGGTCTTAGAGGCCATAGCTCCCCTAGTGAAGTGTGCTCCGAAGGAAGAGGTATCCATGCCTGCTTCTTGCAGAATCCATCTCACCCAATGGGCAATAGTCGCTACCGAAAATGTCTTGAATGGCTTCTTAAGGGGAAAAAAAACTGCTGAGCTGTCCCAGGTGGCCTATATTCCTCTGTCATAGACTCCTATCCTCTCAGGCAGCGCACTACGCACAGCTTTGGATGACCCGGAATAGCTGGGCAGTGATTGACCCTAGCTTTGGATTTGGTACGTCTAGCAATAGTGAAAGACACCCCTTCTGGGTCGCATTTGTGTGCTGAAACAGCCAAAGCACGGCTGTCTGAGACTCGTTTACAAGAGATGAGACAAAGGAGAATCACCAACTTACCTGTTAACTCCTTGCGGGAAAGGTATGCGCTATCCTGCTAGGATTGCAGTAATCAAAGTACCACATTGACATCCCATTAGGAAGTGTACTGAGGTTGCGGTGGAAAGGACAGCCGGATGCTCCTCAGTCTGCAAACCAACTGGTCTTCCCCCCATTGGAGTATCATGTATAGGCACATGACCCACCGAAATTGCCAATCTGCTTGTGTTGATAGTGCGGTAGGCCAGACCCCTGTCCACCAGTTCGGACAAGAAGTTAACAACATGCATTATACCCGCCCCCACAGGATCCAAGTCCTGTCGCACACACCAGTGAGACCATCCGTTCCACGCGGAACTATACCGCTTGACTGTGGTATCTGCCCAGGCTCTTCTGATGAGGGAGGCAGCCCCTGACGAAAGGCCTGGGATTTCCCATCGTCCCCTGTAATCCTCCAACTCATTAGTTGGACCGACCCCCTCCTGCACTAGCGAGGGCAAGTTCCCATGTGGATCCGTCAGAAGACAAGGAGGCCAGGGAATTTGGATTGGACAATCCATAGAAAGTTCTAGAAGAACTGGATATCAAACTTGCGACCTCCAGAACGGTGTCACCAAGACCACCTCTGCTTTTTGTCTCTTCAACAGTGCTGTGAGTCTGACTATCATGGAGAATGGGGGGAAGGCATACCCCCTTAATTGGCTCCAATCCTGCAGGAAGGTGTCTGTTGCTTCCGCCAGGGGATCGGGATGACAGCTGAAAAAGCGGGGAAGCAGGTGGTTGAGGCAGGACGCGAAAAGGTATTTCTGACATGGGGCCCCATCGACTCATCAGGCACTGAAATAGAAAGGGGTCCAGCTTCCAGGCGCTATAATCCTTTAGGTGTCGGGATTGCCAGTCCGCTGTCTGGTTAAACTTCTCTGGCAGGTACTCCGTTGTCATGGACAGTTTGTGATCTAGGCAGTATTACCAGAAGTCCTTGGCCAATCCACCAGTATCCTGGACTTTGTTCCACCAGGGGGTCAATGTATTGCACCACCGAAATGTCGATCTTCAACAAGATGGCGCATGACATCTTGTCATCTGCCAGATCCCACACTGCAATGGATCTGGTGAGGAGTTCTAAGCAATTGATGTGGAGGGCTTCTTCCTGTTCTGACTCGATCACTAGTTCTGGAGCTGACCCGAAGATGGCCCTGCCGTTCCAGGCCTGCATATGCTCGAGTCACTAGTGAAGTTCTGATTGAAGCTATGGGAAGAGAGAGGTCTCCTAAGCATATGACCAGCCCCTCCGCAGTTGCTGCGCTTTCAGGTTTTTAAATATTTTTAGAATTCCATTTATTGAATAAGCATCGGTTCACATAGACAATACAGAGGATACCATAACTGAAAGAAACAATAATGACATTTGGAAGACCAGGATTACCTTACCTCATAAGAAGGGAACATCGTGGGGTAGAGGGGGCACATTCGTGTGGTGTACAAACTTCACCTCAATAGCTATTCCAATGGCTCCAGAAACGTGCCCACTTTTTGGGGCAAGCCCATGCGACATACACCGCCGTCTCCCTAAACATACACCAATCAAGATCTCTCTCCCAGGCCTCTAACGTAGGTGGTTTAGCCGCTCCCCACAATTGAGTGATGTTTCTATTTGCTATCATGAATCCCAGGGTGGCCCACTGCGATTAGTGAATGTTAAGGTCTGTGGGTTCCCAAATGTTGAGGAGGCAGTGTCTCACCTCCGGTGAAAGACGGATATGTAATACTTCGGATATTACCTCATGTATCTTGGCCACAAAGTGCTAACAAATTTGCATTCCCAAATGATGTGTAAAAAGGTCCCTAGCTGGCTGCACCCACTCCTGCAATCCCCTTTGTCAGTGACTCCCATGTGGATCAAGCGTGGCCTGGTGATGTACACACGGGGAAGGATTTTTAGCTGTACCAGTCTAAGGCGTGCTGGAATTTGAGGAGATGACACCGCCTCCTGCCAATCTTCATCATCAATCTCCATCCCGCCCACTTTTCCCTTAATGCCTGAAGGGGGTCGGTCATATTGTTTATTAATTTTTTGTATATTAAGGAAATCGTCTTTTCGGGGAGGTGGCCATCCAGGATTCTGTCCTCTAAGGGTGAGGCCTCAGGCGGGGTTGTGCCCGCTGGCAGGAGCCTTCGGAGTGAGTGTAGGATTTGGGCATACAGGAAGTATTCCGTATCTGCTAGTTCATATTCAACCTGTAGAGTGTTAAATGATTTAACTCCCCAACCCCCGAAGTCTTTGATTTGCGTAATGCCAATGAGGTCTCATCTGTCGTAGCCTTTTGTTTTCCATAGGCTGCCCAGTGATTCAGAGTCCCAGAGGGGGGTTGCCAACGTTGGTTTACGTCCCCACCCAAGAGAATTGGTTGCATCATGCCACACCCGAATCGAGTGTCTGGTGGGGCCTGTCAAAGTATATCTGTTGGGCCGCGAATAGAGCGCTCTGTTGTAATTTCCTCCGGGGAGCAGCCATTTGTCCATGGCGTAGCCTGGATCCTCACCCTGTCCGTAAGTGCCGTGGTTTATGGCGGCTAAGTGCGCGGCCCAGTAATATTTTTTAATATCTGGAAAGCTTATGCCTCCATCATACCAATTCAGGGTCAATTTATTTAAGGCGATGCGTGTTTTACCATCCCAGAGTAATTCTCTCTGTAGGCCCTCTATTTCCTTGAAGTATTGTACGGGTACCGGGTCAAGAGCATTTTGCAGGACATAGAGAAAACTGGGCAGAGACAATCAATTTTGCTGCTTTGCCCAGGAGGGGGGTGCCTTTTTTGAGTCTGTGCAGGGGCGGGAGGAGATTTTGGGCATATCGGACCGAGGAATCGTGAGAGATAAAGATGCCAAGGTATGTGAATCCCGTTGTGTTGACCTGCATGGGGCAATTTCCAGGGGGAATAGGGGGATTACCAACGATTAACCCAATTAACCGCGAATCCGGAGAACCTGCCAAACACTGCCAGGATATCCAGAACCACTATCAAGTATTTCGACGGGGAAGCCAGATAGAGTAAAATGTCATCCGCATAGAGTGAAATATGGTCTTCCCATCTGGGTGATCATCTCAACCCTCGTATCATTTGGTCCTGTCGGATCCAGGCCGCGAGTGGCTCCAGGGCGAGGGCAAACAAAAGGGGAGTGAGCGGGCAGCCCTGATGTGTTCCACGGGTAAGTGGGAACGCGGCAGACATTTTGTTATTAAGTACAACCTGCGCCAGGGGTCCACGATACAGAAGACCTACCCACTGAATGTATTTAGATCCAAATCCCAGTTTTACCAGTACGGCCCAGAGATGGGGCCATTCCACCGTATCGAATGCCATGGTTGCGTCAAGTGATACAATCACTGCCGACTCTTGTTGGGTTGGAGCTCTATCCAGCACACCGTGAATCCTGCGTAAGTTCAGGGCAGTGTTTCTGTGCGGCATAAAGCCAGATTGGTCCGGTTGCACCAGGGTGCCTATCACCTTAAGCAGGCGGGTAGCCAGGAGTTTTGCCAGGATTTTAGATTCTGCGTTGAGGAGGGAAATCGGTCTATACGAGGCACAGTCACAACGGGGTTTCCCCTCTTTGTGTATAGTGACTATAGTGGCGATTCTCTGGTCCCTCGGCAAGGCCCTGTGTTCCAATGACTCTTCAAACATCGCTTTCAGGTGCGGAGAGAATTTGTCAGATTGCAGTTTATATAGGTAAATAGGAATACCGTTTGGTCCAAGAGCCTTGCCTGTTTTTAGTGCATGTATTGGTTGCGCAATCTCATCCATGGTCAGATCACTGTCCATAAAATCGTGGTCGGCCGTGGGGAGGCAAGGAAGCCTAATGTCACGTAAGAGGTCCCGTGAGTCTTCCTCCGTGTGAGGAGTCACAGTAGAATATACCCGTCGGAAATGGGCGGCAAATCTGTCGACTATATCTTGGGGTTCAGTCAGAGAGGAGCCCTCCTCATCTTTTAGCTTGGGGACTAGTCTGCTTGCCCAGTCTTTCTTATCTAGCCAGGCTATTAATTTCCCTGCTTTGTCACCCAGTTCGTATATCCTACCTGACGTTCTCTGCTCAGGAGTTTGGCTCTGTCAGTGACTAGGGATTTATAGTCCTGTTGTTTCAGGCTCAGGAGGTGCAGTTTCTACGGTGTCACACCGGCTTCAAGCTCGCCCTCAAGCCGGTAGACTTCGGCCTCTATGCCCAGGATTTCTTTTTGTTTTTCTCTCTTTGCCCCACAGATTAAGGACCGAGCTTGACCTCGGATCACAGTCTTGAAAGCCTCCTATAGGGACTGGGACAAGGATACCGACCCCACATTCTCGGTAAAATAATTGTCTATGGCTTTGAGAAGCTCTGAGCTAAGCTTTGGGTTTTTAAGATACCAGCGGTTGATGGGGGCCAACCTACCCACTGTAACTTGACTGAGTACTATGTGTGTCCAAACCGGAGAGTGAGCCGAGATGCCTCTAAGTGTATGATTTCGTGTATGTGAGTAATTTGAGCTGCTGGAATCAAGCAATAGCCTAGGCGGGACAAGCTATTGTGGGCGCCTGAGTGAAAAGTGTGTTGTATCTGGCCTGGGTGGTGGACCCGCCAAGCGTCAACCAACCTCATAGTGTCAAGGAATTCAGGCAGCCAGCTAGCAGATGGACCAATTTCCCTGGGAGGGTAGCGGTCTAGTGTGCCCGAGACCACTGCATTAAAGTCACCAAGCGCTTTCAGTTGTTGATGGGCCAGATAGTGCAATGGGCCTGGAAAGATCGCCTGGAAGGACACTCAAAGTCGGCCCACAATCCTGGCCAGATGGCGAAGGGAAACCCAGTCCCTCGTCAAGATTCTGCGCAACTCCTGGCGAATCAAGAGCATTTTCTTTTGGGGCAACCTGAGGCACTGGTGTAGCGTGTCGACCTTGAACCCCAGAAAGTCATCTGTTGCACCGTAACGAAGTCAGACTTCTGCTTGTTTTATTATAAAGCTGAGGTCCTGAAGCAAGGACTGAGTCATCCAGAGTTGCCAGAGTAAACTGTCTGCCTCCTGGTGCATCAGAAGGATGTCGTCTAGATAGACGATGAGTCGTACCCCTCATGTCTGTAGCTATTCCATCACCGGTCTCTTCAACTTGGTGAAGCACCAAGGTGCTGAGGACAACCCGAACGGCAGGCAAGTGAACTCGCATATCTGTCCGTCCCTCTGAAATTGTAGAAACCTCCAGTGGAGAGGGAAAATCGGAATGGTGAGGTAGGAATCCTTCAGGCCTAGTCGAACTAACCAATCCTTGGTCAACAGGTGAATAACCTCCATTTTGAAATGACGGTATACCACTCAACAATTGAAATCCTGTAGGTTTATGACCGGCCTGAATCCTTTTTCCTTTGTCTCGACCAGTAAGCTCAGGAATCCCCTGGGATGAAGGACTGTACGAGTAATGGCCCCTTTCGTCAGAAGGTCTATGGCTTCCCTGTGCACCACTTGAGCCCGTTCTCAAGAGAAGACCAAAGGCTGGGGCTGAGAGTACAGCCGGGGTGTACTGTGGAATTCTATATGAAAACCCTTCACGGTCTGGAGTACCCATGCGTCCCCTGTAATGGAGGTCCATTGATGGGTGAACCATTAAAATCTGCCCCCCACCCCTGGTAGGGGGAAAAAAAGATATCCCTTACCGGTGGTTCCACCTGGTGCATTGCTGGCTCCTCGGAAACTGCCTTTTCCGCCTCGTCCTCTGTTGCGCCTTCTCAAGGGATAGAACCCTCTGAATTTCTTGTGGTTTTTCCACTGTAGTGAGCATTTGGTTTAGAACTTATGGGGGTTGAAATTGTATGAGCAGGCGGAGGACTGCTCCCTACCTCTTCCAGCCCCTCCAAAAATGTGTTGGCCGAAAACTTTCTCAATGGACTGTTGTGCTTTGTCCAAGAAGGAGAAAGTATTCAGGAAACAGGACAATTCCTTAATAAAAGACTCTCCGAAGAGACCCCCATTGACCACCGGGCCGGCATCAATGTTGGCCAGTACACCTAGCCTGGACTTTATTTTGATGAGCAAAGAGCAACAACGCTCCATTGATAATGCACAATTTGAATTACAGAGGAAGCACAGGACCCTTTGAGCCCACCCCGATAAAACTGTGGGATCAATGAGCCTGCCCTCCCTGGCATCTTCGGCCATGTCCAGTATTTTGGATAGTGGGCCTGGGACATCAAGGACTTTATGCTGACAAGAACGCCAGGACCGGTCCAAACCATTTTTAGGATCCTTAACGAATTTTGTTATAAAGGTGGCCATTTGCGGATCAGTGTCCGGTGTACATGCCACCTTATTAGCCAGGGAGGGCCTGGGGCGTTCCGCCTTCAAGCGGCCCGAACATTTTGGTCCATGGGCTTCCTAGTGCAGCTCGCTACATTTGGCGCTGAAGTCAAGTCCGCAGATTGGGGATGGTCGATGTCTTCTGGGTTGAACATGCCCGGTATCCCTGAGTAGTCTTGATCATTGGACTCATCCAGTCTTGGTTTCTTGGCACCACCCTCCGGTCGCCAGGGTCTGCTTGGGCCTGCTTCTTTGCCCGAATCGTCATCCGGGTCATCCGTCTCGTCCCCGGTGTTATCATACACCCCTTGCTGGAGGCAGGAATGGTCCTCGGGGGTAACCCCCAGCTGGGAATTATTCTGTGCCATTCTATCAAATCACCTCTTTAGAAAGGCTTGGCGTAGTCTCTCAAAAGCATCAGACGACGGAGCGGTCACTTTAACTGAGGTATTTGGGTTTAGCTTTGCTCTTGCAATTAGTGGCCCCGTGTGCGCCAGTAAGGGGATTGAGTCTCCAGCCTTCCCCAGTTGGGGGTACCACACTGCGCCTCGCGGTTAACTCAATGAAGCGTTGGCTCAGGGGTTCCAGAGCCGAAGAGACCGCCCTTTCCTGAGATGCGTCTGTGGCATCCACAAATTCTTCATCGATGGGAAGCAATGATTGCTCCTCCTCCACTGACTCCCAAAATACATCAAATTCACCTGCCATGATCGATCAGGTGAAAGTCAGAGGTCGGATAATAGTAAAGGGAAGGACAAATCAACAAACGACTGGGGAAAATCCAGTCAAAACTATGCCCAAACAGTCCAAAATGTATTGCCTTAGCCAAGGCTTATTGCCTGTTTCCTAATCGGCCTCTAAATACACTGGTCATGTATGGTGTACGCTCCGCGGTCGAGCTGCTTAACTGAAGCACCTGAAAATCAAATGGAATTGATCAATCAGCTGGGGAATCCTGCCTCGCTTTGCCTCCGGCGCGCTCAGCACAATGACAGGCCCTTTGTCATCACAGAAGAAGAAGCTGTCGAAGCCGCATCAAGGAATGTGAGAAGGGGAGGGGTGCCCCTCCTCGGAGGGATGCACGCCCCCTACTGGGCCTAATGAAACATCCCGCGTTTCGTCCCTGCTTACGCACTCTGTTTGCTGTAACGCACATCAGACTGGGAGAAGCGAAGTCCCCGGCCACAGTTTTTAGGTCGAGCCTAGCGCAGTGCGCATGCGCTGCTCTAGTAAAACGACCTCTTGGAATCACTCTGGACTTTTCACACGCTCGTGCGTGTGGTATGATATTTTATTTATTTTTTTAGCTTTTTTTTTCTTTCTATTGGGCTTTGCGTGCGTCTTTGTAAAAAGACAGCATGCAATTGGGCAAAGGTGGGTGCATATCCCACCTTTCCCAGGAAATGTATCCACATACGGCTTGCGGTTACGAGCAGCGGCGCCATCTGTTTCTAATTATTGCGCCCGCGCTTGTTTCCATTTGCCTATCTCGCGGTTGCGTTAATTGTAAACAGATGGCGGTCGCGTTGACTTTTGCGGCCGCGCGTTTCCTGATAATTCTCATAGATGTCTCCAGCAACGATTGATGCCGCACTTGTTTATTTAGTGCTGGATTCCATAAGACGGCGCGCGCAGGGGCCATCTGTTTTTTTTTCTTCTTATTAGCTTTCACTTACGTGCTTTTCGCGTCCGCGCTTGTTTAAAACTTACTGCTAGTGAAGAATGCAAAGGCATGCTAGAGTAGTTGCTCATCCCTGTTTACAACTTACCCTTTCAAAAATGCAGATTTTCATGGCACAGTATGCTGTGTCCGAGGTGAAGTCTGGCTCAGGCGTGCACTTCTGGGATGCGCGGTGCATGTGACTCGGCTCGATAACATACCAATAAATACGTTTGCTGGGTACAAATTGGTAATCGTCATATATTTTATCCTGCCCCTGGCTCTCAATTATAATCTACGCACCAATGTTATTCAAACAACCTGAAGCAAATGCAGGCTCTGCAGAGTACCTTATTTACGTGCCAAAATGTGCATTAGAAAGATCCCCCAAATACATGCCCGCACCAGTCAGTAATCCAACCTCATTCCCCACAAAGCGAGCAGGATGGTTCTGCGAGTAAAACGCTTGCATCACATACAGGGCTTCATTTTGCGTGTTGCAATTTACAAATTAGAATATTGGCGAGGCTTTCTCTTTCTTTCTTCCATCCAGCCAAGGTCCATATCGTCGTAGTTGTTGCCTCTTATGTGCAGCATGTAGAAGCCATAAAAGTGCGGTGTTAAGAGCACTGTGACATTATTACAAATAATGGATGCACATTTTTAAAAAATAAATGCAGTCGAAACTCGCTGTGTGAAATTGAGGCTGGCGTGGATGGAGGAGGAGAGAGAACGGATTACAGTATCTTTGTAGGGATATCCTTCGGGATGCTAATCTTCCAGTAAGACAGCTGTCCACACGCATTGCCCTCGCTGTACCTTACAATGTAATGTCCCAGTCCGGCCATATACACGTGCATACACATACCCACTTACATCCCAGTTCGGTCATATACACGTGCACACACATACCCACTTACATCCCAGTCTGGCCATATACGCTTACATAGATATACACACACTGACGCATGCCCATACCCATATAGGCCTGTAGACGCACATGCAGACACTGTTGCACAAATGCACGAACGGGCTCCGGACTCGTACAAAGCCTATACTCCAACACAGATACATAGAGACACAAATACGTGCACGCACTCCAACACGCATGCAACATATGCACACATATGGACACAAACACCCACATATCACACCGGTATGTACAGTATATATACACATGCACACAAACCAGTGGGATGGAAAAGCTGGGAGGTCTCGAGGAGGGGGGGGGCATGTAATTAAGAGTGTGGCTTAAAAACACAAAAGCTAAAAAGTCTGTGCTTAGCACAGTGTGCCGCCCGACTGGTAAATTTGCTGCTTCTGTCAGTGCATCCAGATAAATAATACAACCAGTAACAGTACACCTACAACAACCCAGGACTATTAGCGTTGTTAGTAGCGTAAGATAAAAAAGCGGCAACTTTGGCTTCATTGTGTATGACATTGAAAATGTTTCAGTTCTGAAATTTTTAGACTGTGAAAGAACTATAACAAGTCTGTTTGAGGTTACATCAAATGCTGTGAAGGCTGAAGGGTAGCACTGGTGCCGAGTTAAGATTTATTTTCATCCTGATAGTGAGGGCAGAAATGGAGAGTCCGATAGGGACACGTCTCGGCACCTGCTTTTTAGAACTGCTGATGCTTAGCACCAGCAGGACCCGGCCCACTTAAAGCCCTGCATATACACACAAGGACCAGGCAGAAACACCCCATCCCGCCCTCCGCCCCACATTGGGGGGACTGTTAGTAGGGTTGTTGGACAGGGATGGGGCCATTAGGGTCCAAGGAGGTGTCTCCTCTGGGAATCGTTCAGAGGCACTCACAATGCCTGGGTCTGTTCCCATTGCAAAGCAGTCTTTTAACTCCAGACAATCAGAGTGAGTTTGGGCAAGGAGTATGGATTCGCTTTCTAGTCACTACAATATTCCCACTAGGGACGTGGCAGGAATGCTTCTCAGTTAAAGCTCATTTTAATACACATTTCAGCGTGCCCGTGGACGAAGGCAGAACGTTTTTATGCAAAGACGCTTCCCTATTTAAAAACGTGTGCTACATTATAATAACACCTCATCTGCCACGGTAAACGCACCATAAAAAAAAATCTTAATGTTGCTGCCACAGTAGTGGGACAATAATCCCAAAACTAGAAATCATTTTTTATGTTAATTTTATTTTTAATAAATTCGTTCAGTTGTAAATAATGTCTTCTTGGTTATTTATAAGGTAACAAAAATGCTTAAGACTTTTTTATTCTAACTTTTCAACATGGATGCTCTTCAACATAGCTTGAACACAATGGCAAAGCCAATAGCTCTGGCTAGACACATATAATGTCCCAAAGGCGAGACCTATTGGCTATGCCAATGCTTGTTAGATTTGCCGCAGGAGCACCTCTCCTCGAGCCTCCCTTTGTAAAAGGAATCGGGAAGGAAGGAACACTGCGCGGGTGTCGCGCACCACCGAGGGCCCCGGTCTAGTCATCACAATACAGTAAGAGGGGAAACGGGCCTCCCGCCGCGCGAAAATGAGTTAAATTAATGCACTCTCCTCAGAACAATAGAAGTTAAACTCTCAAACAATGAGTATTCTTGTAAGCAAACAGTACCGCTCTCAGGTCCCAAATAAGCAACATTAAGGAAAGCACTTATCTGGCTGCTGAGCAGCGAAGAAAGAGGAATGAAAAATTGTCTAGCAAGCGCGACAAAGAATTTTCAATTCTATTAAGGACACGGAGGCGAGGATTATGCTTCTCTAACTTTACTGACATACACAGCAGCCAATAAAACAACTTTAAACTGGCATGACCCGGAAGGACAACCCCTTCCTGTGTGTGCACCAATCGTAACACAGTCCATAATAATAAGAGTGTCCGACAAAGCCATAACTTCCTCTTTCTTTGCCATAGACTCCAACAGTCCAACCCAACTGGTAAACTTCACGTGATGTAGATCCTTGTCCGCAGCGACCTCATGCGTCACGTCACTGAACTGTACCTTGCAGATGCCGAAACTCCAGAAGCTCAAGTTTGCTTAGTCTGGTCACCTGGAATGGAAACTGACATCATAACTTCCATTCAGACAATGACGTTGCAGTCAATGTATAGGAGTACAGGGTGGGTACAACATTATAGCAGTTACACAATATTGTTATCAATATTTAAGCTTGGGTGGGATAATCCTCGCCTCCGTGTCCTTAATAGAATTGAAAATTCTTTGTCGCGCTTGCTAGACAATTTTTCAATCTATGTCAGTCCACGGAGGCTCCGATTATGCTAGTTTAAAGTTGATCCACCACCACCGAAGCCACATCCACAATAGGTTTGTGATAAAACGTTTTAAATGTGGAATCAGCTGACCAGTCCGCCACAGTCATGATATCCTGCAACCGGAAGCCCGCCGCCAAAGACTTGGAAGCCATAGCTCCTCTAACAGAATGAGCTCCAAATATGGAAATATCTAACCCCGCAAGACCCAGTAACCAAGTAACCCACCTGGCCAGGGTTGCAGAAGTGACCGGGCGAAAAGGTCTCTGAAGTGCAATTAGTAACTGTCCTGACACCTCAGTTCTAAATTCCCTAGTACAATCTTCATAAACCTTCAAACATTTGACAACACACAATTTGCTGTGATGAGGAAAGGCAGGGTACGAAATACACTGTGAATGCGTTTTGGTACGTCTTGAAATCGTAAAAGAAACTCCCGAGGGAGTAAATACTCTACCTGCCAAATCCAAGGCCCGTACATCCGACACTCGCCTACAAGAGATTAGGCACAGCAAGACTGTCAATTTTGCCGATAATTGCTTCCTAGACAAGACTTCATTATTTGGCCAGCTTATCAAAAAACGCAGTACCACCGAAACGTCCCAAAGTACTGTGTACTTAGGCTGAGGAGGATTCACCAAACTAATACCTCGCACCACCTTGCAAACCAAAGGGTGTTCCCCTACCGGTCTGCCTTCCACATGCGGGTGTCCCGCTGACATTGCAGTTCTAAAGTTATTTACCGTCCGGTATGCCAAGCCGGATTTGACTAGTTCTGACAAGAAATTGACAATCAGATGAATATCGGATCCCACGGGATCACTCTGTCGTGCACCACACCAACTAACCCATCGCTTCCAAGTGGATTCGTATCGTTTATGTGTGGAGGGTGCCCAAGCCTGTGATAAGAAAAAGAGTGTCTTGCGAAACTCCCGGCACTTGCCAGCGACGCCTGAAAGTCTCCAGGCCATGAGAACCAACTGGTCCTGCACCACTAACTGATGCCGAAGGCCCTGCGGACCCGTGAGAATATCCGGGAATGGTCGAAGACGCACCGGAGGTGCAAAAGCCAACGCTAAGGCGGTCGGAAACCATGCTTGAGCTTTCCAACATGGAGAAACTAGAACAAGCTCCGCCTTCTGTCTGCGAACCTGTGCCAACACCCTCGGGATCATGGCAAATGGTGGAAAAGCATATAGAATGCCCGTCGTCCATGAGTGAAGAAAGGCGTCCGAGCCGACCGCTAGAGGGTCTAGCCGCCAGCTGTAGAACCGAGGAAGCTGTCTGTTGAGCCTGGACGCAAACAGGTCCAATACACAAGGTCCCCATTTGTGGTTCAACGCCTTGAAACTGTTGGGATGCAGCCTCCAGTAGCTGCTGTCCCGTAAATGTCGTGAGTTCCAATCCGCAATCACGTTGGATGACCCGGGAATGTACTCCGCCGTCACCACAATACGATGGTCCAGGCAATAATGCCAGAAATCCTTGGCTATTTCCGCCAGGAGACGAGATCTGGTCCCTCCGAGCCGATTTATGTATTGCACCGCGGACACATTGTCAATGCGGAGGAGAATGCAACAAGAGACCTTCTGAGGGGCCAGAGTACGAATCGCAAATGCTCCCGCAAGAAGGTCTAAGCAATTTATGTGCATTTTCAGTTCCTCCTGGGACCACCGACCCCTGTTTCTAGAGTCCCACAACGTGCTCCCCAGCCCCAACGACTGGCATCCGAATCTATCACTACGTCCGGGCTGGTGGAGAAAATGGCCCTGCCATTCCAGGCATCCATATTTTCTAACCACAAATTCTTCTCCGTACGAGCCTCTGCAGAAAGGACTATCTGTTGCGCATAAGAGAGACCCTTGCGCAAATGCACAATTTTCAATCTCTGGAGTGCCCTGTAATGTAATGGCCCCGGAAAGATTCCCCTGAATGGACTCTGCCAAAAGACCTACCAGGCGAGCCAACGTCCGCAATGATATTGTCGGAGAGGCAAGCGCTCTCCTCAACTCCTTCCTGATTGCCACTCTCTTCTTCAGAGGAAGAAGTAATTGACTTGTGAGTGAATTGATTTGAAATCCATTGTTTGTGATGGGATCAACACGGATTTCTCTAGATTCAGCAGAAACCCTAAGTCCTGCAACAGTTGAATCGTCCATGAAAGATGTATACCCAGGAGCTCTCTCGACTGTGCCATAATCAAAATATCGTCTAGATAAATTATCAGACGCACTCCCCTTTCTCTCAACCATTGTACTACCGGTCTCAAGAGTTTGGTGAAACACCAAGGGGCGGATGAAAGACCAAAGGGCATCGCGGAAAACTCAAACCACTGGTCGCGCCAGCAAAACTGGAGAAATCGTCTGTGTGGTGGAAAAATGGGAACCGCCAGATAGGCGTCCTTCAGGTCCAATCAAACCAGCCAATCGTGTTCTAGAAGGATGTCCCATAATAAATGAATACCCTCCATTTTGAAGTGGCGATACACCACCCATGCGTTGAACTCTCTGAGATTCAACACCAAGCGGAACCCTTTGTCCTTCTTTGGAACCAAGAAAATAGTGCTTACAAAACCCCGCGCGTGGGGGGCAGACCTCACAATTGCGCCTTTTTGGAGTAACGCCTCTACCTCCTTGTCTATGAAACTCTGCTCGGGTAGGGAAAAATGTAGGGATCCGGGCATCTGACTCTGTCTTGGAGAGGCATAGAACTCTATTTGAAAACCCTGCACTGTTTGTAGAACCCAAGGGTCGGATGTGAGCTCTTGCCACCTGTGAAGAAATAATGCAATACGACCTCCCACCATGCATTCTGTGGTACTTAAAATCTTTACCTGAATAGGAGCCTTCTCCGGCTGAATTTTGCTGCCCTCTGTAGAACTTCTGTGGCCTCTACCTCGTCCTCCCCGATTGCGGGAGGGGTAAAACTGAGGCTTCTGGCCACCTCTGCCCCGCTGCTCTGCTCCTCGGGAGGTCTGATTATAACCTCAGCCGAACCCTCGACCTCGTGAGCGGCCGGCCCTATCAAAAACACCAGTGTGGAAAACCTTTTTGATGTTTGTCTGAGCCTTATCTAGAGCAGAAAACGTTGCCACGTATTTCCCCATTCCTTTTACAAATTTTTCACCGAACAACATGCCGTTGGCAAGGGAACCTGGTTCGGTTGTAGCCATCTCCGCCAACTGGGAGTCAATCCGCATTAAGAATGATCGTCTCCTCTCCGTAGAAAGAGCCACATTGGCATTGCCCAAAAAGCACAAGGCCCGTTGAGCCCACTCCATGACCTCCGATGTGTCCAACGGAATATTTTGGTTCTTGGCGTTGACCGCCGCATCCAGAATTTTTGTAAGGGGACCAGAAACATCTAGCAGTTTGTCCTGACAACCCCTCCAGGCTCTATCCAAACCCTTTTTAGGGTCCTTCGCGAACTTTCGCATGAAAGTGGCCATGTTCGGGTCTAACTCTGCCGTATCTGCCACCTTGCCCGCCAACGAGGGTCTCGCGCATTCCGACCGTAAGGTGGCTCACACCTCTTTCTCAAAACTCTGCCGCAGATTGTTAGCCACATAGTGCGCCACCTCTGGGCAAGGCACCCACTCCGTGGACCTAGGGTGTATCAAGCTCTGGGGGTCAAATAAAAGATTCTTGGGCGCCTGACTGTCATCTGGCTTATAAGCAGTATGTTTGGACTTTTTCGCCTTCTTTTTTGGCATCACCGACTCCACCTCCGAGTCAGAGGCAGCTGATGTGGACGGTAAAGACTCGTCGGAAGTATATGAAGCCATGGAGCCATGATCCTTCATGACATTTCGTGCCATGCGCGCCAAAACCTGGGCTGAAGACTGCGAGCTCTCTGCGCCAGAATGACGAGATTTTATCTTCCTCTTACCATAATTATGAAGAGGTTTAGTAAATGGCTTCAGTGCCTTAATTAAAGCTTTATTAACAGAACCCTGGACGTGGGTATCCAGGGCTTCCACCAGGTTCTCCTCCAATTGATCCTGTTCAGGCTCCTGATACTCTTCATATTGCGCACAATCTACCCACTGATTATCCTCTTCGGCGTAGTACGCCATTGCTGTTAAGCAGAGAGGTCTGGAGGAGATTCTCAAGGGGGGGAGCAGCCCAGGGGTCTCTCAGAACTTATGACAACTATTGCACAGAGATAGAAATTACTTTAAAAGTGCTGAAAACTGTTCTCAAGGTGGAAGGAGCAACCCCTTATTAACTTCCCTAGAGACTAGCTCTAATCCGGAAACCCGCTCCGGTAAGCGTTAATTTTGAGGCCAGAGATTGATGCAGTCTGTCTGAGCGTTGTGCGCGAAGGGCCGTTCACTCGTAACATGAGAGAAACGGCTCCTCGCGCACACGCACAGTGTCCCGGGCAACGACGCGACCGCTCTCTGTGCACGAGAGACTCGCGTCTGCCTCCTCCTGCTCCACTGCCCCCTAGCGACACACTCGTACCGTAAACAACACCCGAGCGCGCGCCGCCACTACACGCATTTCCCTGAGGGACCGAGGCATAGAAACATCGCGGAAATCATTACAACAATGTAAGCACATTGAACTATCAGCAAAACAATCGCTAATACAAATATAACCTCCCCACAATCTTTACCATCTATAATAAAAAAATAATGGAAAGGCACTTATCTGCTGCTGCAGCAGCAAAGAAAGAGGAAGTTATGGCTTTGTCGGACGCTCTTATTATTATGGAGTGTGTTACGATTGGTGCACACACAGGAAGGGGTTGTCCTTCCGAGTCATGCCAGTTTAAAGTTGTTTTATTGGCTGCTGTGTATGTCAGTAAAGTTAGAGAAGCATAATCGGAGCCTCCGTGGACTGACATAGAAGTGCTTTTCCTTCATGTTTATTATATGGGACGGACTCTATGGTTGTTTCTGTTTTAATGCTGGCAAAGACTCATGGGATTTTTTTGTCTTTGATTAAACCTGTTGTTGTTAAGGCTGCTGAGTGGAGTAAACGAAAGAGTAAAGCATAATCTGAGCCTCCGGTCCTGACCTAGAATTGACCGCTTCTTGCAACCCGTGTTCCAACCTATTCTGCTGAATCAATAACTTTGTCACATAATGGATGTTATGATATCCCTGCTGTGTAATATCCCCGCCGCTGCATTTCATGTTGTTTTCGCCATATTGTGTTCATCATTAGTTTAGCTGCTTTGTCGAATTCCGTCGTGCATCACTGTTCTTTGTGAACCAGACATTTGACATTTCTTTCGTTAAAGTCCAAAAACTCTCAATGCGATAAGTGGCTTTTATTAGCGGGGACATCTTATCTCTTTGGGGATTTACATATAATGTCGAGGTTAATGCACAAATTGCACGAGAAGCACATCAGACAAAGGGTGGCAGACTTTGGGGGGGGGGTTGTGGTTACGTCTAGTTCCATTTGGCAAATATATTGAATATAATACTGACAGGGCTCATATAAGTTCTACATCGATAGAACAGAATACCTATGGAGCCCAGAGGCCTTCTCATTAAGGTGTACGTTAGCGCAGGACAAAACCGCGCTTGTGTTACTAAGCAATTGCACGTTTTTCTTGGACTTTTTCAGAGTTTGTGCTGAGCTCGGGAACAGACAGGTAGTCACTGCTCACAATATATGTGCCCAGTCTTTTTTTATTTTATTTAAAACATACTTTATTGAGTTTACCAAGTGCCACGTCATCGGTGGGCTTGAATATAACCAATACCTAGACAATTCAGCAGAGAACAAGTTAGTAGCGAAATTTCTATTCATATAAGGTACATTAAGAACCCTGGCTACTGCCTGTGCAAGACATTAATATTTTGGCTTCCTCAAGCAATTATGGTTCCATTGCAGTTTGGTTATCAGTCAATGTCTGCCTGATACATTAGATTAAAAAACATCACCATTCATCCCTCCCTTCTGGCTCACCCCAATTAAGTTATAACAGGCCAGATGCTTGACTCATCATCAATCTGTTCCTAGCCGGGGGTCTCATTTAGTATGGCGCATTCCTAATCGCCGGGTCTTGCTGCTAGTAGGAGGGGAGAGGGGCGGCCACGGCTACTTTCTAGAGTAAGGAGATGAGTGTACTATATGCGTTGTGGTACTGGGGTTCGATTTATTTAAGTGCCTCCAGCATCAAATCCCATTCCTTGGAGATCGGTATTTTCCGTTGGCCTGTATATTCTTCCCTCCTTATGGCGGCGCTTTCTGCACTGCCCCATCGAACCGCCTCGCCGTGCCATGGATGTATTGTTGGGGGGAGGGACGACTTCCACCTCATAGTAATTGAGCGCTTTGCTATTAGTAGTGCCAGGTCAGCAAATCTGAGCTGTACTTGCTGTGTCTTGGGGCTGCGGTAGAAAAGCACAGCTCCGCTGTGTTCCAGTTAGACATACCTGTGTTTCCTATCATATGTGCAATCTCAGACCAGAACATACCTAGGCGTGGACATGTTCACAACATGTGCATTATGTCTGCATCTTTTGTCTGGCATCTTGGGCAGCAAACCTGGGCAGTGTGGTACATGCAGTTGAGGCGGTATGGAGTGAGGTAGGCCCTATGTAGGATCATGTAGTGTATTAGCTTGAATTTGGCATTATCGGATACTCTTTTAGGGTATTCCAAAAGAAAGGCAGAATCTTTGTCCGATGGGTCCCTACCCAGGCCCCTCACCCATTTCTCCCTTAGTGTCGTGATGGGGGTCTCTGCTTGTTCCCTGATACCCCTGTACAGCCATGTAATCAGGTGGAGTCCATTACCCATAAGGTACACTGCATGTGCCAGCTCATGAGTCGGAGGCTCTTCACCAGTTGGTGCCAGTGTTTCTTCACATATCTGACCAGTGCTTCTTGCAACAGAAAGAGAGAGCGTGGGACCCCTTGTTCCCGGGAGAAATTCTCGTGGTCCAACAGCATCCCATCTGCAAATAGTGCTCCCACTGTGGAGACCCCCTCCTGCGTCCAATTGGGTATACTACGCCTAGTGACCACGCCAGTGGGTGTAGGGATTCCCAACAGTGGAGTATTAGGGGCATTGGGGAGTGTCTGGTTAATGTATTGTAGCGCCCGCTTCCAATAGGTGATTGCTGTGTGCAGCAGTAGGGGGGTCTCAGAGGGGATTTTACTCTGCGGCAATAATAAAGTATGGAGGGTGCTGTAGGACAGAAGCCGTGGTGTGAAGCCAAGTTCTTGTAGGTTGCGCCCCACCAGCCAGTACGACAGCCATTGCAGTTGACTGGCATAGCAATAAGATCTAAAATCCGACACCCCCAAGCCTCTTCTGTCCGTCCCCAACTGTAATTTGGCCAGTCCCACCCTTCTGCGGCCCCTTCCCCATATTAGGTCCGTAAGCAGCGTGTCCAACGTTTTAAAAACTGAGGAAGGGATCAGTTCTGGCTAGTTCGTAAAAAAAAATATATAAGAGGCGCGGAAGCATGACCATTTTGGAAATTGCTATTCTGCCCATATCCGAAAGGGGCAGTGAAACCCAAAAGGAAATCTGGGAGCGAAGCGCAGTAATCGCTCTCACCAGGTTGCCATCTAACGGGTCTTGTGGGGACCTATATATTTAAATACCTAGATATTTGAAGGTGTTTGGCGCTACTGTAAGAGTTAGCTGCCCAAAACTAATGGCCTCCGGGTGTCCCCCCCCCCCCCCCCCCCGCAGAAAAAGAACGCCTGAGATTTCATCTCATTGAAGCTGGGTCTGAGATGCGTTCAAAATGATCATAAATGCGTTGTCTGGGTTCCAGGTCTTTAGCTAAATTGTGGGTGTAGAGAATAAGGCCATCCGCATATGCCACATTATATATGTTTTGTTGCCCACTCGGATCCCAGTTTCTCCCACTTCCTTTCGGAGTCTGATGGCCAGGGGCTCTAGCGCTAGCACAACAAGCATTTGCAATGCAATAGGTCTCGCATTTACGAGAGTTTGAGCTATTGGCATTGTAAATGACAATGCCTTTATTTATGTTTTGATTTTCAAAACATAAATAGAAGGCATTTAACAATGCCAATAGCTTAAACTCTCGCAAATGCGAGACCTGTTGCATTGCAAATGCTTGTTGAAACTTGCGAGTAAATGAAAAACTATCACGCAACAGTACAGTTTTTTAGGGTTTTTTGTAATTTTGCTCATGCAGTACTTTATACATATATACCGCAACGCTAAAATTTGTAGGCGTGGCAGACTCTGTACAGGAAACTGCACTGATAAAGGGTCGGCAAAGAGCTTGTTCCTACTGAGGATTCCACTGGTCCCAAGGAAATTCAGGACTACACAGTATCCGACCACGACTATCAGCTGGGCTGCGACGGACGACACAACACTGTCTCATGAAATGCGCTCTCAGGAAGGTGGCGGGCGCAGGGAGAGGGCATGCATGAAAGCAGGAGCGGCTGAGAACAGGAATGCCAGGGCCCCTTATCGTTAGATAATATTATAAACATGTATTTACGCAGCTGAGAGGTAGAATGAACAGGATCCGATGTCATGACACAGGATTCGATGTCATGACAGTATCACCTTTATATACAAACAGGTGCTCTTGTGGTGAAGCGTATGTCCTTTTGTATCTAACACCCATATTGAATATCAAAGTGTACAGAAAAGACTAAAGCTCTTACCCAATTGAAATGGACAAAACACTTCTCACAAGTGCAGAGAAGAAGGGGCATCCCTATAGTCAAACTCTAGGGAGGGAGTCAATGTGAGAAAAATTATAACATCGATTCAACAAACCCAATGCTGAATGCTCACTTGCACACCCATATATCCATATCTGTTGGATCCTCCACTTACTACTTCAAGGATCCTGGCCCCGCGGCGACACCTACTAGGGTCTGCTACTCCCAGCGTGAGTGCCGGTGGGCCGGGCTCAAGTCTCTTATAAAGTATGAGGAGAGTTAGGTAGAAAAAACCCGCATCTGCAGGTGAATTCAATCTCACTTGACCGGCGCGCATATACTGCGTCACGTTACCACAGGGAATACAAAACCCCGCAGAATCATGGGGGATGTATTTCCCGGTTGATAGGGATTCAGATGAAGTACAACAAGACTAAACATTAATACTGTTGCACAATGTAACCTCTCAGTCCACCAGATGTCCGGACTTGGTGGCACTGATTAATAGGTTAATTCGGATTGCAACCACAGAGAACACAGAATGCACTGTGTTCGATGTGGTGATCAGAAACTACCATAACCCCAAGGAATCATGGTTAGCATGGTTCTAATCATGGCCATGCATCATTTATAAGTTCTCGGGACCAGAGATTTTGAAAGGACCAAAGTTTATTAGAGTAAAACACCGTAAAAATAAGTTTTACAGTGTATGCCCCGAGACCAAATCAATTGCACAAAGTTTCCAATACGGTTCATTCACTGCAACTAGCTCACATGAGGCTTCCAGCATTCTCCTGCAGCAGGCTCTTCTCGGCTACTAGACATATAGAAACAACATCCTATGCAAGGTCCAGCAGACTTCTCTACACTCAATATGTATGAAATTGTTTTGTGTTTCTGGCATCTACACTGAGAACTGAATCATGTAATAGGCCACAGGCTTCTGCTAGTTGTAACGCCTTCTGAAACCCCATCAATTATGTTTCCTCCAGGAGTGTATACGCTTTAAAAGTTAAAGTGAACTGGCTACAGAGACTGGTGTAACTAATACGACTGTGCAGGAAATGTCACCACTTTCAAAACAAAACACTCTCACGAAGGAATAATTTACTAGGAATAATCAAGAAATTGAAGGAGGCTGGTTTCAAAAGAATACAACCAACTGGAAGGAATAGATTACACAAGCAAATAAACAAAAAATGTTGTCACAAAGTACTCTGTGTAGAACCAGACTACATACAACATATAAGGTCATTATATAATGGCGGATGACTGCCAGTGCTTCTGTTTACCACGGTTGTATGACTGATTGCTTCTGGCTGTATTGGTTATGCAAGGTTTTATTTGCCTGGCAGCCCTGAAAATTACAGTTTCTGTGTATAAGACTAAAGCTTTCCACCATCACGTGATCTGCCGGGATCGCCGTCCCAACAACCAGACAAGTAAACAGCGCCGCCTGCACAGAGACACACAACGCGGGCGGGAGAGACAAGTGAGGCCGCAGTATCATACTGTATCAGCACTGGTCACACTTTCAAAATAAAGACAAGCTCAAGGAAACGCCGTGTGAGCTGCCGTACATACTTCAGCGAGATTTTGTAGTAGCTGATGAGCAGATTGAACAAGAGGTAAGAAAAGGAGCATGGCACAGAAAAAAATGCAGGCAGGGTCGATACGTAAGTTATAAAAAGGAATGTAGTAAAGTAGGTAAGTAGGGAAAATAAGGAAGGTTAAGAATGGAAGGCATAGACGAGAAAGCGGATGAAGGAAGGATGAAAAAAGTAAGGAAGGTTGTAAAGAAGGAAGGGAGGAGAGCAAAGGATATACGGTGAAGGCAGATTAAAAGGAGAGGAAGGTAGAGGAGAAAGGGTAGGAAAGTAAGAAGCAACAAGTGGCGTTGAAGGTGATTCAATGAAAACAGTGGGTGTGCCGGCAGAGGAGGCTGGGTCTGCGCAGCAAAGCCGCGAAAGTGAAAGTGATCGTGATCGCGATCAAAGCGGCCGTGAAAGTGAAAGTAAGCGCGTGCCCGCGCACATGCACTGTAGCTCTAGGCTGGCCTGGTAGCACTTTTTGCAGCCCATATACAAAATGTCTCTTCGAGCCTTTGGCTCGCGAGACCTAAAAAGCAGTGGTGACGGGGCAGCCCTGCGGTGTGTCTCTGCTCACTCAGTAAAGCTGCGAAATGTGGGCGCCAGATCGAGCCCGTTCCGTGGGGGTGGAGTGAAGCAGCCTGACCCTTTTATATAGTTTAGCGGGATGCCAAACCTGGCCATGGCCTGAAGCATGTTTTCCCAATTAAGGGTATTAAAGGCTTGGCGCAAATCGAGGGTAATGCACCCCGCGTCCTTAGAGTTATTAGGTGTGGCCTCCATGATATGATAGAGGCGTCTTATATTCAGGGAAGTGCTACGGGCTGGAACGAAACCGTTCTGGTCCGTGTGGATAAGTTGTGGTAGGAGGGGGAGCAGTCGGCAAGACAATATTTTACACAGAATCTTGTATTCTGTTGGTAAAAGCGACAGTGGGTGGTATCCCGACATGTCCAGGGAGTCCCTGCCCGGTTTGGGGAGTGAGGTAACCAGTGCCTGCATGGTGGTGAGGGGGAGGGCGCCATCCTCCATCGCCGTTTGGTACAAATGTTCCAGGTGGGGAACCAATGTATCCGAGAAGGAGTCGTAAAACTCCACCGGTAGGCCATCGAGACCTGAAGCCTTGTTGCGTGGGAGTTCTCGGATAGCTTCTTTAATTTCTTGTTTGGCTATTGGACCAGTCAGCTCTTTTTGGTCCGCCTGTGAGAGTTGGGGGGTAGTGTAGGTCCCGCAGAAAAGCTTCCATGGGTTCCCTCACTGCCTCTCCGGGGGCCCCATACAGTGCTTTGTAATAATCACTGAAGGCTAAATTTATGTCATACTGTGTTGTTAACATGGAACCGTCTGGTAAGGCTATCTCGTGTATCGGAGTGGGGGGGGCGGCGTATCGCGCAGCAGTCGTGCAAGAAGCGCTCCTGATTTATCAGCCTCTGTAGACTGAGAAATTCCATGTAAACTGTATTCATTTTAGGCTCGCATAAAAATAGGCAAGGCCACGAAAGCAAATACAATAAAAAGTTTAGCTATTGTAAAGTTGCAGTGTGCTGTCCTCTGTGCCCAAGTTTCTATTGACTGCTGCACTAAACATTTATAAAAGAATGCTGACCAAGACCACCTTTTGGTTTTTGTACTATATATTACTTTTTTTTAATGAAAGAGGTTGGTGTGACAGCTAAAGAAGTCTGTAGACCACTGTTTTTCTGTCCTGTGAGTAGGACTGATTTACCCGGAAAGGGTTTGGTGTTTTCTGTTGCTGCTTGGGGGAGACCAGCATGCTGGGCTCCTCTTATTTGTGCTCAGCAGCAGCAAACGCCTGTAGTGAACGCAGGAGTGTTGCAGATTGGTCAAGATGCTGTTACAACGGTTCTGGTCACACTACACTATAACATTGACCAATACCCGTTACCAAACACTCCGGGCATGCCTCGTAAACCTTCCCGTGTGAGGCCTCGTTAATTTTTTTCTTAGACTTCTACTTACTAGTTAGTGCCATCTTTTTTGTCCCCTCGCCTTTCCTAATCCTATCCTTGCGTAATCCTATTTTTCTACCCCTTTCCATGTTTTTCTCCAGTCCCTCATCTCTGTAACCCATCCTATTTCTTCCTCAGCAACCTTTTTTCCCTTATGTACTTCACACATTTTTCTCTTTTTTCCCACCCTTTAACATGCCTTCTCCGTATGCTTATGTCTTCTCACCTTTCTACGCCAGCCCCTTTCTCGCGATCACACCTTGCTCGCCTCCAAATCAACCAGATGTTTTGTTTTCTGATGACTGCCTCTTTCCGTCCCCTGTCTGCCTCTTTTCTGACATGTTTTTTGTTTTCATCCCTCCACTGGTCCTCATTTTTCTTCTTCTCCCCCCTCCCCCCCCCCCCCCCCAGGTGTCTTCTCTGTTGCAGATGGTTCTGCATTTCACAGCAAAAAACTGTTACATTTGCAACAACACGTGCATCTTCACTGCAGTGCAGACGACGAAACAGAATTCGTAAATTTAAAACAAGCAAACATTACAATTTCATGATGTTTTAGCCACGACTACATGCCGACCATTGTTATCATTGTCACAAACAGGAGCAGCTTTTTGCTGGTTCACGTGTTTTAGTTGATTTTCACAAACGTTGAGAACTCATCGAGTAATCATGGCAGACAAAAACACTCAGTTAATGACTGCATTGTATGTAAAACGGAAGTGTTCAGGTTCTTGTCTCGAAATATGTGTTGCACGCTCATCTCTTCATTGTCCAGACTGTCAAAGCACGAAAAGCAAGAACGGGCAAAAAACAATTATATCCCAGGCACTGCTTGCTGCAATTGTCAGACAGCATGGACTCAGCATAGTATCCGACGACACCAGCTCATCCTCTCCCTCACGAGGCAACCCTACGCCACCAAACTCACCTTCCAGGAAATAATGAGACGTTGCATCCTGGATGAGCAGCAGCTGTCTGAAGCTCAACTCCGAGAACAGAGAAGTCCTCGTCCTCGGACCCACCCCTTCAACATGGGACAATACTTGGTGGTCCTGTACCCTCAGCAGCACCCCTACTCCCACGGACCACGCCCGGAACCTCAGCATCATACTCTACTCCTGCTTCACCATGACCCGACAGATCAACGCTGTCTCCTCCTCAACACTCTCCGCATCCTTTGCAAGATTTTCAAATGGATCCTCCCTGAATCCAGAAAGACTGTCACCCTCCCACTTCTAACCAGCAGACTGGACTACAGAAACGCACTCTACACAGGAATTAATAAATCCCAGCTCCGGAAACTCAGACCATCCAGAACACCGCTGCCAGACTCGTCCTCTGCATTCCACGACACCTACAAGACCTCCACTGGCTCCCCGTTGAGAAGAGTCACCTTCAAGCTACTCAATCACGCCTACAAATCCCTCCACAACACCGGACACTAATACCTGAACGAAAGAGTCTCCTTCTACGGACCAAAGAGAAACCTCCGCTCTGCCGACCTTGCCCACGTCGTAACCCCACGCATCCACAGAGCCAGAACGGGTGGAAGAGCCTAATACTACCTCACGCCAAAGACCCTCTCAACATCAGACGTGTCCCCTACTCTGCACACCTTTGGGAAAAGCCTCGAGACCTGGTTCTTCGGCTGATTTGGAGCTGCACGACCTCCATTTCCCCCCCAGCCCCCAGAGACCCTCGCGGATGAGTAAAGCGCTTCACAAATCCCTGATTGATTGATTGAATGCTTATTGGAGGCTATTGACTCTAATTAATACCACAGTGCACATGCCTAGTGGGGTGTGTGAGCACGTCACTTCTAGCCCACTAATTTCCTTTTCACATTAAGGGTGATCAGAAGCACAAGGCTGTACGTCACACATTACAAAACTAGATTAAAAACAATGCACAAAAAAATTAGAAGAAAAATCAAGGGTTTTCCTTCTGGGAATTATGTCTTAAATCATTCTGTTTTCTCGCCGAAGTTCAGATGTGGTTGTCAGTGACTGCTGTCATAAATGCCCAGCAGTGCGTCGGGTTCAGGGATTTGTAAAGCAGCTACCAGATGTCTGCAGATAACAGAAATGTAATCAACATAGCCTAACCTTATTGCTATATAAAATGCTTCATTCCTCCTCGGCTAGGTTGGTGCCCTATACCAGTTCCAACACATATCTTTGAGTGATTTTCTCAGAGAGGGTCGATATTTCTTAAAACAAACTGGTTCCATTGTCACTCTCGTAATCTTGACCACAGAGTACCACATTATGCCGCAGATTTCAAAAACACACCACATAATTAAACTCCTCAAAATAAAATACCATTCCTTATGATTAGACTCCATTACACTCAATCCCACACCACAATTCCAGTAAACTCAAAACCCCATAATTACTATCCACATAATTCCACTGCACACCATGCCTCATAATTCCACTCCACACCATGCGATTCCACACCACACAATCCACAACCAACCCACATAGTTCCACTCCACACCACATACATTCACTCCACTCCATAACACATGGGTAAATGACATTGTCATCTACAACCACAATAGCTCTAATTCTCGCTAATGCGAGACCTGTTAGCATTGCCAATGCTTGTTTAGGCTATCGTCTGCAAACCCTCTTTGTAAACAGCATCTCTAACAATATTTAGCTATCATAATCCCTGCAATTCTTCTTCACCTTTTTCATTGTTTCCTTTTCCTTCGAAACATGACCGTTTCTGTGCTTCATTTCTTGATGACTTTGCTTGATGTTATGTACCATGTTCATGCTGAATATCGATCTACTGATAAATTGCTGTCTGCATCCTCCCTGTTTATCTGTGAACCATATTCATGTGCTTAAGGTTGAAATCAAGATTTTGTCTTTTGTAGATGACACCTATCTTCACCTAAGTCATTACAGTACTTACTTCCCTGTTCTGCTGCCAAGATACAAACAATGAGCTTTGTGGCTTTACACATGTGGTCTGTTACATAGAAAAGGGATAAGTTGCAGGATGTTCTAAGAGCAAAAGTATGGCTTTTGACATTCAAAATGTAATTCAGTTAGCAAATCTTTAATTTGACATTTTATTATTCTACAGATCTTCGCTTCTCCAAAGCCTTCTCACTAAGCTTCCGTATGATGTCCTCTCAGCAAGAAAAAGCAGATGTGTCATACACATATGAGACTCTGAAGGTGACCCAGGCACGCGACAAAGTGCTACATGTAGAGCTGAACCGGCCAGAGAAGAGGAATGCCATGAACCAGGCCTTCTGGAGGTAATGAGGATGGACCTGATTTGAATGATAGTTCCTATCATGTAAAATAAGTACCATAGTGTTTAATGCCCAGATTACCTACCAACGACCATATTCTGATTCTACCTTCTTTGTCCTTGTCCCTAACTTTGAGGTCAGCCCTCCTCCAAAATTGCATGCTCCAGGTCAGCAGATGAGTATCCAACAGCTGTCTAATCCTTAACTCGAGCAAAGTGGAGTTTGTGCTGTTTAGCAGCAAGCATTTTTCTGGTCCCCAAGTTGGTGGCCACAAGAACTTGGCTCGCTTCCCACCCCAAATGCCAAGGTCAAGAATGTAGGGATTGTTTTTGACAGTAAAATATGTTTTGAGGGCCATATTAACTCCATCACTTTAGCTTCCTTTTATATCATGAAGCTTCTCAGAAAAGTCCTCCCATTTATTCTGCGAGACCTACAGAAAACTGTCATCCCGGCACTCATTCTTTCACAAAACTATTACTGTAACACCCTGTTTTACAAACATTCAGAAAAGATGTCTTAACCTCTTCAGTGCCCCGCCCTTTCCCCGCCCTGTGCCGGCCGTTGCACTAGCGGGCGGGGTTCATGACGAGATAGTCTCGTCATGGGCACAGCGCAACCGCGCTCCATGACGAGACTATCTCGTCATGGGCACTGAAGGGGTTAACGGATTACAGAGTCTACAAAATGCTGCTGCTCGCCTTTTTCTTGGCATTTCCAAACAAGTTGGTGTCCTCTGCACTGACTCCACTCCATTGGCTTCCCGTCAATAAGCGCTTTGACTTCAAGGCACTCTGTACTCCCTTAAAGGCACTTCATGGCATAGGCCCCAAATATCTCAGACAAAGCCTCACTGGTATCTCCAGCCCAAATCGATTTGCTCTGCGGTCGCCTTCAACCTGGTAGTCCCTAAATGTAAAATCTCTTCTTGGGTTGGGAGGAGCTTCCTAGCCTGCACCACCAGACTCTGGAACTCCCTCCACCTCGATCTCAAGAGACAGACTCCACTGTTAGCTTTCCGAAAAGCCCGCAAAACCTTGTTTTTAAACAATAATATCTCTATCTTTACCCTCTGCGTTTCTGCTTGATAACCTTTTTTCACGTAGTTTAGGGCGTAGACACCTTAGGCTAGATGAGCGCATTGTAAATCATGTTTTCATTGAATTTCCTTTAGCAATGTTGACTATTTCGTAAAAATAACATATTCTATCTGTGGCCCCTGCCCCTTAACTCTGAATGGCCAATAACGGAAAATACCACCTTCACATCTATCTTTATAAGTTCTTTAACTAATCCTTTGTCAGCTCAAAGCACGTCAGTGATCAAGGATGGGCCACTTGGCCTATCAAATTTCTTATGTCTTTTTCATGCTTGACAAGACAGTCCTCGACCATCTGCTCATAGTGAAAGTTAATTACAGCCCAACAAAACCACACACACTTCGTTGTAGCACAAGATGGCTGCTCAACGCTCGCTATATATGCCCTCTTCCATAGCAACATCTATGAGATTTAGACAGGAGTTTGTCTATGAATTTGGATCTGCAACGAAGGAAGGAAATCTAGCTTCTTACTCACAATGAAAGTAGAATTCACCTCCGATGTAACAACTGGCCATGACTGAAACCTCAGTCTGCCCGTAAGCAGTTTCTTGTATTGCCAGTCCTCTTGCCCTCTCCAGTAGATGTTCCAACAGATCTTGAAAGGATGACCCCACTCCTCTCAGCCCATTGATCTTGAAAGGATTACTTCCTACATCATTGTTCTGGAAAGGCAAGGAGGGCTACCAATGGAACCCTTAAATTTGGGCCCGAAAAATCCAAATCAAATCTGCTCTAAAGAAACTGCATGACTACCCTACCAATTCTAACTTCATAAAAAACGGATTGTGCATGCTCTGCTGCAGCCCTGAATGGCAGTCGCTATCCTTCGTGAGCGATCCTATATCTAGAGCCTTGATTTTTTTTGATCTTTCACGCTGACCGTCTCAGCTGCTTACACGAGCGAGTCAAGAACAACATAGTCTTCTCGAGAACCAGTGGCAATATCCACTCCTGAGCCATGCCAGACAATGCAGCAAAGGGAAACGACCCTTGCACACTCGAGGGTATTCCCACATTATAGCTCCTTCTTTCAGTTCATCCCAAGAGTCTGGGAAAGGCAGAGCAAGGTGAAAAAGTTGATGTGGCAATGTGCTATCAGTTCATCCACCACCATATATTCCTCTCCATGAATCTGAATAGAAATTACATGAGAAAACAACTGACCTTGTCTGTAAATAGGTCCAACCCCGGTAGGACCATCTCCTCAGCTGATTGCCCTGAAGATGGAATGGAGAAAAATCTTGAAAGCCTCAGCCAGCCCACTGTTTGTTTTTATGCACCTCGCAAATATGAACTGCAGAAAAATTTTACAAGGAATGTAGAATGGAAAAATGTGAGGTAAAGGAAGTGTTAAAATCTAGAAAGATTGGTATATATTGAAGATGCAATTTAAAATATTAAGACCAGAGTAAACAAAAATAGGCTCTGATGACGAGTTATGACATGGGTATCGTATTGCAAACAAGTCCCTCTTACCCTAATACTGGAACAATTGGTACACAAGCACACCTTCTGAAATCTAAAAGGGCTCCTAAATTAATGTTCTGCTTGTCATAGATTGTGGATTCTCAGATCAAAAGGGGTATGGAGAATCGTGAGGCTAGCATTATGAATTTTACTTTTATTAACCACTCTGAGCAACACTTTAAAGAACAACAGAACTAGAACCTTGAGTAAGCACATTGATTAGAACACTGCATTCCCATATAAGCTTTGCGTCCGCCATCGTCTTCCTCTTTTGGTGCTGTTACAAATAAGATCAAGTATTCACCAGCCCGCTCCTAACGCGCATCGCAAATTATTCTTCATTGACTCTCATTCGTTTCTCCCACAGTTTACTGGATCGGAGATGGTGTTAAGCCTCAATTTCATGAGTCAATGTGTCTCCGCGGTATGGCGGTCTCTTTGACTGTGAACTGGCTGAGGGGCTGACTCAGAGCTCGCTCGAGCAACGAAGGCCCGGATATGGGGAATTAAGAAGGGCTGGGCCAGCAACGAACAACTGACTGCTGGGCAGGCGCCAAGTCCGTGGTCTGTGGCGATGGGGAGGTGTCGTTCCGCATGCAGGGTGGTCCAATGGTGGTGGCAGTGCAGGTTAAAATGTTAAAACCAACAAATGCTTCAAAAATGGTTGCAAAAGATCAGAAACAAATTTGACATATTGCATTTTGGAGTGCAATAAATATCAAAGTGGAGGAACTTTGTACCTAGTTGGTACAGAAACGTCTCTAATCCCCACTGAATTTCAGTAAAACCAGCAATTTGAATCTGCAGATTCAGTTTAGATACGTTGTAGGGACTGCCGTGAAGGTAAGCAGGTTATATGTGACTTTCTAAAAGTATTGTTAGGTTAAAAATATCCTTTTGTATGTGATGTTTATTGAGCTAAAGTCAGCCTTCGACTCCGTTAACCCAAGCCAGAGAGGAGTACGGGTAAGCTGACGGGAGATGCCTGAATGGTTAGGAGTAGCCCTGCAGTGCTTTTATGAACATACCATGGCAAAGCCCAGATACAAACAGATGGGTGAGTGCACTCCGAATTTAGGGCAACAGCTGGAGTTTCCAAGGCTGTGTAATGGCCCCTCAGTTGAGTAGTTTAGACATATACCCTGGTTGCTTGAATCTTGACATAACCAAAATGGGAGAGGAAATAATTGCCATACTCTTGTTTGAAGATGATTCAGAATTGCTGTCCCTAAAGGAGTTATCAGTGTGCCACCTACTGAAAGACTTTGAAGTGTACTTCTCGGAAAAGGAGCTTGTAATCAACATCAGCAAAACTAAATATAAGGTCTCAAATGCAAAAAGCCCACTGAAATGGTCTTTCTTTGTTAACATGGTTCCCTTACTAGCGTTAACAGAAACTATGGTCTAGCCTGGACCCCACAAAGGGAAGCTTGCATCATACATTCTCAGCCAGAATGCTGGGGTGTTCTAAACCGCGGGTGTAAACTAAGCAGGGACTCCTTAATTACAGTTATCTAGGTCTGTAGACTGAAGGTAGTGGCCCTTTCTGCATATAGGGTGGAATAGTGGGTACATCAAAATCAGTCATTTGTTTGAGATCTCTTCTAAGACTGGTCCCAGCAACCCATAGATGCTCTTAAGGCCTGAAGTTGGTCTGAACTGTTTAACAGATATAACCACTTGGTTACCTCTTACTCTTTGAACCAGATTACGCAAAAACATAATGACAAGGTTTCTGTGCTGTCACCTGTATCGAACATTTAGGGAAGTATAAAATATAAGCCCACACTAAGAAAATAATGAAGGATATCAGATGTGGGGAATTAAGGGCAAATTAAATGCTTCTACATACAGCCAATATAATTACAGACGGCTATTGGTTTTGTAACTTAGAACTGGGAGTTGTTTATCGGGAGACACATCCACCAACCATACTAGTTTGAATTGCTGGTCTGGTGGTATGTCATCTTTAGGATTTGCATACTTCCTCTGCATGCCTTTATTGCGAAATGGGAATCCTGGTTGAGTGGCAATGGAAATTGCTATTGTGATCATGATGAGACAGAAAATAGTTACCATTTTTGCTCTTATGTTCAAAAACGTTGTCGTGTCTTGGTAACGACCCACGCAGAGACGGGTAGGCGATTATGTATTTCTTTATTTCTTATCTGTTGGCTGTGCCCACATGTACGTCCATTCCCTCTGCCCTCGTGCCCAGCAATGCCCTCCCCACTCCCTGACTGGAAGTGGTATTCGGTTCCTGTCCCCTACCCATGGTCGGGTGCAGGGTCCTAGTGCCCCTGACCCAGGTCACTACAAACGTGACCACAATGATGCAGAATTTTTCAGACTTAATTTAGGATTTCTGCTATAAAAAATAGACCTATCACAGTACTAAGTTGTAGGTCAGATATAGCACTACATTAATCAGTGCCCCGTATATGTAGATAGCTTGTTACAAACAAGGTGACAAGTATATGGCCATGGTGTGTTTTTTAGGTCTCGCCTGAGCCAGCGCATGCATGCGCTGCTCTGGCGAGACATTTAGTAAGCGTGGTTTTGAAAGTGCTACCCCATGCTTTGGCTGGCCTAGCGCTTGCGTCCACGCGAGCGTGCATGCGCGCAGCAGCCATCTGTCTTTCACGGGTCATTAAGTGAAATGCATCGCGATCACTTTCGCAGCGCAGAGGCGCCAGCAATCCAACCACGTGACATCCGTCCTGCAGTGTGCCAGCAGCAAGCATCATTCCTCGTGCACTCCAGGTACAAGGCAACACCCTCCTAGCCACACCTACTTCATTAGGCCACCTAGGAAGAGGGCACCATTTTTCACTTCCTCGGGCTCTCTCCGCTTTCCATCTTGGCAGCAAAGCACATTTTCGTCATGCCGCATGATTGGAAACCTCTGATAGCAATCACACAAGTTGTCACAGATTTAGTTTGTATTTCCAGGGCTCTTCATTTACGTCTGTCCTGAAAAAAAGGATTTGTTGTGGAAAACAATGTGCGTTGAAGGATTCTTTGTGATTTTGCTTCACTGGCAGGAGCTTGTGCAAAACAGAGCTGCTTTTCTGGGTGGAGTATGGGTGTGAGCAACCTCCCAACCTCAGTTCGGTTTATGCATCTGGTCACATGCTCCCACGTACAGCAAGCTTACATTAAATGCGGTGGTATAGGGTGTGAGTATGTGGCAGAAGAGCTTCAGAGTACTGATTCATTACCTTCTTGCATTTAAGCCTCCATGTTCATTTCCTGGTTTTGCCATACTTTGTGTCTTGCGGCTGTAAAAACGAATAGAGTTCTATTTCAAGACAGGAATCTTAATTATGACCAAACTTGTTTACTGAAAAACTCTTGCAAAACAATGATAAAAGAAAAACAAAATGGCCACTGAGCATACCCATTATAATCCAGCTATCTCCTGCTAGGCATCCAGTCTGTATGACATCATAGTTAGCCCGCATGACATCAGAGTTCATGCTATAAATAGCCCAGAGTGACTTCACGCTTCCTCTTTTTTGCAGCTCTATTTGATTTTATGTGCAGCCTTTTCTCTATGGTTAATGCTATTACAAAAACTTTATGAAACATTCTTTATTGTATAGTTAGTTAAAACCATCAAACACGTTATATTTGTGCTGATTTAGGCTCTCAAGTTTAATTGTTCTGTCACAGATTGTATGATTTTGCACGATTTATATTGGGATTATTGTCTTAAAGGTTCAGTGTGCCATGTGCAGAGGTGTGGCATGAGCAGTCAGAAACTCTAGGTGAAAGTTGGGCCCACAATGATTTCTTACTAGCAGAATCGACCTGTGACTTTAAAATTTTCCGTGAAACACCTAATTTCGTAGTTGAACCTCAGAACCCAACTTGTAATGGGCAAGATTTTCCCCACCACTAGTGTTACTGGTACCACCGTGTCTGTAACTCTGAGGCTGGACAAATCCTTCCCATTTCCCAATCCACACGTAATGAGTCTCTAAGAAACCCAAAGAATCACTCCAGAGTCACAAATTGCAAAACCAAAATAGTAGCTACTGAAGCCTTCTAAGGTGCTGCTATAACTCTTTGGAGTTAGTTTCCTTCTGAAGTCTGACAAACCAGTGCCTTAATTACCTTTCAAAAAACCATGTTTCTGTTTGACGTACATCTAAACAACTCACTCTGAATCTCATCTTACTTTATTCTCTCCAATCTTTTCCTCCTCCAATTATGTTAATCTTTCTCATCTTCTAATCTCTTCCTAACCACCCATACTTCACCCTTCTCATGTTTCTCCTTTACAGCTGTTCTTACCTAGACAATAGGTCTCGCCTTTGGGATCACATAAATGTTTAGCCATGCAACATGATGTTGTTGCACCAAGGATTTTGTGCTGGATAACTAAACACTTATAAGGTCCCAAAAGCGAGACCTATTGGCTATGCCAACGCTTGTTATTAAATCTATCCAGCTTATGAGTATTTTTCGTCCCTGAATCATTGTTTAGATTAATTTTCTATTTCAATATTTGTATTTTGTACGACGTTTAGTTTTATATTTTGTGCATTAACTATTAAGAGGTTTCATAATGTACTGTAGTGCATTTTCCACTGAGTAACATCTTTTTAAATTTAGTTTTCATTTAATCTGCGTGTTATTTGATATGTAGCTACCTGACGGTGAACGACCAAAAAAACTTACAGAATATTTTGTTTTGTTAACCACACCTTTGACCCCGCCCCCATTGCATGCAGCATCAGTTGCCATACTTTTTTTTTAAGGTCTCACCTGGCATTGCAGCGCAAAGTGCTGCTCGCTGGGCGAGAGATATTGTAAGAGAGTAGATTTGAGATGGGGACTTGAAGCCCCACCCCTCATTTTCAATGGCTGGCGTCACCGTTTATGCTAAACGGTGGCTTGCCATCAGAATTTAGGTTTTTAGGCCACTGCCCTTTCTCCCTTTAGTCCGGCCGATCCAGACAGGGTCGTCTGCTTTGCTGCTGTCGCAATGCAATTTCTTATCTTTATGGGGGGCATCTATTTTCACTCTGTCTCGTGTTTATTTTTGCATGGCGCTTTCACTTAAAGTAAAAGTGCGATGCAAATATAAACAAGCGGCTGAGTGAAAACAGATGGCGAACGCTTGTTTTAAAGGAAACCTGCATGCAGTCCGACACAGCATCTGGGTGGGGTGTACGGTTTAAAAGATGAGGGTAGAACCTTTGAACTCGTTTCATGTGTAACAATTCAATACAGCGCCTTGAAGTGGCTGTGTGGCGGCAGCTTAAACGATGCCGAGCCCCAGTGGCCGTCATTCATCACTCTAGGTGACGCTCTGACGGGAGATAAGCTATCAACAGCCTTCAGATCAGAGATTTCTTCCTTTACCACAAATCTCCAAAGCTGCCTCGTCAAAGAGGAACACTCCAAGTTTGCGAGCAGAGACGATAAAAGGCAGCTCCGATCCTAATTGCCAGCCCCTCATGCAGCAGCGATATGTTTCACGTAAAGGTGATATAGCTCAGTGGGCTAATGTGCCTGCAGAAAAGATCGGAGCGATAATGTGGATTCGCGGATTCGCTCGACTCATTCTTTCCATTGACGTAAATATGAGCTCAGCAATTATAGCACTAATCGCTTCGCGTGTGCAGAGGTGTGAAGTTGCAACACAATGTCAGGAAACGCTATTAAATGCAAGAATTAATAACACAGGAAAGATTGGACAAGGGAAAAGTTTTGAAGTGTTGAGGTCATGTTGGGTGTTAGAAGTGGGGGAGGAGGGCATATCACATTCGGGGCCAACACAGAAAGAATACGGGCGAGTATAATTAATCCGGAGTGGGGCAGCCTCCCGACAGCTCTTTCTCTGAAGATATCTGAGCGCTATAATCACGTGTAAAAGAAATGCATTATACACACTAGCGGAACAGTCTTAGGTGTTGTTGAGTTTCACACTCATGTAGTACCCGCTCCACACGCTTCCCCGTCACACCCCCTTCCCCGCCTAGCCTCTAGATTCTCAGAGGAGTGTCGAGTTTTGGGACCGTTTGCCCTCAGACTTCTAGTAAGGAGGCACAAATGTACTCCGAGGAAGTCTGGGGCTGAAACACCTCTTCCATTGTCAAATGTAGACTACCCTTGACTTTAAGCCCTCCTCCCGGCCACAGACTGTGAGTTCCTCGCGGACTCCCTCACCACTTACCTGGGGCGATGCTGGCACACAGCAGGAAGAGCAGGCTCCCCCTGCAGATGGAGAAGTACATGGTGGGATTGCGCCTACTACTACGCGGAGTCCGCCGGCACCTCTGAGTGCTCCCTGTGGGGCTCTGCAAGCTGCGACTTCATCCCATTCGGAGTCTCCGGGACTAGGTCCGGCGGTGAGGTGTCTCACCACGCGGCTCAGGCGACCTTCTGATGGCGCAGTGAGTCTCGCAGCGCTGGTGTCCGGTTTAAAGAAATCCTTTGAATCCACAGATGAGATCCTAATCTTTAGTAAAAGTTTTCTTCCTTTTAATTTGCCTTATTATCTGTATTCTTGGCTTGTCTTGTCTTTCTTTGTAATCCTTTGCTTATTCCTTATCACTGTACTCTTTTTAATCTTTGCTTGTTTCTTTTTTTAAGAACTTTTGACCTTATTTTCTGACTTACTACCTGCCCCCTTTTTCTTTGCTTACATTTCTTTTTCCCTTCCTGTTCTTTTTTCTCTTTCGTTTACTAAGCTTCTTTGCTATTTCGTTCCTTCCTTCACTCCATCTGTTGTCTTTTCAGCTTTATCTCCTTCTATCCTTTCTTCCCGTGTCTTTCTCTTTAAACTCTTGTTTCTTTTTCCTTACTTTAAGTACTCCTTCCTTTATTACTTGTTGGTGTCTTGCTCTTTCTTCCTTCCTTTAATTCTTCCCACCGTCTCTTTTGCTTTTCATTCTTCCCCTCACTTTTTATCTCTTTCTTCCGTTTGTCGGTCGCGCTCCAGCCTTCTCCTTGAGGGTAGACTGCTGCTGGCGGGCTGCTGCAGCTGGGAGTGAGCGGGAGACAGTGAGACTGCCTCGCAGAGTAGATCGCTGCGCGTCTATGTTTTAGCCACTTGGACCTGCCCAACTTCAGCCGGAGGGAGTGGACGAATACCTTCCCGCTCGCTGAGACGCAGATCTCATTTCTCTTCAGAGTGGGGACAGCCAATAATGAGCCCCGCCTATCGCAGGGAATGCACGGCCCTTCATCATCGAATCCCATCAGAGCAACCCCTCCACCCTTCGGGACGCCGGTCAGCTCCGACATCTAGATTTCATTTGGCACATACAAGACTTTTGATTTGAACTGAAAGGATAGCTCAGTGGGTTGGACGCCTGCTGCAGAGATGTGTGTTTAACAAAGCCGGCAGATCACAGATCCCACTTTGCTATCACTACATAGTTTCTTCACAAGCCTAGAGTGATGCAAACTGTTTAGCCCAAGGATCGAAGTATTAATCTAAAACAGAAAGTACTAGGAAAACACAAGAGAAAAAGCAAAGCCATTATAATTATGGGGCTGGAGACAACTAGATTATGTGGTAGGGTTGACTAAATTATGTGTGAAGTAAGGAAAAGCATGCATATACCACGGCATGTTTTTTCATAATATTACTTATTTATTGTCTTTTTAGGTTGAGCATTCAAGACCCCTTCTATATACTTTTGTATATACTTATGTGTGTATGTACTTTGTGGGGTCTGGAGATCAGCCCTAGGACTTGTCTGCTTCCAATTAGGGACTTTTTTCTGTTCAACTGCCTCTATTTAACTGTCTTGATAAAAAACGACCAGTAGAGGTCAGTAAAATACCAGAAATGCTTTCTGCTGAGGGACTTTCTTTTTTTTAAATTTTTCTGGCAACTGCCTCTGTTTAACTTTCTTGATAGAAAATGGCCAGTAGAGGTCAGTAAAATACCAGAATCACTTTAGCATTCTCTAGATTCCAGTCCATAGAAATAGTCTTCCACCCGTAGACCAGAATATTTTTTTCAAATCTTGTATTTTCAGTGTTATGACCACCGAAGGCCCTGATTTTATATTAAAAACAAGCTTTAAACTATACCAGTTCCTGCTGAAATGCAATATTTCTCTCCATGTGTTCCCATACCTGGCGTGTCACGCAGTTTGTTGCTTACTTTCCCTCCATGTTAAAGAACAGTAGATGTTTCAGCACCCAGGCTAATGTGCTGCATAGCTAAATACTTATAAGGTCCCAAAGGCGAGACTGATTGCATTGGAGATACTGCTGGTGGGCAGCTGGGCACTGGACTGCCTGCCTTTATTCAATAGGCGGCCTAGGCCTGCTACTGCCTGCATTTGACTGGGGAGAGGCTGTGGTCCGTCGGCTAGAGCTGCCGCCTCTGGTGCAGGAAACCAGGGTTCGAGCCTCTGGGTCGCGTCCACATCCTGGGTGCCAGAAACCAGGGTTCGAGCCTCGGGGTCGTGTCCACATCCTGTGATTCGGGGCAAATCACTTCATCTCCCCGTGCCTGAATATGTAATGTAAATACGGTGCTCATGTTAAGCGCTCCAATACCTTCGGGTCGAGTTTGCGCTATATAAATATGCAAAAAAATTAAACTCTACGGCGGGGACGGTGCGTGCGGGTGTGCCTGGGGCGGGGCACTTTGAAAAAATCTACGTACGCACAGCTCTCCACTCGCAATACAGCCCCCTGCCCAATGATTGTCTTCCAGCCCTCCCATTGGCAGCAACACCTACGGCCACAGCCCGCCACCCGCCTCTAAAACACATTTTGAATGCGCATCGTCATTGAAATAAATAAAATGAGTCGGGCGGTCTGCGCGCGAGTCTGAGCCGGAGGTAAATTAGTTTTAGATACTAAATGTAGTAGTCTCTAGTCTACCCACATTTACATTGCCTGACATATGATGTGTCGTGCAGAGTCAGAGTTGCAGACGCGTGGTGTTATGTAGACCCGGCCCTGATAAGTAAGTGCTGGTGCTAAGCACCGTCACAAATTAAGCACTGCGTATACCGAAAGGAATGTTATTGGCGGTCTTTGGGTTTGACCAGCAGCAGGATCGTGCACTTACCTGACTTTCCTTGACCTTCTGTTAGTTCTGTAAGCCAGGGCTTTAAGTGGGATGAAAAAACTGGGTGGTCTCTGAAGGGGGCGTGGCCAATGTAATTAAGGGCGTGGCTTAAAAACACTAAGCTAAAAGTTTGTGGTTAGCCTAGTGTGCCGCCCGACTGGTATTTTGCTGTTTCTGTCATTGCATCCAGATATATGATACAACAAGTAACATACCTACAACAAGTCAGGACTATTGGCTTTGTCAATGGTTGTTAGTTGCATAAGCTAAATAAGCAGCAACTGTGGCTAGTATATAAGATTGAAAAAGCTTCCACTTAAAGCCCTAGTGACACCACACAATGTTGCTGCTCCTGATTTCCGAAAAGAGAAGAGAAATCCAGAGAGAAAATTACTCTCTTTAAGGGATTTCCCTTCCCCTATAACGCTCGAAAAAAGCAGACCGCCTGTGCCAGGGCACAAAACAGAGCCCGATAGAGACCCGTTTCGAGGCCTCCTTAATAAAAAAAATGCCGGTGCTCAGACCCGGCCCACTTAAAGCCCTGCTGTAAGCTATTACTGCAATAGGTTATTGACAAAACACAGATGACTGATCATATACATACACTCACTCACTGTTTAACTTGGAGGGCGCAGCACTCATTTTTGGAGAGGAATGTGTCATATTTTGAAACCAAGGTGAGCACGAGAGGCATACAAGGGAGAAAGAGGGAAAACCGTGTCAAAAGAGTGCGAAAGGAGGGATGCATTTAATATAACTCACGGGTTAAAGACCGATGCTGCAGAGTTCCTGTGTGTCTAGCAGCTTTCAGGTAACAATAAAAATGTCAACAGAACTGGTGACTAATAATGTTCCTGCAGAGAGAGATCGGAGTTTTGTGTAGTGGCGGTTTTGATTCATCATAAGTTAGCGCAGAGGGTTAATGGGCCTGCTGCAACGAACGTGTACCATGCAGATAACAGAACTGAATGTAAGTGAATTATGAGTAGCGCTTTACAAAAAATGAAACCTATGTCAGAGAGGGGCTATGGAGCGACGAGGGGCACTGTTGGTGCGTGGTAGTGAGGGAATTCGTGGATGAATCCTGGGTGGTGCACTGGGGATTAGTGATGCCTGTTTATTGTGCTACGATGTCCCTGCCTGTGACGGAAAGAACATATGTGACTATTTTTCAAATGTATAGTAGGCTTCTGCTAAATGTGCACATTCAGTGTTTAAGCTAAAGCAACTGTTTCAATCAGATTGTGGTAGTGCAAACGTTATTTTTAGGTTTCACCCATACAGTATTCCGAACAAGCATTGGCAAAACTACTGGCTTCTCCTAAGCTTGTTGGCATGGCATGTGACACAGGCACACACATGGCCGGCAGGCTTAAAATGTGTTTCCTTTTGACGAAACCTGGGCGCTGATGGCTGACACGCCTCCCAATGCGTGTGCATGTATGCTTCACAATACAATAAATGTGTGTCATAGACGTGCAACACCCTTTGGGCTAAAAGGGCCTTATTTCTCTCCCCCCCCCCCCCTCCCCCACTCTGACCCGCCCCCCTCCGACACACACACACCCACACCACGCGATCAGCTTTTCCTCCTGCTGGAAAGTGGCTTCAAAGGAGGGGTAGAGATCACCAGTAATTGATAAAATGCTAGTTCATAGACTCAAAAGTGGGGGGCTTTCACCCTGCAGGGCCATGCGCATCAGCATTCCTCTTTGAGACAATGATTGCCCGTTAAACTGTGGTGACAGAGACAGCATTGGCACTTCACAGGCGATCGCTGCCCTGTTCCCAACCTTCCAAGCAAAGAAGGTACAAATGACTAATTATACTGTATGCAGGGCTACTGGAATATGTGCTTGTGCGGCCGCAGCATTTTTCGAATAACTGTAGTCGTACCGCATCTACCACTTAATCCATCGACTGCTCCATAATCTGCCGAATTTAACAAAAAAATATGTTTCTAGCTCAAACCGTTTAAGTTACTAAACGTACAGCAACATCTGTTACTGGGCTTTTAAATACCCTTTGCAAAGCTTGACTGGTCACCTATCTGTTGCTTATTGCTTTATTGTGGGGTACTGTTATACTGGTACTAATGAGGGGCAGCTAATGGCCAGGCAGTGTTCATAAGTGTTAAAATGACAAAATAATGAAGTAATAGTGTTGCAAAATGTGCCACATTACGTCATATAATTTGCCCTTTCTTGCTGCATAATTTACTCAACCCTGTCGCATAATTTGGCCATCCACGTCACGTAATTCTAGTGACCCTCATAGTATAAAATTGAATTTATATAGCGCTTACTACTCTTGAAAAGGGGTAGCAAACGATATATACTTTCAAAAAAGAAAATAACGTTTTTTTCTCGTTTAAAATTGTATAGCAGTTATTCAGCATCCATTAGGCAGTCCAACATTTTTTTACCAACGGCATCTAGCATTCTGTGGCACTTGTGTTTTTAAAATTTCCGCGTACTGGTGAAAAAGTCAGAACATGCAAGGCGATATTGAAAAATAAGGGCCTGTGCAGCAGTTACTTTGTTTCGGTGGTTGATGTTGATGTTGTTGCAGTAAGGATATGGTGCTGCATAACTAAATAATTATAAAGGTCCCAAAAGCGAGACCTATTGGCTATGCCAATGCTTGTTTACTCTTTCTTTCTATTGGGGGTCGGTGCAGGTAAACTCCGACCACCTGTAGAAACTAGCTGCCATGGCTGTTAGCATCAGCTGAAGCCATTTTGTTTTGTGGCAGCCATTTTAGTTAGCCATGTGCTTTCTCCCACTTCATTGTTGACTGTCCTTGTATTCTGCTTGTCATGTGATATAGTTAACTCCTTCAGCACTGAGCCAGAGCCTTGCACATGTTCAAAGGCCTAGCTTCTAGAATGCACCTGCTCTTAAGAGTAACTGTCAGGCTTTTTTAACTGATGTCAGCAACTCTGTTACTCTTCCTACTTTGTCGACTAAGTATTTTCTGTTAGTCCTTATATGTAACTAGCTATTCATGTGCACACTTGTACTGCCTCTTTTTGAGTCTTCATGATCACTCCGCAATAAACTGGCCATAAAAGGCCCCTGTTCTCTGCACTCCTTAGACTGTCTCCTACAGTGGCCTGAGGGTACTGTACGACGCAGTCTCCCTCATGTGAGGTTAATAAATACTTCTTTTTGATATTACAGCTTCCGTGCCAATCTCTTCTTTGTTGGGTTAAAGGACCAGGTGTATCAGTGAACCCCTAAAAAGGTATTTATTTCTTCACACTGGCAGTGGGCAAAGTTTTTTTGCTCAACTCTGTGCTCTAAGCGGAGCCACTAAACTCTGCAAACTCCGCCGGTGGAGCAGAGTTCACCGCCCACCCCTAACAAGTATTTTATTTCCCAGTCCAGCAGTGGGTGGTTTCCTGTTGGTGTGTTCCTTGCTCTAGGTTAAGCACTTTTCCTTTACCCGTTTTTGTGTGTGTGTTTTCTGTTCCGTTGTAATTGTGCTGGCACTAGCACTTTGAGAGGGGCCAGGGACTTTTAAAATATAGTCCTGTGGGAAAAATTTACGTTAAATGCTCCAGGCTTCCTGTTCTATCCCAGAAGAAAGGCCAGCCATGGCCCAAGCGCTGATATTGCCTGTGAGTCTGTCAGGCAGTATTGGCGTCAGGGTGATGGTTTAACAATAACATCATGTCACACAGTTACTTTAACAGTCACGCAGTTCCTCTAACACTCCCTACAAGTGCATCAGAGGAGAGAAGCTCGTCACTCTGATCCTCTACCTCATGATAGCTGTCTAGCTCAGTTTGGGTTGGGCTGGACATGTTCATCACAGTCGGGGCAAGGGTAGTTAGCAGTATTCCACTGCGACTTATCGAGGGCTGCTAGTACTGACTTCTCACTGTCCACCTCACAGAACTGTGTGTGTTCCTCTTGCCCTGGGTATTGGTTAGCTGAACATATAATAGACTAACAAGTGGATCTGCATGGCACTGTGCATGGACAGCACCTGGCACTGCCCCTACCAAAGCGTGTATGCAAAGAATTGGAACTACGCGAGCGGGCAGAGTTAGATTGGTAAAGCATAAACTAGAGCCCATTAACAGCTTCCCTGGGTTTGCTACCCAAAAAAAGAATGGGGTACGGAAGAGTTCTTTTCCTTATGCATAGCACGCTATGGGTGGATTCACATCGGAAAGGCTCTGTCTGCAATTAGTTCCTTTACTACAAACTGCAACAGAATTAAACAGGCGTGTCTGTTTGCATGTCGTCTGGGCTATTTAAGATATGAGGACTTTTTACAATCAAGACGATGTGGATGACACGGTGCGGTAGGAAATTATGCATGACACCTCAAAGAAGAGGCAGAAGGTTGCGGTCAAAATGCCAATTTGTGAAGGGCTCACCATGTGTGAGCCTTGGGAGGAGATGACCATAATGTGCACAAAGCTTCCATTCGATGCGATTTATATATTTTTTTTTTTAATGATAATAAAACGCCAATTAAATCGATAAGACCAACATGCACTCCAGCATGGTTAAATTCAGCCAATTGTCACAGTCACAACTCTGTGAATGAAAGGAGCCATCCCTGGAATCAGCGTCTTGGTGCACGCTGGGAGTCGGAACCACCCTGCGAACACTACTCACCCAGCGTAGCACTCTCTGCTCATCCACAAGGCCATCAGCTTGATGCACAAATAGTTTGACACGATCAACCAGCACGAGTTGTAGGGGTCGAGGTGGAATCGGCCACAATCCAGGGTGGCAAAGCAAGAGAACCAACTAACAGCAAACAAGCTTTTCTTTAGAAAAAACATCAGAATCAAGCTCCACCTATATAATAACACCTGTGTTAAGTGTGTGAGCGCTTTAATTCGAAAGCTAAAGTGAGAACAATGAACTCTGCGTGCTGTAGTGTACTTCCGTTTCCACAAAGTGGAAAGGTCAACACAACGTAGGTGCATCAACACCCAGCACAAGAGAGAAGCCCACTTCAACAATGGGCTCCTTGAAGAACCGCAGGGATGGCGAAGAATGGTACAGCGTGCAGAAGAAGCACAAACACTGGGACAAGGATTCCGGGGCCTGTAAGTGTTCCCTGTTGTTGTAGTGAGAGAGCAAGGAAGCAGACGATCCAATTGGACGTGCAGCAAATATTTTTTTTCATTATCGTTAGCCTTCATCTGTAGCTTCTGTTCCCTCGTGGCCTGTGCGTGCTTTACTTTATAAATAATGACCAATCCCATTTCACTCACGTAACCCCCTGTAGGCGTCAGTGAGGGTCTACCAGGCCCTGTGCTCCTGCTGGTGCGACAGGCCTGTGGGAGGGGCAACTAATGCAACTCCCTTATGTGGTGCCCTAAGCTCCGAGTAGGGTACTCTACCACGGAGCTGGGGACGCTGCTGCTCAGCCAAGCGATGGTCTATGTATTTCAGTTCACATATTACTAAATGTTGTGTTCACTTTTGAACAGGGCACATACAACTTTTTTAGGTCTCGCTGAGCCCAGCGCATGCGCTGCCTCGGAGAGACATTTTGGAGGTGAGTTTTCAAAGTGCTGCTGGCTGGCCTAGCGCTTGCGTTCACGCGACCGTGCACGCGTGAACTGCTAGCCTTCAGCAGCATTTTGAAAACTCATGCTTTAGCGCGTCATCGCGATGACTTTCGCTTTTACGGCCGCGCGGTGTTACTTTTACTGCCGCGCGGCCAATGCTTGTTTATAGTGGTTGTCGGACGCATTATCCCCAGTCCTGAGCAGTGCACGAGCACTCAACCATTTTGCATTCTAAGCCGAGAGTGGCCCAATGTGTTGTCAATTTAAATGGCCGCCAATGCTTCAAAGGGAATTTGTTCGTGTTTGCTCTCTGTCGTTCTTCTTATACGGAATTCTCGGTCTGATGTGCAATTTAGTTCTCCAGCAGGGAGGGCCTGCTGACCAAGTGTGTGACAGCCAAGAAACACAATTGCTGTCCCTAGACGAATAAATGACACAGCAAAGACAGTCTCTAAAAGGGACCTTCATACTGCAAAGCTCTTGTGTGGTTTTTTTTGTTGTTGTTTTTTTTAAATGGCAGCTCTGACATTCTGGTGCTGAAATTAAATGCAACAATTTGACAAGGACGCATGTTAGTGTGACTGTCCTTTGAGAAACAAATAGAGAACTGACAGCACCGCTGCTTGCATTAAGCCGTCTGCCAAAATCCTGAGGTGGCAGGCATCCCCCTCGCGCCACCGAGCTGCGTGATATTTTGTGTACAGAAGGCTGGCGTCGAACATGGACAGTGGGATTTTCCCTCAACCCGGTGACATGTTCGAAATACAGTAAATAACCAGGCAGAGCAACAGCTGCTCATTCTCCAGGTCTTTATTCTTCGTCTGTACGTTGTTTACCAGTGTGTTGCAACAACATAAGTGTCAAATAAATCTGGTAATTGATGGAGTTAAACTCTGAGGAGTCCTCGTCTAAATTATCCTCATTTCTTTTAATTAGCATCCAGCCACTATGTCCTTAGTCAAAACCGTCCTGTTTTATCATAAAAGGCTGTACCTGGAAGCGGAGAACTGGCTGCCTCGTTCCAGAATTAGATTTCTTGTAAACGGCCTCTCAAGAGAAAATCAATCAATGAGGTGTTCCTCGTGATTATGTTAAAACAATTTTTGCTTCTGTTGCTCTTGGAAACACACTCCTCTCAAGGCATCTATGTTTTTTAATTCCCCGTATGTTGCAGCG